>NW_009259111.1:4421166-4448093 GCF_000687185.1 Egretta garzetta | reverse complement strand
TCCCAGTTTTCTCTCAGGTCATCAGCCCCGAGAAGGCGGAGCCCACCGCGAGCCCCGAGGGGATCCAGACTGAACTGGACGAAGAGATGGAGAATGATATTTGCAAAGTGTGGGACATGTCGATGGACGAGGTAGGAGTGACACGCGGGAGTCGGACCTCGAGGGGGGTTCACAGCTACCGGCAGCTCCTGCCCTGTTTCCACTACCGAGCCTGTTCAAAACTCTGGCAGCGGGAGAAGGCGCGGAGTTAAGCGGGCTCGGTCAGCTTTCTGATTTCGAGGGCAATTGCTTATTCCCTGGTTTGGCTGGCGGTGTCCCGTGAGACAGTAGGCAGGGCGCGTGAGGTGAATTGGCATCAAGCGGGCTCATCGCGACGGCTGCTTTTCAAGATGAGCAAGTGCTTTGTGTGCACACTTAGGCCTGGCACTAGTTTGCAGAAGCAGGCCTTCTGTCGCATCCTGGCTGCTGGATGCCGGCCTGCTGTTTGAGAATAAAAGCAGAGCTGTGTGTGAAGGTAAAAGAAGCAAGGTGGTCTGCCAGACCTTCCCCCAGCCGTCTAATTGATCCTGTGATGCTAGTGCTTAGGGTCAGCTGGCATAAATGGGGCCGTATTCACACGCTGGTTTTCTCTATCATGTGCAGGAGTTGAACCAAAGCTCAGACTGTACCTTATCTGTAGCTGAAGTTAATTCAGGTGCATAGCCTGTATGTTCAGCAGTTTGATTGTGGAAATCATATTGATGCCGTCTCTAAATAGTCATATTTTCCTCTAGCAACTGTGAGGCATCCTGCTAGTAAGCATAGTTTTCTCTGGTAGGTAAACGACCTTTTAAACTTTAGCTACAGACTCACAATGGCAATCTAATGTAACTTTTTGGTATTTTTCTCAACATTCTCAAATGCTGGAACAAATTCTCAAGTAAGAGAGATATGTATATATTTTAATTATTATTATTTTATTCCCTGTGTCTTTGTTTGATATTTTAAATAAACATGTGTCCTTTACTCCTAAATAGAGGACAAATCTTACGGTTTAATGTTGTAAAATGAGGTGGAGATTTCCTTTTTTGTATGATCTGATCAAGTGCTAATGGTAATCCTTTGGGGTTTTTTTGTATGGATGGATGACATCACTATCTGAAAACATGGTATTTACTGAGTTCTGACTTAGTGTCTCTGACCCTCTGTTGAGACCAAGAGCAAAAGAAACAAAATGCTACTTTTTGGCTCATTGTATAGCAAATGACTGGTGTCTTGAATCACTACAGGGGCTTGCTGATCTTCTTTCATTGGAAATCAAGGATTGTTGGTATTAACTGTTGGGAAGTAGCTGATCTTGTGTAGTGAGTTTGACATTTCTGATCCAATCCTCATGCTGTGAGAAAAGGTTTGATTTTGCATTTGGAAAGTGTAGAAGTCCATGTACTTCTCCATTCATTTTCTCCACAGGATGTTGCTTTGTTTCTTCAGGAGTTCAATGCCCCCGATATATTCATGGGAGTTTTTGCCAAGTCAAAATGTCCTCGCCTTACTGTAAGTATGGGCTGTCAAAAAGCTGTTCCATATTAATAGCAATAGTAGATAGCTTTGTATGTGCATTTGCACATATCTCTCTCCTCTTCCCATTGCATGTTTGAGTAGGCTAGGGGAATGAGGAGAAAAAACATCAAATTTTAAAATGCTTTTTCACCGTGTTTTTCTTATGGTCTGATCAGTAAGTATTTCAGTGATGCTGAAGCTGATATATGCCATTATTGATGAAGGACTAAGTTTATCAAACCTAGCTATAAGGCTTGTTATAAAAAACAGTAAGGACTGGCTGTAGTGGGTTGACCTTGGCTGGATGCCAGGTGCCCACCAACTTTCTTTATTACTCACCCTCCTCAGCTGGACAGGGGAGAGAAAATAAAACAAAAGGCTCATGGGTCAAGATAAGGACAGGGAGGTCACTTGGCAATTGCAATCATGGGCAGAACAGGCTCTACTTGGGGGAATTAATTAAATTTATTACCAATCAAATCAGGGTAGGATAATGAGAAATAAAACCAAATCTGAAAATACCTTCCCCCCACCCCTCCCTTCTTCCCAGGCTCAACTTCACCCCAAAATTCTCTACCTCCTCCTCCTGAGTGGTGCAGAGGGGTGGGGAATGGAGGTTGCAGTCAGTTCATCACATTTTGTCTCTGCTGCTCCTTCCTCCTTGCCCTCTTTCCATGCTCCAGCATGGGGTCCTCCCACAGGAGACAGTCCTTCATGAACATCTAACGTGAGTCCTTCCCACAGGCTGCAGTTCTCCAAGGTCTGCTCCAGTGTGGATCCCTCCCATGGGTGCAGTCCTTCAGGAACAGACTGCTCCTGCGTGGGTCCCCCGCAGGATCACAATTCATGCCAGCAAACCTGCCCCAGCCTGGGCTCCTCTCCACAGGTCCTGCCAGGAGCCTGCTCCAGCGCGGGCTTCCCACACGGTCACAGCCTCCTTCAGGTGCATCCACCTGTGTGGGGTCCTCCCCAGCATGCAGGTGGAGATCTGCTCCACCGTGGGCCTCCATGGGCTGCAGGGGGACAGCCTGCCTCACCATGGTCTTCACCAGGGGCTGTGGAGGAATCTCTGCTCCTGTGCCTGGAGCACCTCCTCCCCCTCCTGCACTGACCTTGGTGTCCGCAGGGTTGTTCCTTTCACTTATTCTCACTCCTGTCTTTGGCTGCTGTTGCACAGTTTTTTCCCATTCTGAAGGTGTTATCACAGAGACGCTACTGTCATCGCTGATGGGCTCAGCCTTGGCCAGTGGTGGGTCTGTCTTGGAGATGGCTGGCATTGGCTCTGTTGGACATGGGGGAAACTTCTGGCACCTTCTCACAGAAGCTACCTCTGCCCCCCACCTCTGTCCCCCTGCTACCAAAACCTTGCCACGCAAACTCAATACCACTGGCTTTTTTTTCCTCATTACTTGTTTCATGATTATTGAACAGAAATGGCCATGAATTGGTTTAGTCAGACCTATAAAAGTAATGTTAGCAGTTAGGAACTGTTAAGACGCCAGTACTTAATACTTTTGGTTTTTTCCTCCCCCTTTTTTTGATGTCATTGTTTTGCAGCTTGTATTATACAGTACACTGGCATTTAGGATTTAAGATAGGGTTTTGAAAGGTAATCAGTGTTAGTATAATTCCCCTTTCTCTGAAGTTACCAGAAGCTTTACTTCAGAAGATGAGTAGAGACATGTAAGGCTTTGAAAGCTCAGTGCTTTGTCTTATGAAAGTGCAACCAAAATTTGGAAGGCAGTGCAAATCAGCTGTCACAGCTACCTTCTTGAAATAGTGGCTGCTAGAGTGTCTGCTGTTATTTAGCAGAGGTAATAGAATGTTAATTAAAAAAGATAACCCTGGGTGGTGGGGGTTGGTTTCCAACTTGAAGTTGCTGAAAGTGAGCAATTCTCAGAACATTCTTTGTTAGCACCACCAGTCACCTGCAGGTGTTTCAGAGCTCTCACAGTCTCTTTTGTAGGAGCATGCATCCTTTTAATGACTGTCTAGGCATGAGTATCCTAATGGGGTGCACTATTTTTGGTTGGTTTGGGTTTTTTTTTTGGTTGGTTGTTTTTCTTTAAATCTCTGCAATCAGAAAATGGGCTTTGCTGGAAGCTTGTATTAAGACCCCTTTCTTTTGGGAGAAAGTGAATATCTGTGAGGATTACACTTACGCGGTGGTAGTTTTTGTTCTCAGGACTCTTCACTGCTTTAATAATAGGGATGCCAGATTAGCTTCAAAACAGTATACATAGAATATGCAAGCAAAGTTGATTTCAAGATATATTTGCTGTTATGGAACACCTTAACACCAAAATACCGGAATAGTTCCTGTCATAGTGTATTTTAGACCAGTCTAATAGCACCCTATAGAAAACGTCTGTATCTCTGTCTTGAAATTGGTGCATCATAAGAAATTGGAATTCAAACTGGAAAACATCTTTGAACCTTTCTTACTTTTGCCTTATGGCTGTGGAAATGAAATTGTGAACTATGTTGCAGTTGATTCATTATACTGTGTTTTGACTTTCCAGGAAATCTGTGTGGGAATATTGGGAAATATGGCCTGTTTCCAAGACATATGCATGTCCATCAGTAAAGATGAGAATCTTGGGTAAGTGCATATGTGCTTTATACATGCATGAGTACTGCTTTTCTGCACTCAAAATCATGACATGTATGTTACAGAAGGAACTACGTTTGCCTGCCATGCCTCATCTTCATTCACACATTTTTGGCTGACCATAGTTGTGGGGGAAGTTTCACCACAATGAGGGTGGTGAAACACTGGAACAGGTTGCCCAGAGAGGTGGTAGATGCCCCATCCCTGGAAACAGTGAAGGTCAGGTGGGGCTCTGAGCACCCTGCTCTAGCTGAAGATGTCCTGGCTCACAGCGGGGGGGTGGGGGAGTGGGTAGGGTAGCTGGTGTTTAAAAGTCCCTTCCAACTCAAACCATTTTATGATTCTATGATTTATTAATCTGATCTTGCATTTTCTCCTTAAAGCCAAGTGTTACTGCAACGTTTGTGTGATTCAGACTCTCCAACTCTTCTGGAAACTAGCAGGTAGGAGATTACAGAAATTAATACATCATTAGTGTAGTTCTGCTATGTTCTGAGGCCTGGGAAGAAAATTGACAAGTGGGCACACTATTTTATTATCCTCTCATCCTGTTGTCCTTTCCACATTGTTCTGGAATTGATTTGATGTGAACTAGATTCCTGTTTCTGTCACGTTTTTCTCATTGTTTTGGATTTACACTTGTACAGCTAAAATAAATGAATTGGCTTCCAGTTTGTTTAATGGGCAATTCTTGTCTAGGTTGTTGTTAACTTGCCTCTCCCAGCCTGAGGTGGCCAATGTCTGGGTTGAGAGAATCCGAGAAAACCCTTCTGTGTATGACTGTGTCTGCTTTATCATGTCCAGCTCTACAAATGGTAAGTTGCCAAAATGAGCTGGAAATTAGTGGGTGTTTACAGAAACAAACACGAACTGGAGTATGCAGTTTCAAAGACAGATATTTTCAACTGGGAGTACAGAATTTCTTTAAAATAAAGTAAACCTCATGAATTTAAAGGACAGCAAAATAAACTTGTCCCGCCTTTGCAGGTTTATAAATATATTTAAAACCAACCAGAAAAGCACCTGTAGAGGAAGAAGAAAGCTCGGGGGGGGGGGAATGAAAATAAGTCTAATAGAAGAAATTGTTATTTGGCATGGTAAAGGAAAGGACAGGACATAGTCCTCATTCAGGGATATACATATGTCATTTTTTATCCTTGAAACAAGACCTCACTTAACATTTTTTTCAAATCAAATGCATATTTTCCATTTTTAAAAGTACCATACTTGAGGAATGTGAACTGGAGGAATGGTTCAGTTACTCTGAACGGCAGCAGAATACTGCAAAGGCTTCGGCTATGCAGTCAGAGGTACACAAATCTCTTAGCACTAACTTAGCAAAAACCACATTAAGCACCTAATCATAGAAATATTTTGACCAGCATTTATTTTTCACATCCAACTCAATTGTAACAGCAGTTACCATTTGTCTAGGAATCCTAATAATTTAGCTTTTTCAATTTGGTTGGGTTTTGTTTGTTTTTTTTTTAAAATCACAAATCTACTTAACTAAAATGCAGATTGGCAGGCATAAGGTTAGCAGAAAACGGCATATTTAGGGACAAATCTTGGAAAGTTTTACTTCAGAAGCAGAAGTTACAACTTTTCAGGAACCTGAAGTCTCTTTGCAGAATGAAGTTCCTGCTTTATAAATGGCATGATAAGGTAGAAGGTATCTGTGGGCTTTCCAGCAGTCCCTATTTATCAAACTCTTCACCTGATCTGTGCCACAAAAAGGAAGTAAACATAGCAACCATTAGCAGGTTGTGAACAAAACTAATGTATTTCAGTGCTGAATTTACTCTGAGTCCTTCTATATATTAACATTTTGTGAGCTAATTTTTGCTCTTTGTTTTTAGACTTGTTGAAATTTGTACATTCTCTCTTGTGCAGTTGAATTGCTGGTAAAAGTGGGTGAAGTGGTGGACAAACTCTTTGACCTAGATGAAGAGCTAATGTTAAACTGGATTAAAAATGGCACTTGTCGGTCTGTGGGACCATCTGTAGATGATTCCCCTGAAGAACTTCCAGATTTTAAGATTGTGCCTTGTATACTTGAAGCAGCCAAACAAGTCCGGTATGTGAGATTTCTTTTCGGTTTCATGGCTGGGGAGACTCCTTGTTAAGGCCTGTGCCTGAAAATCTTGATTGCGGTGGGATCTGCATAGTTTGACAGATCATTAGAATGCATTTCCCTGTACTCATCATTTGAAATGAGTCAACTAGTGTGTTAGCAAAGAGAGTGGCAGGGATTGCTGATAGTCTGCGTATCCCAAACACGCAGAATATAAACTCAGTAATCAGATCTTTAATTTGTCTTTGGTTTTTGTTTGTTCTGTGTAGATCTGACAATCCGGAAGGACTTGATGTTTATATGCATATTTTGCAGCTCCTGACCACAGTGGATGAGGGTATTCAGGCTATCGGTAAGACACTTGAATTGCTACATATAAGAATGGCGGCAATTTCTAGATCATCAGATATTTAATGGGGAGAAAAATAATTTGTGTACCGAGATTAAATTTGATGGGTTGGTGGGTTCTCTCTCTTTCTTTCTCAAGTGCAGGCTCCTGATGGAGGAAAAGAGACTTGGAGTTTGCTTTATGACCTTGTTTGCCATGAACTTTGCCAGCCAGACGATCCACCGATCATTGTGCAGGAGCAGAAGACTGTATTGGCTTCTATTTTGTCCGTGCTGTCTGCTATGTTTGCTTCACAGACAGAACAAGAATACACCAAGATGAGGAAAAGCAAGTTGTGCTTTTTTTTTTCTGGTGTTATGTTTTTTTTTAACATTACTTTCACGATGGACTTTACGTATGTGGGGTGAAAGGTGGTTAATTTATTACTGTTTACTAGAGATGAGTTCAGAACACAGAATTCAGTTACATGTTTGAATGCAGTAAGGCTCTTTACTGGTGACTCTAAAAATCACAGCTAGCTCAAAGTTCAGTTACTGGGTATCTCTGAAGAGTTACAGGAATAGAATCTACAGATTCTGTTCAGTCTTCTCCATTGGGTGAATTAATGAAAATTGCAGAATTCATCTTTGCTAAAATACAAGGCCTTTATAGTAATTTTTTTTAGTAGAGGGAGATTCTGCACTTATTTAAGTCCATCTTTATCACTTGTTACTTTTCAATCCATTGACGAGTCTTTAGAATTAAAAGCCTATCTTGGGAATGTGAGCCAGGGTCATCTGCAGCAGAAAGACGCTGTATCGGTTTGGTTTATCAGGTAGGATTATCTGGATGAAAATTTAACATACCAGCTGCTCTGAGTTACTACTAGAGACATTTTCCTTCTCATAATCCTTACCACTGGCGCATACTTTTTATAGATACAGGTTAGCTTGCAGAAAAAATGGTTTGGGTTTTCTACTACACTTCCATTTGCTTCTTCAAAAGTCTTTGATAAAACACAACACTGTCAGAATATACATTCCTATAGCTTTTGTATAAAATCTTGCGGTGTGTTTCAAAATTCTAATGCCATGGGAAGATGGGGAAAAATTTTCAATGTCAAACTTCCATTTTCCTGTTACTTTATATTAGATATGCCTCTGATTGGGAGCTTGATTCGTATCTTGCAATACATGGAGGATTGTGGGAAGAGATCTGTTGATAACTCAAAGGAGACTGAACAACAAGAGACTGGAAGGGCTGATCTGAACGAGGAAGATTTCCATTTAAAAATTTTGAAGGATATTTGCTGTGAATTACTTTCCAATATGCTTCAAGAACTGACCAAGGTAAGAATAAATAAAATGCTAAGAAGGATTTCTGCAGGGTAGGTAAGAAAAAAGACATTACTATTAATGTGGGCATTTTCCTGTCCAAGTGAAGTTGCATACCGGAAATTCATTAGAGAATCAGTCAGAAGGTGTGTAGCAACATGTGTGTTGGATGGCAGGGACACAATGAGCTGTACGCCTTCAAGGCCAAGATTCTGTGTGATAAATTCCCTAGGTGTATGTTGCCATTTCTTTTAAATGAAAGCCAATGAGTGTCAATATATAAACTCACCTTCTCAGCTGGACTTATTTGTTATGAGAGCATTCAGATTAAGAGACTTGTGTATGAGCTTTCACACCTTTTTGTATTAGCTACATCTGGCATTCTCTGAGAACTGTAAATTCTGCTTGTTTTACCCATTTTTGAGAACAGAGTACATAGTGTAGACACTGTGTGTACAATTTTGTGTTTGTTCTTTCAAGAACTGTTCACGACATGCTTGTTGTATTTCTTATTTTCCAGGAAAATACATTAGAAGGACTACACCAGGGACATTTAAATGAACAGACATGTTCCTGTGCATTTCAGAACCTCTTGCCTCTGTATTTTGCATCAGTGAGTATATGACAAGGTCTTTAACGTAGCTGAAAAAATACTTGTTGGGTGGCAAGACCTTTCAGAATCAGATGCAGAGGTAGGACAGAATTGCTCAGACACAGCTAATATGCCATTCTAGCCACTCTTACTCTCTCTGCCTCTTCTGGCTTGCTTTAACCAGAGCTTTGCCTACATCATCAGCTGATATAAGGGTCAAACTGTGCTGAAATGAATGGATGTCTGCAAATTTATGCTAGCTGAAAATTTGTCCTGTGCATTTTTATAGAATAATTATTCTAAATATTTTTCATAGGGAGCTTTTCTTTGTGTACTTTTAAATAATAAAATAAGAGTTTGGGGAAGGTGATAATGTTTCAAAATCTACACCTACTGAAATTGTGGGGTTTAAGAGGAAGGTATCTCCTGTGGAGCATTTTCCATTATTCTTTGCTGTGGCTGCTGTTGGTGGGAAGGTATAGGACTAGAAAGAACCCCTATACCAAGTGTAAGAATTCTCTGTGCTGTGCAAGGTTGTTTTTTTTTTCTTTTTGTGTGTTTTTGCAATTTATTTCCAGGTGGAGAGTTTTCTTGAAGTTTTGCGTGAGGCTGATCAGACACTTGCTGACAATCTAGAAAAACGTTTCCCAAGCCTGAAGGTTCATGCCTAAGAATGTACATGAAATATTTCCCTTCTTTGGAATGAAGATTTTTGACTGTTTCATCACAGTGTTGCAGAAATCAAGACTTCAGTAAATGCAGGAGAATGAGGCAACCTCCTTATCAACAGGTGGCTTTTAAGACATATTCCAGGTAGCCCTGATTAACCTAGGGTTAATCTAGTCTGCATGGGGAAGGAAATTACTGTAAATTCAGTTCTGCATCTTCCATCCTGCTTACTCTGGTGATGAGAGACTGTTGATTTCTAATTGCTCTTCTGAGGAATGGTGTTCTTTGAATAACTCTTGATTCTATGCTTTTCAACTTAAGTTGAAACAGCAAAATGAATGAAGTGCACTGAGTAGTTTTTTTAACATGATGCTGGTTTCTTCCAAGTTGCTGTTGGCAAAAGGAGGATTGATGAGTAGGAAATCCCAGATGTCCTCTACTTAAGGACCTTCAAGCACCTGATAAAAACAAAGTTAAATTACACAGAATTGTTTGGGGGTTTTTGTTTGGTTTTTTTTTTTTTTTTCTCTTTTAGGTCGTATCAATACCTTGACCACTTCTTACATTGAAGCCACTTTCTTCTACACTGCAGCTCTGAGTTGCGGCATCTGGGCCCTGTGCAGTTTAAAGGATTTGTGAATATGGTTACCAGTGGTCTATGCTGCAGCTTCCAACCATTGCAGCTGGTTACCCAGAGTTAGAATTGTAGGGCAGGTTTGGATTTTTAATCCGTGGCATACTTGCAAACTTTCTGCTTTTTTTAAAGCAGTCTGTATTTCAGTTTACGAATGTAACATGTATCAGAGAGTTCTTGCCTCATACGTGTGTCTTATGAATTATCTGCGAATGACATTAGAAATGCCACATTAGCCTTGTTTTTTCAGGGGAGCTTAAGGCGTTTGGTCACCTGCAGCAAATACAGTCTACAGTCTTCTAAAAATCCCACTTCTAATTGTATTATGTTTTAACTGCATTAGATTTTTAGATCACTTGCTTGTAGGCAGTGTGGAAAATATTTTCTGTGTCTGAAAAGACAGTATAGCAACACATCAACTTGCTGTTTCTATAAATGAGAGTGGAAAATAGTTGGTCTTTTTTTTAGGTTTGGAGAATGGGAACCAGAGCATAAAGAATAACTTAATACCATATACACATTCCCTGGCTCTCCAGGTTTTTGCAGACTTTAAGTATTGTGCTGAGCCATGTTTTGTTTGCCCTGAGTTACCTGTACATGTGGTAAAATACAGTATGTGTATATGTATATAGCCTTTTCATCCAAACTTCCAGTTTTCAAGAATAGCGCAATTTAATCATTCGCTTGGGCTGCCAGCAGCATCTTCGTTGTTGGCAGGGGATTTAGAATTACGAACATCTGACTTGTGTCACCAAAAAGAATTGCTGTGGTTTCTATCGATTTTTGTATGCTATGTTTATTGGAGAAAACTGGCAACTGTGAATAGGATGACAGCATTTTTCATACTACTTTGACAGTTTTGGGATATTTTCTTAAACCTCCAGATTTGTAATAAAGTTTCTTTTAAAAAAAAAAAAAAAACAAACCTGTATGCTTTCCTTCATTCTAAGTGTCAATTAAATTTGTTTTCTGGGGCACTGGAAATGTCTGTTACTCTCAAGTATGTAATTTGTAAGAGGAAAATTGAACTGCTTCGTAATGTTGATGTCCAGTAAGATATGTTGTTCTTCATTGAATATTCATTTTAACTCTCACTTTCTTTGCTTAGTTATTTTTATGGTCTGGAAGTTAATGTCTCTCTCATCCAGTTGTTAACATCTTTCTGAGCTTAGTTTGCCCGCAGGTGTATGATAAGTAACTTTATGGTAGTCCACTGTAGTTAAGAATTATTTCTGATTTGTGCCTCAAAATTTGTGGTAGTTGTTGAAGTTTTGCAGTAGTTGTTTAACATAATGTACAAAAAAGCTGAGACAAGATATTTTGTTTCATATTGTTCCTTCTTTTTGATACACAAGTATCCAGAACTGGCTGATTAATTGTTAAATGTGGTATCACTAATTACAATGAGTAAGTGAGATAGATCATTTCCTTGGTATAGTTATTGCCTAAGTGGGATGGTATCTAATGCCTGTCACGTGGTAGAAAAAATTGCCGATATCAGTAAGTGGGAAACCAACTCGGTCCCATCCTTCTGCTCTTCTGCAATAGAAGAAGCTGTAGAAATGGGGCCATCAGCCTTGCTTCCACAGAATGATGATTCAAGTATGCTGGTAATTTTTATCCTTGATAAACATGGTGGAGACCGAATTCCCCCTTTCCCCACCAAACAGCTGCTCTTGTGCAGTCTGTGCTGCGTGGCTGGGGCCGCACTGTCGTTGGGAGCAAAAGGCTGGTGCCAACTTGAATGCAAGATCAATGTGCGATGGCTTTGGCATTCCGGTGTGGAAGAAACTATTTGTGGAAACGGGTGAATGATATGTTTGGAAGTGGTGCACATGTGTTTCATCATCTTGCCAGCAGGGATCTCCCTTAGTCTGTGCTTCATGAACATCATTTGTCTGGGTTTTTTTGGCGGTGTTGGGTTTTTTGGGGGGGAGGGTGGGGTGGGGTTGCGGGGGGTTTCTTGGTTTTGGTTTGTTTTTCTTTTGGTTCCCTCTCCTTGCTTTGACAGTGGCTGGCAAGCCAGATCTCTCTGGGCTCATTGATTCCAAATGTATATTTATCTGTACAGGCAGGCAAGCAGCTTTCTTCCAGACCAAAGATCTGATTACATCCATAACATCCTCCTTTGGGGGAAAAAAAAAGAGAAGTACTTGTCACTGCTTTGTGCAGAGCTCTGAACAAAAAGCGGGTATCTGAAGCATTGAACTAAAGTAATAGGAATACGGTCCGGCTTGGACAGAGCTGGATGTAAATTTGTGGCATGAGCACACCTAGAAAATAGAGGTAGAAATCAGACTGGAAGGCCTTAAATTAGACTTAATAGATCCATATAATAATTTAATTCAAAGACAGGATTCTAACATTCTTTTGACTCAAAGTTTCATGTACATTTGGCATCTTTATCCCACATAGTAACTTCTTCCTGATGGGACAAGGAAACATAAAACCAAAGAAATTTGGTATGTGGAGAAAAAAATCAATGATACTAGACTGCTTCATCTGCTCCCTTGATGGTGCGAGGAGATTTTTGTGGCTCTTCGTATCCTAATGCTTGCCCAGTATTTGTGTTGCAAACCTGCCCTTTCTGGTAGACTAAACCATAAAACCTAATGTGCTGGGAAGTTCTTTTCTATGCTTCTCCATATTCAGATCACTCTGCTTTATTAATTCATTGTCATTACATGTTTAGTTCGTATTTTCTTATAACTGCTACAGTGATTCCTTTGTAAGGTTATGTGTTGTTAGGATTGACTCTTAGAACTACCTTTGGCTGTAACTAAGCTGAATGCAAAAAAAAACCCAAACCAATCTTTATTTGTCATTCAACCATCTTCATAGTTTATGATGCCAGTATGAAAAGGTAGGGGTATGTTACTGGGTTTTTGTTTGTTTTGAAAATCCATGCTCTTTCCCATTAGCCTTGGATTATTTTGGCTGTTACTGAGAGTTACAAAAGCAGCAGTGTCTCTGTTTTTCACTTGAGACTTTGCTTTTGTTTCTAGAGTGGAACCTATTGGTCACAGCAGTTCCTTAGCATATCCTTTATTTTTCCCTCAAAATTAAATGTTGTCTGTTTTTTTTCCTTTTTAATGCTTCCTATTTGCTGTGTTGTTGTTGTTATAGATGGTGATGATGATGAAATTAATGTGCTCTGCCAAACTCAGTGAGAAAGGAAGAACCTGCTACACCTGGGGCAAGGACCAGTCTGCTGTAGTATTATACAATTTCTCAAAAATCCTTCATGTGAAGGCAAACAAAAGCAGCGAGCAGCTGTGCGTCTGCTCCCCAGTCACGGTCATGTGCGTCAGTCATGCAGTTAGCGTGCCCCTCAGTCGGAGCTGACAAGGCGTGCGCTAAGTGAACCTGACATCACAAGGTTGGTAAAATAAACCAGGTTATTTCCAATAGCTATTGACAGAGGTTTTGCAATGAGAAATATTGCTCCTATTCCTCCTTTTATTTGCCTCCCCAATTCAATTATTCACCTCTTTTCCAAAAACGTGGTTTTATGATGCAAGGAGCTGACATCTTAGCTTGGTAAAGGTTTGCTTCTGAGTTGTTATTGTGAAGAAAATGAACAATCCCAGGGAAAATCCACTGGGGCTCTGTTTTCTTTCTTTCTTCCAGTTCTGGTCTTTGGGAGTTAGCTGCACATCTTAATGATGTCTCAGAAAAGTCAGAGGGCTGAATCTTATACAGAGACTAGTGCAAACAAGATTGCTTGAAAAGGCAATTGGTGGTAGGATGCTATGAAGAGAAGTAAGGCAGTAATACTAGAGAAAGAAAAGAAATGAAGAAGGGATACTGCAGAAAGAAAACAGAAAGAAAAATGGGACGATTATGACAACGGGATAAATACTGAGTAAGTGTGATGTTGAACAAGAAAAATATTAAATATCAGTAACAAAGTTAGCATTCTAGATTTGTCCAAGTGGAATAGCTTATGTGCAGTCACTTATCAAAAAGGTACAAGGTTGATTACTTTTTCTGTTTTCAGAGCTGAATCTCCTTTGTAGTTTTTCCTGCTCTCATGGAAACAAGACAAGTTTAAGGTGAAGGTGAGGTCTTAAAAGCCATAGCAGGTGAGCAAACTAGTATTGCTTGATTATTTATTTATTTATTTATTTATTATTCACACACAGCCACACACATTTTTGCTGGCTGGTTTAGGCATCAGGCAGCTGTTTCACAGTGGAGATGGGGCAGTTTCAGGTGTTGCATGCCCTTGCCTTGCACAGGTCTTGAACCTGCCAGAGGTGAGATCTGAAAGTGGGGTCCTACAGGGTTGAAGCTTGTGTTGCACATTGGTCTGAGATGAGCACAGCAGATTGCAGCGTACTCCTGGTTTTGGTAACTAGTTAGGTATTTGAGGGGAAGGGGCCTGCCTGAGGCATGCCTGTTTTTACTCTGTGCTCGTTTTGGCTGGGATAGAGTTAATTTGTTTTCTTCACAGTAGTGAGTATGGGGCTATGTTTTGGATTTGTGCTGAACGGTGTTGATAATACGGGGATGTTTTTGTTACTGCTGAGCAGAGCTTACATAGAGTCAAGGCCTTTTCTGCTCTTCACCTCACCCCACCAGCAAGTAGGCTGGGGGTACACGGGCAGTTGGGAGGGACACAGCTGGGACAGCTGACTCCAATTGACCCAAGGGATATTCCACACTGTATGACATCATGCTCAGTATATAAAACTGGGGGAAGAAGGAGGATGGGGGGGACGTTTGGAGTGATGGTGTTTGTCTTCCCAAGTCACCATTACAGGTGATGGAGCCCTGCTTTCCTGGAGCAAAATCCTGCTCAGTCTGTAGTAGCAGTAGGAATCTACAACCTTGAATTTGTATTTGAGGGGAGGGGGCCTGCCTGAGGCATGCCTGTTTTTACTCTGTGCTCGTTTTGGCTGGGATAGAGTTAATTTGTTTTCTTCACAGTAGTGAGTATGGGGCTATGTTTTGGATTTGTGCTGAACGGTGTTGATAATACGGGGATGTTTTTGTTACTGCTGAGCAGAGCTTACATAGAGTCAAGGCCTTTTCTGCTCTTCACCTCACCCCACCAGCAAGTAGGCTGGGGGTACACGGGCAGTTGGGAGGGACACAGCTGGGACAGCTGACTCCAATTGACCCAAGGGATATTCCACACTGTATGACATCATGCTCAGTATATAAAACTGGGGGAAGAAGGAGGATGGGGGGGACGTTTGGAGTGATGGTGTTTGTCTTCCCAAGTCACCATTACAGGTGATGGAGCCCTGCTTTCCTGGAGCAAAATCCTGCTCAGTCTGTAGTAGCAGTAGGAATCTACAACCTTGAATTTGACTTCAGCATTTTTATACAAAAACTTATTTACCGAAAATTAAAAATTCTGTATGATTAATATATTCTGTTACTACTGGGATTAAAATCCGAGCCTCAACGTAACACGCTTGTACATCCATGGCAGTTTCTTCATATGTGTGGAGCAGGCATGATGACTGACTGCATGTTTGTACCTGGAATAACTGAAGTCCTGGGTTGCTGACACTTCCCCAATTTATTTCCCTTCATCCAATTTCCAAGGAAACCTTAGAAAAGCAAAAGCACTTTGATATTCTGTGTTGCAATGGTGACAGTTATTTATTCTGTGCTTTAGGTTATGCAAACTCCATTTTAATTTTGCAATGAGCTTGTATCAATATTATTTTTGTTGTCATGCACATCATTTTTGGTGACAGCCCTGTTTGAAGAAGTTGTAACTTTAACAAGCCATCTGTTAACCTTACGTAGAAAGGAAATGCTTTTGTCAATTACTCTAATGAAATCACAAAAATCATTTCCTGGTCTCCAGTTGTAGCCCAGTCATCCTATCTTTTGTCAATAGGAGGATATTGAAACACACAGGAGAATACGTGTACACTTTTATCCTTCCCTGCAATACAGCTACAGTGTTGTATTTTAGTGCAGCAAATTGTAATTAACCAGTGATGTCAGAAGGTTTTATTTTTCATTAAAAATTCTCTGTAATGCACAAACTTTTATTCAACATCAGAGAGTTTCCTTGCTGGTCAGGTAGGAAGGCTGGGCACAGGAACCATGGGAGGACATTTTGAGTTTATGCCAGCCTGATTAGTAAAGAGTTTGATTTCACGAGTTAAGAGACTAGAAAGAAAGGAGAAACACTTCAGGTTAGGTGGAAATAAATAAACTGCAGAATAACTCCATTTTGTCATTTGGGATGAGGCCACTAGAATGGCTGAGTGGACTCTGAGAAATAGCGGATAGAAAGGGCTGGAGTAATGGGAAAGGGAAAAATAAATGGTGAAAACATGGAAAAGCAAGGAAGCTCACAGCTTTGTGAGCTCTTTAGATGGAAGACATTTATGAGGGGTTAAAAAGAAACAATTCTCTATGAGCTGGCAAGTGATATAAGTCCAAGGAAAGTCTTTGAGGGACCTAAATATATTGGCACTATGCACTGGGGGGACATGGGAAAGTCCCAAGCCCAAATGAAAGGAAGATTTGCCCTTTTCCTTCTCCTCCTCTTGGAGAGGATTTGACAACTTGTAAAAGGAGGTGGGAGATGGATGTAGAAGATACTGGCATGGGGTTGGAGTTGCCCAGGCCGATTCCTGCACAATACACGTGTTTATGGGTACAAGGGACAAATCCAGTGAGAGCAGCCAGGTGTAGCCCTGAGCTGCTTCTCCAGCCTTTCTGGTTGCCAGAGCAGGTGGGTAAGGACAGCATCCAGCACGGTGTTGGGGCAGCATCTGTGTGAGTGCGTCTCGGAGCCCACCCTGCCCGCTTTCCTCTTGACCACTGCTCTCCAGCAATGAACTTAGGGATGAGAATCAGATCTTTCATTGCAGTGTTATCACTAACTTTCACTAATGGATCTGGAGCCAGCCCTCAAGATTGGAAGTGTTGAAAATAACCACAGCGCTACTCCACACCTGTCATCTTTTGCATTAGAAGAGCTCTTAATACTGTAGTACGCTCTGCGTGGCAGACTTATTTTTGGTCCATGGTGTAAAGGTTGAGTGCGCTTTTTTGGAAGAACCTGCTGAATGTGACACAGCATGATGTGGTTGCCCTTACAGGGTAAAGGAACTGCTTTCATGATTTAATTAACCAGTTGTTCTGCTGATCCCCGAGTTTACTCAGACTTGAAAGAAGTAAACGTAATTAAATTAAACAAAGCTTTTTCCTTCCCACACATGCTCTGGGCCCTTTTGCTTTTTTTGAGAGATAACAAAAAGCTTATGAATAACAGGCACAGTCTTTGTTGTTGTTGTCGACTTGTTGCAGAAGGCCAGCAGGAGACAGATTATGCACAGGTGCAGTATGTGCATGGCATCAGAGGAAGAGGACACACGGGTGTTTGAAGAGTTGGGGTTTTTTAATTTAAATTCCTGTGTTAGACTGGTGAGAGGATAAAACTGTCAAGGTTTCAGTGTTGCCCATGGCAGGTCAAGATCATTTTGACAAAAAGTGGTAATGTTCAAGTTGAAACCTTATCAAAAGAGATGAAAGAGATAAAAAAGGTTTGAATTCAGTTCGCAGCTTATCCAAAGGCTTTTTGTGCTCAGCCACCTTAGGCTGGACAACCCCTTCATGCTTTGCAACGTGATTCAGCAGAAAATCTGGATTAAGTGTTTTCCCCTAGCCAGAAGTGACTGCCTGTTCAGTTGTACTGCTCAACTGTCTGCCTGTGTGTTTTTGAGAGTATAGGCACAAATGTAAAGTTGGCCACAGATGGGAGAGCGTTGGGTAAAAGTACATCTTTGTCCAAACATGGGCTTTCTGCCTCTTCTCAGATGAAGCTGTTCCTGATGGCGGCTTAGGCCTGCCCTCTCTTAACACCACATCTTCATTTCTAGTCTTGTGTATGTGCTGGGGAGGTTAATGGAGGGACGTGTAATCACGGGGAAGACAGTTCCCTCATATTCTACCTCATGCGCTTACATCGTGTGTTTGTCATTTGCGAATGACACAGCATGTCTCTCTGCAGATGTCATTTACGGTGTGCTATGCCCAATTTACCAGCAAATCTCTGATAACTACTTCTACCATGTGATTTTTCAGGTGAATTTGCACCTGCCTATCAGGAAATTCATTCTAGACTGTATTTTCTTACTTGTTTGTACTAGTAGGGTAAGAGAAAGTGGTTGGGGTGAAAAAAATCAATAAAAGCAAGGAATACCAAATCTATTTAATCCCCTTTATCCTCTGGAGGGATTTTCCCATCAATTGAAAACAAAGTTGATGAAACACAATTTGTCCTTGACTAAAACCAGATTTTAAAATAAGCAAATATTTTGTCCAGGTAGTTTGCCAGATACTAAAAATCAGTTTGACTTTGGAGAATTAGTACTCTTGTCTTCCCATCCCTAGCTCTTTTCCATTTAATTCCTAAAAGCATTGTGAAAAGATGGGAGGTGTAGTGTTCTCTAAATATGCTGTTGCGAATTGTACCAAGCTCTACTTGCACAAACACATCTTCGTTAAATCTTCATTAACCTGTTCTGCTCTGCACTTGCATCCTCTTCTCAATATTCAGTTATATGTCTGCTTGCAGTTCACCACTCTAATCTTTTATCCATTATCCTGGTTACTGTTTAGCTAATGCTTTTAGCCTTGAATATTCTTATAATGTTATATTTCTCTGAAACAAAATTTTGCACCAAGTGTTACTAAAAGCAAAACCCTCTAATCAGGCAGATGAAACTCATTAGTGTTACGTTTTAAGAAGCCTTTCTTTGATGCAAACTAATTAATTTTGCCCCATTGCAAAATTGTCCTATTCGTAATGGGAACTAAAATCTAATAAGATAGAAGAAACTCAGAGGGGGAAAAAACGTCTGTCCATGACAACACAGTGAGATGAACAGCTTTTGCTAATCTTGGAAATGATGATGTGTTTTACAGCTCTGAGGCTGAACATTTTGCAATTGCCGGTGTGTTCCAAGTCCCTGCTGTGAATTGATGGGTTTACGTTGTTTGCTGGTTTTCATCCTTACAGCAGAAAGTAACTGTGATTTAATTTACTTTGTTCATGCTGACCAGTGGTCAGCGTTAGTGTCTAGACCACAATTTGCCCTCGGTAGCCTGTTTTGCTGTGTGCATACCAGGATTTCAGTGGATGGGGGGTGTGTGGTGTGTCTAAAATCTGCAGACTGAGAACGGTCCTCCAAGCTCATTTCATTTTGGAGCACTGATGGAACATAACCGATTGGCTAGAATAAAAAAATCTGGCCACATCCTCTGTTTCTGAAAGGCTAATCATTTACAGCAAGGAGGTGAAATGAATATAAAAAAACCTGCTTTAACAGGCAGACCCAACTGTGATTGTTTGGACCTTAGAGTTACCTTTTGATTTCCCTCCACTTTGCTATTTTTAAGGTCTGTGAAATTGAATGCAGTCTTTCTGCTTCTTATATTCAACAAACCTAATGTCAGATAAACTTCCTAAATGAACGTGAATATGGTAGAGGCTGGTTACTGGCGCGTGCTCACGGTAAAGCTGTATTGTCAGAAGTGCCTGAAGAGCTCTTGTTCTCTTTTTCTGAGTGGATCAAAGTCTGCTGAATCGCTTTCTGAGCTGCGCTTACTCATATTATTAGCAAGTACAAAGCCTTCTCCTTTGTTAGCTTGTTTCACCTTGCTTTAAATGCAAAATATGCTGCTGTTATACTAATTAGGCCAACAGGCTGAGGTTAACAAACAGTCACTTCTCTTATCAGCAGGCTTATTTACACATTCGACTATTTTGCTTTGTGTTTGCCTATGATGTAGAACAACTGGATAATTCTTGAGGTTTTTTAATAGGAATGATAATGCAGTAGAACTAGTGCTAGTGGGGTGGTTCCTCAATGAACGGAGTCCAATTCTACTACACTTTCTGCTTAAGGGATGGAGAAGTATCGGGACCTGGTTAGAAGTAATCCCTGGCCTACGCTGAGTGCTAAAAGTGGCTGTGTTCAGTGCTGGTGGCTGGGGTTGCCCATGGCTCTCAGACACTGTTCTCCTCAGATGCTTTGTGTTTCATATTCAGGATTAGCATTTTATGCCCTGTACTCTGAGCTCTCTGCAGCTCGCAGCAATGGCAGCTTTGGTGTCAGAGCCCTCAGCACCAAGCAGCTTCTCAGCCTCTCTCCCTCTGCCAGGGCTTTGGGGCTGGTGGCCAGCATTGGTGCAGAGCAGCCATGTAACCTTGGCTCAGACCACTGTGGAAACAGCTGCGAGCCTCCTCTTCGTGCACCCCTGCCTGAGCTGTGCGGCAGGTATGCTGTGGCTGGCCATGTCCCTCACTGATCCCAGCTTGCTGACCTGACTTCCCAGCTGGACCCCAGACCTGCTTGCCACTACGGACTTGTCTGGAGATCTGTTGGCTGCAGCTGGGTGCCATCCCTGGGCCTGCCCTGCTGCCCTTGCTCAGACGCAGCGGCGCTGCCCACCTGCCTGGCTGTCAGCTCTGCACCAGCGACTGTGAGCAGGGCTGGGAAATCCTGCAGGAGAGAGGTGGATGCATGACCCTTCTGCTTTATAGTCTGGGTAGTCATTAGACCATCCTGTCAGGAGGGCAGGATTGGTGCACAAGCCCAAGCAGAATGGTATTGATAAGACTCAGGTTGTGCTAATGGCAATGCAGTATTTCCTCATCCTCTCTAAGCTGCACTGTATTTCCAGGCAGTATGGAGATCAGTTTGTCAAGCTTTCCGCTTGGCTTTCCCCACCCCCAGTTGATGGTTGTCACTGGACTAAATCCTGTTTGCTATAAGAATGAGGGGAATTTTTGCCAACTGGTGCAGGACCTGCTTCCTGGAGATTTAACTTGAGGTGACTTGGCCAACACTGAGCAGATAACGAGAAAAAAAAAAAAGGAGTTGTAATTGGCACTTCTGTACCCACTAACTCCAGTGTAGTTGAAGTGAAGAGCTCTTTCAGGATTTCAGTTCCCAATCAGACAATGGTTTTGTTTGAAATGTAGCTGATGTTAAAGTTGTGAGAACATACTCACTGGTGAAAACAAATCAGGGCATGGTTTCTCCCTTGTCCCAACAGCAGCTTAACTAACCTTTTGTAAAAAGCCTGCAAAGATGATGTTAGGGAAAACTACACCTTGTTTGCTCAAGAGCAGCATGTAACTCATGTCACTTACGATTTTATTTAGCTTATGAAAAGAAAAATATTACCTGCCTCAGATGAAAGGGCTAATACTATTTCTTTAAACAGTCCAAAGCAAATATACAAACAGTGAATGGTCTGTTGGCTAGATGTGCTTCAGTAGATTTACACAGCATCTCTGGCTTTTCAAAATAAGCGTGCTTAAATGCTATTGATACTACAGCTGGCTGAACCACTCTGAGTGGGTAATTTGCCTGATTGGTTCTTGCACTTTTCATTGGAAAAAGATATTGGTAAATGTTTTCAACAATTGCGTAATTTAAATTCCCCTTTTTCTTTTGTTGCCTATTAACTGCTTATGAATCAAATGCTTTATTATTCAACACCTCATTCAGTAACACAGAGAGTTAACTGATTGCTAAACCCTCATGGGATATGGTCCCCTTCCCAGTAGCTGAGTTATTGCCCTGAGACTTCCAGACGTTTCTCGGTGGTTGTTCTGAGTACAGCGCGTGACACTGTCACAGCCTCCCGCTGGTGAAAGGCTGGGTGAATTGCCCTGGGAAGTGGTTGTTGGAAGAACGGTGGTTTACAGAAGAAGGGAGCAAATGGAAGAATTCCCTTGTTGAAAGCTGGGGATTTCAGATGCATACATTTTTAGAAAATTTGAAAAGCTTTTGGAATTGGAGCTGTTTAACTCCCACCATTTAGGTAAATGGCCTAAGCCACGATGATAGGTTATCTCCTTCGAGTGAGAGATGGTCAAAGGTTGGGAGAATGAAGATTAGAAAGTGAATGGAAGCGACTGCTGCTGCTTAGGTGTTGTTACGATCAATGCTTTATAAATATTAAAAATAAGTAGAAGAAAATGAGTCAGATTTTCAGACTAGCAGTTTTTCAGGCATCTGTTTATTAGGGCATCTATAAAATGCAAGCAGAATATGAGGAAGATCTGTAAAATCTATACTGGAAACCAAACTGTTTCAGAGGACTGCATATTAATCTTCACTCTTCCCTGCAACATTCACAGTGTTTGTCTAGGTGCTGTGTGATTCTTAAAGGCATAACTTGTCTGCAGCAGTTAATTAATGGAAAGGCAGAGGGCTGTGATCAGAATTTGCAGTAGTCTATTCTGGAGAAGGTAATTATGATTAGAGCAGACTTAGTATTAAGTCGTATTAAACCTGTTTTGTTCAGGGATTTAATACTTCATACCTTTTTTGGAAAAGCTTTAAGTGGCCACATTGCCTCCGGCAAATACTGCTTGTTGGCAAGGCAGATGGCTGGGCCAAATGAGGTCCAAGGGATGGTGGAGGAGGTTTATACCCCCGAAGTGATGTTGCGAAATTACCTCATTGAAGATTAGAGCACTTTCTCCTACTGGAGGGGGGGGGGCGGGGGAAGAAGGGGTAATTCACACTGATGACCTTGATGGTATTGAGAAGAGTTAGGGCTGACTGATTCTTTCCTTCAGTCTTGCTGTGTTCAGGTAGATAATCTTACCTTTCAGCAGAAGATGAATATCCCTACAGATCATTCCCAACCTGCCTTTCCATGGTTCTTGCCTCATCAATTGTCACAAGTTGAACAAAATCACCTTCTGACTCTGTCTCTCCCCCAGCGCTGGAGCACTTGTGAGCCCCTGTGCTACATTGATTTTTCTTTTTTCTGTCTTCCTTCCCCTCCAGGCCAGCTTCCTCAAAGTGTTGGTGGATACAAGACTTGTGCTGTGGCTGGCAAGATGCACCAGGTTATTTGAGTCCCTACATATTTTACCAATGACATATGGAGAGCAAACTTTCTCAGAGTGGGAGGAAGAGGAGACGTAGGGCGGAAGGTTTATGTTGTTCTGTTTCAGAGACAGTGAAAAGTAAGTCCTTTTACTGTGTGGCCCTCTAGGGAGGGGAAGATCTGGAGGTGTGACAGTTTGTTTTTAATACTTTTCAGCCTAAAAATTTCCAGAGCGTTTATCTACAAATGTGTACCTACAAATGTCGTCAGCACCACTGTCTGGTTGCAAACTCTGCTGTCAAGGTCCTGCTTTGAAGAACAAAACAGACACGCACACACACACACACACACACACACAAAAAAAAAAAAAAAAAAAAAGGAAAAACCCAAAACCAAACCCAAGAGGAGAAGAGTCACCTCTGAGTCGGTAGCTGGGAAGCAGGAATAGAGTTGTGGCCTATTCTGGAGCCACTTGACGTTCCTGGAGCTACTCCGGCAAAGGGCCCAGAAAACACAGGACTTCTCAGTCTGACACCACCCTCTCACTTGGATCTGGAGGCTGCTTCGAAGAGGATGGTTCATTTAACGAGGAATTATGAGGGAATAATATAATTGAAAGCCAGCTCTCGTAGCCTTCATGGTGAGTGCTACCACAGTTGCTCTGTGCCAATGCAACAGGTTTTTGCAGCAGCCGCACATGGCAAAGCGCTGTCTTGCAAAACGCGTGATCAGCTTGACCCACTTTTGAGCAGGGTCAGACCTGTACTCGATCCTCAGGTGCTGATTATCTGTCTGGAGGGCTTTTGTCTGTATGAGAGGCTGTATGTGAGAAATCTCCTGTGGGCATTGCCTCATGAGATAAGGAGAGGTCTGTTTCCCTGTGGTGTCAATGCCCCAGGTTGTCTCTTTGTCCTTCACAACTTCATCCCACCTTGGGGTCTGTGTAGACTTCTGTCCCACTGAAAACTTTTGGCCTCTCTCTGCCTCAGTGCTCCTGCAGACTAACTCTGTGACAATTCAGACATTTTCTGGGTCCATCTTTGCTTGTGCTGCCTCCTCCCAGGATGAGCGGAGTAGCACCTGTGCACGTTGCTGTCCTGTTTGCATTGCACTCCATACCTGACTGCTAGTAGTTTTGCTGTGCCATATTGCTCTTTTCTGTGGTGAGGGGCCCAAGCCACCATTCCTAAATGGTAGGATATGCTGCCAGCTTTTGGGAGAAGGTAGAAGTGTCCCGCTGTCTGTGAAAGCCCAAAGCAGTAGTGTGCTTGCGACAGAGTGATGGTTTTCTGAAACCCTGCAACCCTAAAACTGTGAAGATTGAACTTTTGGATGAAAGCTCTTGAACAGTTATGTTACAAAACCATCTGCAGATTCACAGGAGCTGGAAACCCTGCGTGGAGAGGAGCAGAGCAGGCTCCAGCGAGCACCCAATGAAAACAGGCTGTAATCGAGTCAGTTCATGCTTTGTGAGTCTGCTCTTCCAGACTACAGGGCATTGGCTGTGGTGAACAAGCACTTCTTAATAAACCAGTGAATCGGCTTTAATCTGTTCCCCAAAATTCTGGGTACCCTGGTTATCTTTTTATGTAACTAATTAATTCATGTTAAGTTAAATTTCCTTGGCTGTTCGTATTGTATCAGCAGTTATAGGTCAAGCTGACGGCAGGCTCTGCGATGTTGGGTATGAGGAGAGGGATGACCAGTGTCCCAGAAAGCTCCTGCTCAAATTGGAAATGACAGGACGAGGATGGGAGGCAGGGACATTCCTCTCTGTTTACCAGACTGAGGCCTCGGAGGTAGGAAGTGCCCTTAAATCCGGCATAGCTGGCAGCTCAGTTTATATCCCCTCCATGGCTCTTGTGTGCTGTGAAGCTCGTGTCCTTCTGCTGAGCTCAGCTTCACCATCTTGTGTCTCCATGTGGCCCCTTGGACTGTCCTGTGCCCTTCCCTGTGCTTTGTGTCTTCAGGTACCCATAGGTGCTAACCAAGCCACTGCTTCCGTTGTCTACTGGGGAGAGAGGCTCCAAAGCGGGTTTTCAGAAGTGCTTGGGTAACCGACTCTTTGCTGAGCATCTTTACAGCTCTGGGCTGTAGGAGAGGACATCCATGTCCCTTAACGCTAGAAAAATGCATATGTGTACGCCAAGAATAAACTGGCTTTCCCAATGTACCTTGTGAAAGCTTAAAGCCTTTGAAGGAGTGGAAAAGGCAGATCTGAGTAAAAGTAAAAAAAATAAAAAAAAATAAAAATCCTTCATTCACCATTAAAATGACCTGAACTCAGCTGTCTTCTGGTGCCTGAGGAAATGTGAGTGAGAATTGTATCTTGTGTTTTCTTTCAAATTTTGTCAAGAATGAGCACAGCATTTTGACAGACGAGAAAGTGCAGGAGTTTCAACCTGGCTGCTATCAGGAAGTACTGGAAACCCAGCCTGAACCCAGATTTCCACATAAAAGATGCTTACCTGCAATGGAAGAGCTTCTAGAGAGCTGCCTAGTGAGTAATTAAAAAAAAATCATATGCAGAATGACATGTTAGTTCTTATTATTGCAGCATTTGAACTAGGGAAAACTAACAGATTAGTCATATTCTATCATAAATGTCTTACTGTGCCCTTGTTTACAGATGGATTATTAATTTCAGGCTCTTATATGCTTAAGATTCTGGGTAAAGATCCTACAAATTGTTTACTTTTTGAGTCAGCTTGTTTGATGGGGAGACCTATTCTGCAAGAAGGAAGTTGAAACTTCTGCTGTAGAGCTAAGACATATAGTAAATAAATACTGCATTTTCTTTATGAAGGGAAAATCGAAGCAACTGGTCACAAAGTATATCCCACTAGCAAACTGGAACAAGCTGGCTTTTCCAGCTGTGTCATTCCTTACAGCTGTGCTCTTTCAAATCCCATGCTGTGTCTGAAGGGCAGAGCTCCTCACCCCCAGTCCTCTTAGAAACAGGATTGTTTGAAGTTCCATGTCTTCTAGGAAGATGGAAGATGCTGACATCATTGGAGATGTCAGTGCAGGTGTGACTGTGTCTGCCTTGGTTAGATGTTAGCCTGCATGTTGGCTTCAGCAGTATAATTTATCGTTTGTGTTACACCAGTGTCTAAGAGATCTAACTGGAATCAAGGTTTCAATATTTTAGGCACTGAAGAGAAAAATACTGGAGATTTTTCAGATACTTGAGAGTAAATTAGGGTAAAACTGGTCATTGCTGATGCTGATCTTTAAGCATTTCTTTGAAAGGTAGGTTTGTAAGGAACATAACAAAAGACCAGAGTCTCTGGTTTTGGACAGCCCCATGCCCCACACAAACCAATCACTCCCTCCTCCCCCAGACCCATAAAGCCTCCAAGGGATTATGTTCCTGGGGAATGTTTTGGCTTCTCTTGCTGTGTACCATAAATCCCCTTATCTTAATGTTGTTGCCAAGTCTGAGGACTGGGCTTACTGGAGTCTAAAAATTATGATAGTTTGCAAAATATAAACATACCTCTAGATCTATACAGAAAATAACTGGCACTATATATACGATATGAACATACATACTTCCCTGCTAATTGAAATGTAGTTATTCTTCCTGTATGTGCAGGAGTTTTTTTAGAAAAGAAGTAACACGCTGCAATTTATTTTCACAGTGACAACACACTGTTATTTTTAGTGAAGAACTTGATACCTCTGCCTGCTCTGTTTCTCTTCGGGACTACAACCTGCACTCCACACTTTTGCAGCAGCTTCGCAGAGCTCTGAGCTCCTCACCTGGGCCATCAATTCCCCGTAGCTAAAGCATGGCCTTGCAGGGGACTCTGCTGATTTACCCTCAGCTGCGGACTCAGCCCCAGCCCTCACAACCTGTCATTTATTACGGAGCTTGCCTGCCTTTTCCCCCAGGTAGCATCTATATATTAATTTGCGATGAGTGGACACGTGTTGGCTGTGAGGACATGGTGGTGGGTGGACAGGCCTCCTCCAGCCAAAGGCTCGCTCTCCTCAGCCCCACGGGGTGCAGATTCATGTTAGCTTCAACACCCAAAAAAGTCAGTCCTCTCTGACACCCCCCACCCTCATCCCCCCAGTCTTCCTTTTACAGGTGCCCAAGGAGGTGTAACTGGTAAGGGAAAGCACCTCTTCTTGTGCGGGTTTTTTTGGGGTGCGGAGCTGTTGGATGGTTGGAGGCTGCTTCTGAGCACCCCCAGCTCCGCAAACTGAGTAAACAGCTTCCAGCGGGTGTGCCTGCGGGGGTTAACGAGCCCCTTCCTCCGCGGGGGCGGGCGGTGCTTTCCCCTCCCGCCCCCCGCCGCCT
>NW_009259111.1:4406527-4420994 GCF_000687185.1 Egretta garzetta | reverse complement strand
CGGGGGGAGAGGGGAGCTTGCTGGCCGCGGTTACCTGGGGAGGGGTAGCCGTCCGGAGATGCTCCCCTGGCAGCGGTGTGTGCTCCGTGCCGCTGGGATCGGGATGGGGCTGATTCGTGCCGCTGTTCCTGGACAGAAGCGGGGGGGACACACACGGACGTGGTAACGTTCAAATACGAGCAGATGAAATTACGGTAGAGCAAAAGTAACTTCTGGTGCATCGCTGCTTAGAAGATAGAGGTTGTGATATAGCCCAGAGTAATCGGTTACTGGATTATTTCATGTTACAGTGGGTATATGCTTAGTACATCAGAGAAGATGATGCGCTTACATGTTGGCTGCAGTTCTTGATACTGTACCGTTTAAAACATCAGTAAAATGCCTGGTGAAAAGAAAGCTGACTGCAACGGAGTAAAGTTTCACAAAAGATTGTTTTGCCTTGTCTCTCGGATCTTTGGAAGCCAGATAAACTGGTCAGCACAACTTTTGGTTTGGTGTCTGAGAACTAAATCTAAGTAAGACCTTTGGTGTGGCTGAAAAATTTCCCTGTAATAGGACATCTAGTCATGGTCACTCATAAGATCGAGTCTTCATCCTTCCCTACTACGAAGTATGTGAAAAGGACAGGGAAAAAGTAAGCAGCTACTTAAAGATGGAGAGGGTGTAAAACGCCTGTTGAGATTTTTTTTTTATCAAGCACAATTAATGGCAATCTGTATCAAATACATTTTTTAAAAGATTTTTTTGGTCTTCCGTTTATGGCTCTAAAATGTAATTTCCTATAGATGAATATGTTTGGACAATTTTAAATCTTGGCTATCCATTAATATAAAGAATTAAAGCACAAAATATACACCCTCAAATATCTATCTCGTAGAGGATATTCTTCAGGAAGGGGAGAAAGGGAAGGTAATTGCTGTGGGTTCCAGAAGGAGCCATCTTTACCCAGAAGACACCTAGATACCTGTCTAAATAACGGCTTTAGAGTATCCTTGTGTTTGTGCATTTTCATTAAGACTTGAGTCAGGTTGATGGGAAATGAGTTAATGATTTGCGTCATTAATAATAAGCATCACCGCAATATTAATTCCTGCCCTGCAAAGGAAAAGTGTCAGAGTTTACTAGAGCTGAGTTACTGATACAAATAAAATCAAAGTAAAAGTGCAGCTGTTGGAGGAGGAATTATTTTTGCATTACCATTTTCTCTTGTGTCTCGTACCAAAATGGTTGCTGCCTTAATGCAGACATGTTTTCAGTCCATTTTTTAATTGAAAGCCAAAGATTAATGCTGGTTTAGGGTTAAAAGTGTAAATGGTGTGTGTTTGGCATTGTAGGCATCCGAATTTCCCTTCTGCAACTTTTTTCAAATTCTTAAATTAGAGGTAATTTTTAGAACTTAATGTAAAAACACGCTGCATTTTGTTGTTATTTTCTTCGTTGGTCTCTTTAAACATACTACTTTACAAATGTTGTCATTTGATCTTAAACACAATGTTAGTTGAACTAGCAAAATACGAAATAAGAACATCAGTCTTCAATGCACGTAGTTTGTCCTAGCTGTGCACCTTATAATATTGCATGCAACTGTGCCAAATCTCATAAGCTGATCTTGTCTTAAGTCAATGATCCTGAACTGGAATCAAGCCAATATGCTGTGTATGAGCCATGTATATAAAACAGCCCAACAGTTTTTGCCTTCAAAGACTACAATCTATTTGTAACGGAGACTTCTTTGCATCCAGCTTCTTCTACAACAATATCACCCGAGTAGGATGGCTCATGCAAATGGCTATCTCTGCACTTGAGAAAACAGCCAATAACCTATATGTAATTGTGAGGTTATTAGTCTTTTCTTCTCTGCATGGAGTACCCCTGCTCAGTGCCTTTTCCTGGCTCTTGTGATACTGATCTGACACTTGTTGAAGTGAGCTGTGAAACCTGCAGGCTGCTCAGCAGAATCTGGATTGGGCCCCATCACCCACTTTCAGCAGATAATCTGATGTTTGGACTCAAGTTGATGGAGATCAGTGGCTTTGCTGGATCAGAAACAGTGTGATGGACTGGCGCTGTCATCCAGGCTCATCATATAGTGACAACTTGTTAAGAGATGGGGACCAAGTCAGAAATCCAGTGGTTTTATTTCCATGAGCATCAGTGGGCTTGGAGCAAGAGGCCTTCCACAGGATACCAACTCTGCATCCTAAAGAGCTCACAGCTGGTAACCTGCTTGAAACCTCTCTTAGAGCAGCATTAAATACCTGCCTTATTGTAAACCACTCAATTTAAAATTAACTAATTACTTCATTATTTTGTCAGGCAGATTATCTTCTTAATCTGAAAGATAAATGGGAACGTTTTGATAAAAGATAGGTCAAATTTGGTTTTTATCTGTAAACTTATCTCTTATAGATAGAAATCCTTAGCTGTACAATATTATCCGTTTTAAAGGGGTTACAGCTGGAGAGACTGTAGAAGGGAATTGGTGGAACTGCTGCATTTTTATTTTTGCTCTTTCCGTTCCTGATGAGTTGTCACCACGTAGTCGTATCTTTAAAAACTCTCGTCAAATCAAAAAATAATCCCAAATAGCAATAACATGCCTTCATTGTTCCTCTCCTCTTTCTCACTGGCTCCTTCAGAAACCTCACCTTTCTTGTTTCTTTTTGCAAGGTTTGAAGACATGTGAGACACAGCCTCTGCTTCTAAACTGTGCATTTTTTCTTTACTTTGCATTTTCTGCATTCTTAATTGTTCCTATATTACCTCTCTTTATGGCCTGGCTACATGTGGCTAAGAATATGGTCTGTGATATCCGTGGATTTCAACACAGTCAGGAGCGTGATCACTAGTAATGTACAAAACCCCATGGTCCTACAGCGTTGGTTGTCTGAAAATTTTTAGCGTGTGATTTGGGTGATTATGGTAAGGGTTTGGCATGTGAATTGGGGGACCCAACAGACGGAATAGCTTGGTTGTGGTTGATCAGAATGGGGCCATCTCTATAGTCAACAGATTCTGGTCAGCACAACATTTTAACTCCTTAGGTTTTGTCTCCTTTCTCTGTAAACTTGGTGCTTTGTGGTTATGTAGTGGGAGAAAGGCAATGATTTTTCAGTTCTGATCTACTAAATCCTGATCTATCTTTTCCCACCTATATCCAGCAGGTTTTGGATTATTCCCTTTACCAATGTTCATCACATTTGCTAACAAGGATTTTGTTCCACTTACTGTTTCTTCTGACGTGTTATAGATCCTTCCCCCCGCCTCAAAAAAAAAAAAAAAAAAAAACTAGTTATAAACCATACTTTGAAAACATTTTCTGCATCCTAGAGAATGACTAAAGAGGTCTATAAAATCATTCAAGTGAAAAAAAGAAATCTCAGCATTTCATCCTCAGCTCTCACAGATGCTACATGTGCTTGACTTTTATGCCTGTTATTGTGTAATGATTTAATTGGCAAGTTTTCTTTTGTGGTTGATCAGTCAAAGTACAATATTACCCCAAGCCAAACTGAAATGTAAAACTTTACACTTTTTGGACTACTAGCCATTAAAAAAAAAATCTTTTTCTTTGTTTGCATTTAGTTAAATAAGTCAAATTACATGATGATTGAGGATAATAAAGAGAATGAAGACCATGCATCTGAAAGAGGGAGAACAGCCATCATTTTTTCCTTGAAGAATGAAGTCGGAGGACTTGTAAAAGCATTAAAACTCTTTCAGGTATGTAATAATCACATTGCTCCAGCAGCTTTGTATTTTTAAATTGTAAGGACAGTTTTGGAACACGCTAGAATTTATTACATCCATTTATTAAGGATGTGATTCCTAACCTGGCTGCCATTTTGCACCCAAAATTACCCACGAAGGCAAATTTATGCCTCAGAAATCAGACACTGTCTGGCTAAAAATCTTCACAAAATGTATCATCTGCACCTACTAAAGACTGAGAGAGTTTTGTCTTTTCCTCTCATGAGAAGAGGGTTGGCACTCATGGTTTCTGCTGCATACAAGAGGTGGGTCTGAAGCTCTTGCCGATGGCAGGTAGACACTTGGGGTGCTGACCTGCACTGGGTTGAGTCCTGTGCCCTTGTCACCCTGCCTGCCTGGACTGAGGGTGACAAGGAACTGCGATTGCACAACTGCACTCCTTCGATTGCTGGGTAGGTATTGCACAAGGAATATGCGCAGTGCCACTGTGCTCTGTCATCTGGCCCTGCATGTCTTAGCTTGGGTTTTTCTCTGTGTTCCCGATAGAAGATTAAATAATTTTTCAAATGAAAGAGAAGTTTAATTTACGCCCTGAAACCTACTGCTTTTAAATCACTCGCTTGCTTGTGAGATAATTATATGGTGACTTGATTGGCATTTTAGTGAATTTCCCCAGACCCAGTTGCTAATCAGGTTCCTATGGGAAGGATGAAAGAAGAAGGTCTATGAATTTAAGCCTCCTGACTGTCTTTCTGTGCTTCCTGACTGTAAATGAAATTGAAAGAACGAAGGCTCTCTTTCATTTTCTTCTGAATGGGAGGCCTTTTAAAATCAAACCATCCTCCCTCCCCTCCAATAAGCAAACTTCTATCAAGAGATCAAAATAGTTTCACAAAGGTGGTGAGTATTTGTTTGAAAAACAAATTTTAGTTTTTCATCAATCTGTTTGAAAACCTTACTACTTACAAAACAGGAGAAGCATGTAAATCTGGTGCACATTGAGTCACGGAAGTCCAAGAGACGAAATTCTGAGTTTGAGATCTTTGTGGACTGTGACAGTAACAGGGAACAACTGATTGAGATCTTCCAGCTCTTGAAATCCCATGTAAACGTTATCTCTATGAACCCGACAGAGCATTTCAACGTTCAGGAAGATGGTAAGTACAAAAGGCGGTTCTGATGAAAATGTACTTCTCAATGTGTTGTTCTGAAGTCTTGTTTTTTGGCATCTGCATCTGCATTTGCGTAGTGTTTTCAATCAGTAGCTACCAGGTTTATGCTTCTGTGTTGTGAATGAGTGTAGCTTGGCTGATATGAGCAGGGCTGTGTTGGCTGGTGTCACCTAGGAATACGTGCTGTTTCAGGCTGGTGCAAATTGTGTGTCTGTCATCTGTGCTCCCATCCTTTCTCCACACAGCACAACTGGTGTGAATGGGAGTCCCTGCACCCAAGCAGGGTGAGATCTGGTGTCTCTTGGATAAAAACAGCTTACTTTAGTAAGGGGAATTTCAACCTAAACACTTCCCCTGTCCTTTTTAAGAAAACTAAAGAGCAATGGTACAGAAAAACAGTGTATTAACCACTCTGCCAAGAGCTCAGTTATAAACTCTCTTGGGCTTAAAAAAAACCCCCAAAAACGTTAGTAGCCAAACTAAGGCTGCAGGGCTGAAACTGCCTCCTTCTGTTCTTCTTCCCCACAAACGCCTCAGCAAAGCTGGATGCTTCTGAGGCACTTAACCACAGGGTAATGTTTCTTTCCCATGGTCAGTAAAGCGGGATGGGAGGACTCAAACCTGGTCCCACTCTGCCTAGGGACCACAGGCAAATCACTCCTCTGCTCCTTTGCACCCTTTGTACCCAAGAAGATTCACAGCAGCATGCACAAGGAGGCCTTGTCTCAGTGGCAGCCTCTAGATACTACTCTAACATTACCAGTAATAACAGTTACGGGCTGCAAAAAACCCGTATTAACCGTTTCCTCCCCTGGACACTGGAGCTGGCTGTGCTCTGTAGGCAGACTGTGGCAGTGACAGAGGAGGAAGTGTGAGCTGTAGGGTGGTGCCAGATAGGCAGTGGACTCCCTTGTCTTATTCATGACCCCTTTAATTTATAGATTTCGCTTGTAACCACCATAGCCATACTTGAAAGTAGCGTTTCCTCCCTCAGCACGCTCGCGTTATTAATAACTTTGTGGATTCCATGCGTTCCTTAGACATGGAGAATGTTCCCTGGTTTCCGAAGAAGATCTCAGATTTGGATAAGTGTGCAAACCGAGTGCTGATGTATGGGTCCGATTTGGATGCTGACCATCCCGTAAGTATCTTTTCCCCCCCAGCTCAATCCTTAGTGAAAATGTACTTTGTGGAGCTTACTTTAAAAAAAAAAAAAGCAGCTTTTCCTCCTCTTTCTTATTCCTCTCAATGTGGGGCCTCTGTGGGTCTGAGCACCTTCTCTTGGAAGTTTCGTATCTTTTTCCTAGTTCAACCAAGGCTGTCACTGAATTCAGCTCCTGTGCCTTTCTGCAGGGCTTGCTCATGCGAGGACTCCAGGTCTGGGCCCTGAGTCGTTGCATACAAATTAAAAAAAAAAACAAAACAAAACACCAACCAAAAAATCCTGTTGTGAGGCAGGCTTGGTTCCTCGTCTTTCTTTCTTCCCTAATATAAATGGAACAAACAAATCGGTATTTGGGCAGTGCAAATGGGCAATTTGTCCTGTAATTTAGAATAATCAAGCAAGTAACAAAGTTTGTATAAACACTGATATGACTAAAATAAATCCTTGGCTACTGAATATATAGTGACATGCATAAAACCGCTGATCCTTACTTTGAATTGGAGTATTTGCTTAGTTCACAGTTATTAAACATTTCAGACTACAGCTATAAGGTTCCTGCCCTGTTCTCCCATTCTTAGACAGCATACTTTTATATTTCCCAACTGAATAAATTTCAAGTGTCTTGTTTTAAAGTAATTTATTTATTACAGTTTGGAAAATCATTTAACTTTGTTTTTCCCCTTCCCCCTCCCCCAGGGTTTCAAAGACAATGTCTATCGCAAGAGGCGGAAGTATTTTGCAGACCTGGCTATGAACTACAAACAGTAAGCTCTACTTCTTCCAGAATAAGCCTTCTGGGTGCTTTGAAAGAATAGCAGAGTGGACTGGCAGGAGATCACGTTCCCTGGGCTCTGATCTCGCTGAGACGTGCTTTGCTCGGGCATCGGAGCTGGGGGTGGGGGGTAAAACGAAGGGAGATGTAAGACAGGATTAAAAGGTAGATCTAGGCCATCTTACAGCTCCCCGGGCCTCTGATCGGTCTGAGGATCAGCTCCTTGTTGCTCGGCCATTATGGCACCTGTGGCAGCGCTGATCCTCAGATGGGCAGCGATGCCAGCATGGGCTTCCTGCAGTGTGGTGCATTTGGACTCTCAGTCCCTCCCCGCTTCTCTGGAAATGGGTGCAACAAAGGAAGAGGGTGGACAATGCCTGCTACACAGCTGCCTCTGCCAGGATGTACTGACTTGACTAGGGTGGATTGGTGTCTGCCCAAATATTGCCCAAACCCCAATATATAGCTCATTGACCACTGAGCGTAAACTCTCTGGGCAAATGTTAATACTTGAGTTTTCTTTCCTGGTTCAAACTAGTGCATGTGATGTATAGATAAGAAGTTTTCTGTGAAAAACTTGAAGCGCTTCTGTCTTTAGAGATGCTGCTTGGGGGAGGGAGCTTTTAAAGCAGTAAGAGTGTCATAGCTGAGTGTTGTAAATTCTAAAATTTATTTCCATGTTGCTGTGGCCTGCTTGAATTTAGATGCCAAGTTCCTCAGTTGGAAATGACCTAGGAATGGTGGGTATCTTGAGCTCTGTTGCATCGTGTATTAATGCAACTGGTTACCACAGCACAGAGCCGGTTACTGTTAATATGTTGTTAACAGAGATTCCCTTGGGAAAGCATCTGCCTTGCTGGTTACCTGGCTGGTAGTGGAAGCTCAGTGTAACACTCCCATTGCCTTCAGTGGGCTTTAGGTGACACCCTTGCTATAATCCACTTTAATTACAATTAATTATGTTCAGACAGACACTTGTCTCTGCATAGAAGCATGATTTTTACCTGATGTGTATATCTAGCTGCTTCTATGCATTGTGTTACTAATTTAGGGAATTCTCTTTTTCTAAAACAAATCAAAAAGGTAATGGGAAGTAATTATAGAGAGGGAAGTCCTACAGGGAAAAGGATGTGTTCTGAGCTCCTGAAGCTGTAAAGGTTTTGCAGGTATTTTAAATGTTACTCTCGGCATTAATCACCTAAGAAACTGTTCACAGGACCAAAGCATCCAGGTTCCAGTGAGGTTGATGCAAGGATTCCTGTTAGCTGATTGAGGTGGAAAAGAGAGCAAGCCCTTTGACTAAAAACTCTCCAGGGCACAGACCAGATCTTGCTGTGTATTTGACAGTACCTAATGCAATGGGGTCTTAACCCTGACGGGTGTCACACCCATATAAATGTTAAATAATAATGGTAAGTAAATGAGTCATCTGTTATTAGCCATTTACCAAGGAATGTCCTTTCTTCCTCTTCCCCTTGTAGTGGTGACCCAATTCCCAAGATTGAATTTACTGAGGAGGAGATCAAGACTTGGGGGACTGTGTACCGAGAGCTTAACAAGCTTTACCCAACTCATGCCTGCAGAGAGTACCTTAAAAACTTACCCTTGCTCACCAAATATTGTGGGTACAGGGAAGACAATATCCCCCAGCTGGAAGATGTGTCCCGCTTCCTGAAAGGTAATGTACTAATTTTCTTACATGAAAAGGAACTAAGGTCCATTGCAAGTCACACTGCTATTATATGGGCATGAAAAAACATCCCTGGTCACTTTTGCTTGTATTCATTCTGGTCTGTTAAGAGGCCTTTTGGCCATCAGTGTTTTAATGTATTGTGTCTCAAATATATACAAACAGTGACATTTGAGGGGCACTGCTCCCTCTGAAGAGACTATTAAGGTTGGCTAAAGAGATACCTAGCTGTATTGTGTTGGCTCTAAGCATGAAATGGTAGGCAATCCACCTATACAGAGGTAGTGACATTTTTCCTAAATATTGGTCTTTCTCAAGCTTAGGCCAAATTTTCTAATCGTGCCTAACTTTCCCACATGCTTTTGAGCCATGGTAGTGCTGTGGCTTTTACCCCAGTTGTAGCAGGAAAGGTGACAGCATTGTGGAATTCTACACTAAACTAATGTGCAATTTCTCTGTTCCCTTTCAGAGCGCACAGGTTTCACCATTCGCCCCGTTGCTGGATACCTATCACCCAGAGACTTCTTGGCAGGATTAGCATTCAGAGTTTTTCACTGCACTCAATATGTTAGACACAGCTCGGACCCTCTCTATACACCAGAGCCGTGAGTCATTTAATCTTGGGGTAGAATTTGAGAGTTTTGAATCTCACTGCCCAGAGCCAAGCTACTTAAAAGCTTTTCAAGAACACCATCAAGAAAACTTATTTTTTTTTAAGGTGCTGAAGACTCAGCCTTCATGCTGAATGTAATGCAGTTTTAGCATGCTCAAGTGCCACCTTCATAAGTAGAGGATTTTCAGAAGTACAGCATGTTATTGGGGAGCTCTTACTGATGTCATTGTGCACAGCGTTAGTTTAATATTCAATTGCCACATAAATGTGCAGCTCAGATCTTAATTTTAGACAGCTTCATTTGAAAATCTGAGTTTATATACATATGTAGAGCTGGTATGACCTGCTCAATTATTTTCAGCTAAACACGATTAACACTTTTCTGTCTTTTGGGTATTGCAGAGTTTAACACAAGACATTGTATCTGTTCAGTGGTGCTGCTTTTTCAGCACTTTACCACAAAGACAGATAATGAGATTTCTTTTTTTGTGTTTTTTTTTTTTTTCCAGTGATACCTGCCATGAGCTCCTAGGCCACGTCCCTCTTTTGGCTGAACCCAGTTTTGCTCAGTTCTCCCAGGAAATTGGTCTTGCATCACTTGGGGCATCAGATGAGGCTGTCCAAAAACTGGCAACAGTGAGTGTTTCTGTGCCTGGTGATCCCATTGAAAGCTTTGTGCTTTACTAGGCTGATTCCACTCCACTGAATAAATTTGGAATTTTATATCAACATTAGCCATACCAGCTGCTAGACCTATGTGTTTCACTGGTTCTTGGCTTTTAGAGCATATAACAATTTTCCGTTCAAGGAAAAAAATACCTTTTAAGGTTGATATGATTGGTATTTTTCTTCACTTGGCTGTCAAGTAAGGGTGCAACTTCTGCTGGTAGATCACTTCTTCCAGGTTGAAATTCTATGGTCTGTTTCTTCCAGACAGAATCTTTTTACTTCTGGGAATGTGATTCAATGACTTTAAAAGTAATCTATATCTTTAATGTGTAGAATTAATTGAAATTATATGTTGTTTTCATTGAATGTGGTAAGCATTAGCATTAGATACTTTTCAGCCAAGAAATTAAAATAATATAAATTAATCTTACTTCCTGGATATCAGTTTCTAGATGCTTTGGCAAAAATATTTTAAGATGAAAATTAAATTAAGGTAAAAAATAACTTATGCAAGTATGAAAGAACTGGTTTGCTGATATTGTTAATTTTTTTCCCCACCTGGTGTAGCTAGTGGTAAAATTTCTACTACCTTCAGTGGGAGCAGAATTAAGCCACCATATACCTGCAAAAATCCTGAAATCCTGCAAACTAAGCATCTTTAGTTTTACAGGCCACTGAGCAAGTAAGGAACAAACTTGCTTACAGAGATCCTCTCTATACAGTGTTTCTTTTAAGCTCAAGCTGCCATGTCATGACAATATTTCTCAAAACAGTTTTATGTCTCCATGTTCCTGTTGATATTAACAGCTTATAGCCTATTTGGGTGATCTATAATATCCATCTTTCTTATGAGAAGCATGTAATCCTGTGATTCTTCACCCTTCCATTCTGGCTTTCTTTTAAATATCTGAGAAAGATAACCAAGTGATGACTGTCTGATATTTGCAACTATTTGACACTACCTACAAATAGAAATGCCCCCCATCTAGTTCATGACAGCATTTTTGCTGAAGCCTGAATTATTTTACTCCCTTCTCTGTTTCAGTGCTACTTCTTCACTGTAGAGTTTGGCTTGTGCAAGCAAGAGGGACAGCTACGAGTTTATGGGGCTGGCTTGCTCTCTTCAATTAGTGAGCTCAAGGTAAGAATATCTGCTGCTTATTTATGTCTTTTCTTTGTTTGTACCTGATTATTATTATCACTGTTTTGCCCTGTTTCTTATGAAGTATAATTCTAAAAATCCTTGTTTTGAAAACTCTTAGATACCTGCTAGACTTAAGCAAATTCATGGTGGCAATAATCACTGGAAAGTCTGCTTTTGGATATATGCCAAAAGCAGCTCCCGTGTCTTTTGCAGGAAACATTAGATCACTGGTATTTCTTAATGTTAGGCCCAAGTAACTGTTTTCAGAACAAAGCTCTGCTGGTTTAACCAAATTCTGAAAATATTGCTCTTGTTTACACAAGCCTTGTGTCTGAGGAATCCCTTTTTTTGACCCAGATTGGCAGAATATGACTGTTCAAAGTTACGCTATTTGTTAAGCTTCAACTGCTGTGAAAAAATTTTAAGCAGCAATGCATTAAATATGGTCTCACTTAATCTCTTTTTATTCACCCTACCTCATGTCATCTTCCTTGTGGATTATTTGGGTGGTGATGTTCCCCTGACACATAACACGTTATGTTACCAGCACTCGCTCTCTGGCAGTGCCAAAGTCAAGCCTTTTGATCCGAAGGTCACCTGCAAGCAAGAATGCCTCATCACAACTTTCCAGGAGGTTTACTTTGTTTCTGAAAGTTTTGAAGAAGCAAAGGAAAAGATGAGGTACAGATTTTTTTTTCCCTGTTTTATAAAAGCAGGTTTGATTTCATGCATCTCTCAGTAGCAGCACCAAACCCTTTCATTCTTATCACAGTTTTATAATTATTTTTCATGGGGTTGGAAAGCAGAGATCAGCATTTGCTTGGTCTTCCATGTACTGGGTGGGAAAGATGATGAACTATGTAATGATTAAAACTATTTTTAAGGAAGTAAGTAGTTTAGAAAAGTGGTTATTGATACTGACCGCATACAGCAGATCCATTTGTGTTTTGTTTATAATTCCCTCTCTTTTTTTACTTTGAATAGAGAATTTGCAAAAACCATCAAGCGCCCATTTGGCGTGAAGTACAATCCATATACTCAAAGTGTGCAGATCCTGAAAGACATGAAGAGCATTGCCAGTGTGGTGAATGAGCTACGTCATGAGCTGGACATTGTCAGCGATGCCCTCAGCAAGATGGGCAAGCAGCTGGAAGTTTAGGAGTCAGCAGTGTGGTGCACTCAGCCACTCTTCTCTTTTCCCTACTGATTTCTTTCTAGGCATGTAATGTGTTGTATGCAAAACTCTCTCCTTTACAAATGGAAGAGGGAATAGCCCATAAAGATAATAATTTTATCGTGTTGTAAAGCCCCTTACAGAATGTATTTCTCCCTTGAACAAAAAAGGCCTGGAGTTGCCTTTGAGAAGATGGTGGGAGAGTAGAGAAATTGCTAGACTGGAGCAGAAGTGTGGTCTGCGGATCAGGGTTGGGATCAGGTGCTGCAGAAGGTGGCTTATGAGGCAATAATGGAATAATTCACCACAGGGAAATGCCCTTTTCTGACTCTAGTAGTCTATGCTGCTAATTTGATAGCATTGCAGACTTCATAGCGTAGAAGCTATAGCGATCAGTGCTTCTAAGTCTGTGCTACTAAGTTTAAAACTTGAATGATTACAATGCAGACATCAGGACACAAATAGCTGGAGGTTCATCATGATAAAATCAAGGGGGTCAAATCTTGCTTTCAAAGGGATCGTTCTTGCCCCCTGAAAATTTCAAATGGTCCTGTTTGGTGTGCTTCTAGTGTAAGGCAGAGATACAGAGCTGTAGCAGGAAATCCTAATTCTATTTATTTTAAGAGAGTTCTATCAGCTCAGAGAGTCAGGATTTTTTTTGCTGTCCTTGATACTGCACTTGAGGGAAGACCTTTCCTTATGGGAATACCATTTGCCTTTTTCCTGGTTGAATTAATTTAGCAAAAAATGTAGCAAGCCATCAGGTACTGACTTAGCACAAAGCCTGAAACCATTTCCAAATTACAATTTAATATTCAAAATAGTTTCATCAGTTCTAAAATAACACCAATGTTTAAAATAACAGCCAAAGTTTATAGTCTAGTCTGGCTTTTTGTAAGTATCCTGTTAATTGCTTGGTCACTTTACTGACCTGCACAAAGATATGTTTTTCTTCTTCCTTACTAGGCCTCAACATCTTAATTCCCTATCAAGCCAATGATAACTGAAAGGCCCAAGCATTAATAGGAATTCTGTGGCTACTTTTCTCACATAGCGGCAAACATCCCGGTTTTCAGGGCTCCATAGTTGCAAGCATCCTGCATAGCTGTACAGTGCTGTGCTGGCTGCTGTTTCTGCCGGCCCCGCCAATGAAGAGGACGTATGTACAGGATAGGATGCATTTGAATGGCAGATCCGTGTTGTGCAGGGTGTATATAATAGCACGCTGGGCACTGATTCTTCATAGGTAGAACATATCAGGAAATCGAGAATTTGCAGCTGTGAAGGTTGCTGGAAAAGGGGACTGAAATCTTTAAATACACTGGAGATGCTAGTCCAGGATTTTGAGAACTTGAAAAGACTTTCATGACCCTCTGTGCTTGAAAATCAGTTTGAGCTTCATCTGCTTTCTAGTAGGCCACATCTGCTCCATAAGCAATCGCTGGCCCAATCTTTCCAAATATATTCACTGTTTAAATCAATTCTAGATCATTTTTTCTGTGACTATTGACCTACCATAACTATTTTTTGTTAAAGGACATTTAAGACCTAGAAATATGGTCTACAACATTTATGGCTTACATTATACTTTAAAATAGATTTTAGGATTTTTGTCTTTCTAAAGAAGAAACCTTCTTACAAGTGGTTTCTTATTATAAGCAAGGGAGGATCTGTTTTGTCTGCTTCTGTGATAAGTGAATGTTCAGCTGCATTTTTAAAATGTTGGGATTATTATGTTGTTGAAATAGACATAGATCGATGTTACTTCAAATCTTTGTCTGAACTGTGTATACATTTAAAGTAGGAAACCTCATACTTGCTAAATTAGCACCTAATTTCAAACACTTTAGAAAAACAGCAATTGTGTCTTTATTTGCACTTGTCTCGCAAAAAATGGAGTAAACTGCTAAAAGGAATACAGAGAAGATGCATTAACAACACGTATATTTGGCTTCACGCATCCAAAGCTTCTGGCTATGTAGAAAAGTAATAATTTAAATATTTTAAACCATTGTGGAGGCTTTAACTGTCAATGAAATAAATGACTTGTTGGTAATTATTAGAAGCGAAAACTCCCTTTACTTCAGCACTGTCGCAATAAACACCAAGCACTCACGTCTGACTACGGCTTTGTATGTTTGATACTGCGGTTCAGATCTTCCACGCATGTGACTTAATTCCATGGGGAACTGTGTGTATTTATTTGAGGAGTGACTTGTTTTCCCCTCGTTTTTCAGAAAGGCTCGATCTGATTGATTTTAAAGGCTTGATTCTGTTGAAAGGGGCGCGTGGAGGACGTTTCGCATGCCCCGGCGCGGGCGGCTGCTCTGCCCGCCATCCGTGGGGCTCTGTCAGCG
>NW_009259111.1:4383515-4405733 GCF_000687185.1 Egretta garzetta | reverse complement strand
GATTCATCAGAACCTGTGATTTTTACCTGATGAGCAAAGGTGGTCTAAGAGCTATTAAATGGGTATCTCTTTTCCTCCTTAGCTCGTTTTGCTCTGCAGTGGTCATGTTTGGGGATAACCTACCAGCCTTGGAAGGGTAAATGGAGATAGGCATGTGAGCGTGTGGATAGAGACTTGTGTGTGGCTTGCGGTTCCTCAGGCACCTGTTTTCTTTCTGCAACTTTGCTTGCCTGTTTTTGAAGACTTGTAAATTCATTGCAAGTTACGGGCTAAAATGAGAGCTTGTGACAAGCCTTGTAAAAAGAATTATGCCTGCTAAGTAGTAACGCGCTCTAAAACTGTCTGCCAGTAGCAGTGGCTGTGAGACAACTTGGTCTGCCTGTTGAGCTGGAATCCCGACATCTCATCCACCTGTTAGCTATGGGCTGAGGCGAGCAGCCAGATGCTTTTCACTGAAATGCTGTTATTTCTGTAGGTACAAAATGTTTATTGCTAAATATGTCCTTTTAAGATACACCAGGTGCTGCAGGGTGGTAAAGGGAGAGCAGATAGACAAGGGGAGCACAGGTGAGGTAGAGAAAGTCCCCCCTGGGGATCACCAGCTGGGTGCAGTGTGGGTGTTGAGTGTTGCTGTTACTGCAATGTGTGGTCTAGGAAAGTTCCTGATCCCACCTTTGTGAGTTGCTGTTCAAGCTGTTGGACATTTAACAGAGCTTAAATTGCCTGAGAAGTTTCCTGACATGTTACCACATTGTCAGTGGTTGCTTTCTATGATTTTGTTTAGTGGCTATAATTCTGTACTTACAAATTTATAATAATTGTAATTGGTATATTTTAATTCTGACACTTTAAGTTAAAAGACTTCGTTAATGAGGGATAAGTGTTTCTGCTTTAATTGTTTAGGTTCCAGAATAAGGTAGCATGTCTTTCTGGTCTTGTTTTGGAGGTGGGCTGTCAGAAGGCATTGGCGTGAATAAGATCTTAGTGATGAGTGGGAATCATTCACATTAAAATTAAACATGTGGTAATCATCCTGATAGTGAAGCTTTCCTCCTTAGTAACTGCTAGCTTGCAGTTAAAGTCTTACCAGGATATATTCCAATATGTTTCTTAAAATACTGGGATTGCAAGGGCAGTCTTAATGACAGCAAATTTAGGACAGCCCTGGTCTTTAATTCTGGGGGTCCCGTGTGACAGCAGTTACAATGAAGATTGCCATTTTGGGGGATTTTCAGGAGAAAATACTGGCAGGTTAATCTGTGACATGTGCCTGATAAGCCTGTTTGCTCTTAGAGGCAGATGTGTATCTTTTTGTTAACTTTTTTAAAAAATGTGTTGTTTTTCTGTGTGTATTTGAAGGGTGCAAACAGCTATGGACAACTTGGTCTTGGTCATAAAGAGGATGTGCTGGTACCTCAGTCACTGAAAGATGTTTCCTGCAAATGTCAAGACATTAAAAGCATTACTGGAGGAGGGGGACATTCTGCAGTTATCACTGGTAAAAACATTGCACTTGCAAGGAGTGTATGTCTTCTAAACACAATTTTTTTTTTGTGTTTCTCTGTTTCCCTGCTGATTTGGTGCTGCCACCTATCTGTGGCTTCTGTTTCTGAGCAAGTACCAGTTCTTAGTTGCAAAACAGGTTTCTCCCATGCCAATTAACTCAATATTTTGAGGGAATTGGGGAAATTCCTGGTTTTTGTATCTGCTGTGGTTGCTTTGTGGCTATGTGAGGACTGTTTCTTAACCTGTTTCATATAACAGCTTTTCATACAAAGCAGGTAATTTTTCTGTATACAGGATATTGGGGGGTATGAGAGAGGAGTCAAGTGGGAGGCTGTTCAGTCTTAGGAAGCTTTAAGGTAAGGAGCAGAAGATAACATCTGGTCTTTGAAAGGTTCTGCTATAAGGTGTAGCTAATTATGGGAAAGAAGGGATACAGGCAGTTGTGAAGGGGATGAAAAACTTCATCACAGATCTTAGTAGGAGGTTCCTGTTGTACCGTATGGATTGTCTCCCTTGACAAACTCAACTCTCCATAGCTGTGCTTATTCAGAGGTATTTCTGATGCATCAGAAGTAACTGTTTCTCTTTCTTTTTGCTTGACTGCAGTGCCTAAAATGACATGTAATCACTGTCGTTATTTGTCACAAGATCTCATGGCACGTGTGCTTGTCTTTTTAGTCTGTGAAGTGGAACATGATTTTTTCATTTTGTTTTATCTTCTCTTCCAGGTGCAGGAGAACTCTTTGTATGTGGCTGTAACAAAGACGGGCAGTTGGGACTGAATCACACCAAGGATGTACTGCATTTTACTTTGTGCACTGCCCTGTCTGGCTTCTGTGTAAAACAAGTTGCCTGTGGCTGGGATTTTACAATCATATTAGTAGGTAAATCTGTCTCTGTAAGAGCTGGAGAAATACGTTGATGTAGAGAATACACCGGAAGTTGCACATTGCTATTGCTTGTGCGATACACAGGCACCTACAGGTTTTAGCTACTTGCTTTGCAAACTGATTTCCTCCATGTTCCTTGTATCCAATTGAACTTCAGACCTTTACTGAACATGATGTGTAAGACCAGAAGCCTGTGGCCTTAGGGCCTTTGGAATGGGACGTTAGGTCCTTTTCTGAGCTACTTGGCTGTGATGTTTTGCTTGTTGAAATGTTACAGTGCTTTGCTTTTGCTCACAGATTTACTGATTGGGCTCTAACACTTCATTTTGCAGGATCTGGTCTAGTTCTGTCCTGTGGGTCTAACTCTTTTGGACAATTAGGCGTTCCACAGATGTCAAGTCCGTGCTTGATTCCGCAAAAGATCGAGGTAAAGATTTAAAAGGAATTGCGCTTCAGAGCTCTGTGCTTTATGTTGCTTCCAGCAACTTAGAAAGGTTGTCCAACCTCAGTGGGCTTTAAGCCAGAGTCTATTTTTTGTAGTCTATCTGTTACAGTAAACTTACAAAGTAAAGGACCGAAGATGGTCATTGACCCAGAAATGAGAAGCTAAGGCTGCTTTTCTTGTTGTACAAAGAAGTTGCCCACTTCTAACAGAAAGCTGTGTCTTTCGTTAGGGATTATAATGTTTTATAATGCATTTTGATAACATCTGCAGAATGAGTCTGATGCTCAGATGATGATGTGAAATGATACCGAAGGTGGTGAAACTCTGCAAATTTACTCCAGCTGAAGTTTTGCTTCAGGTTTGCAAGATACTAGATATGTTTTGCTACATGAAGGATATGTGTCTTCACTGTACTTTGTTGGAGGCTTTTGCTTAACAGCTCAAAGCAAAACAAAATGAGCCAACAATAATCCACCCCTGAAAAAAACAAACTGCATGATGGAGTTCAACAAAGTTAGTGTGCCGATTCTTTTGATCTATTGCTCCTGTGCTTCTTGTGTAGCAGTTCTGGTTTTTAAGTGCATGTTGGTTTTTTTAAATGTATTTATAACTGTCAGTTTCTTCCCCCCAAATGAAGACTGTAGTATTATTTCTTGACTGTAAAAACAGTTAGATAAAAATAAGCTCTGTCACCTCCAAAATAATAGAAGTGTGAGAAAGACCGGAGAGAATAAATTTTAATTTTATCACTTTTGAGATTAAAATAATTTTTACTTTTGCATGTAAAAGAACTGAGAAGTACATTGACTCGCTTCTTTATCTAACCTCCAGTATTTACCAAACAATATCCACTTCCAAGGAAATAGAATGGAAAGTTAGATCACAGTTTCTCTGTTGTCGAGTATCTTCAATTGTAAATACTAAATGCTGGACTTTGACAACATAGCTCATGTTGTTCCTGTAAGTCGTGTGGGAGTCTATGGCGATGTTTGTAGGTGAAGCACTGCTGAGTGTGAGTAGGGAGCTCAAGATGTAGCTTCAAATTAATTGCTTTACAATGTTTTAAGTAGTAGGTACTGAAACTTCTATAACATCAGAAAAGCTTTCCTGTTGTTGGCTATAAGCCTAACAGTTTAAATAAATTTCTTGCAGGAATTCTAATTAATCCCCAATTTACACTGTAGTTTCTTATTTGGAGAACACTAATGAAACTCTTTTTCCATCCACATGACCTCTCATGTCTAATGAAAGCAGTAACTTCAGAGCAGAAAGGATTCTCAGCCAAGAAATTTAGCCTCGTGGCTCATGCCAGATACTCCTTTGCTTCTTTTAATGTAGGAGAGGAAGGACAGCTGATCCCCTAGGTAACTCCTAGTGAATAGGGGTTAACTCACATGATGTTTCTGTATTCTTGACATTTCCTGGGAGCATCATTCCAGTATGGTGCCTTGAAAATGGTAGTATTTACAATGTTAATCTGAATCTGTGTCCTCCCTGGCCATGTGGACCATTCATTTATCTGGAATATTTTCTCTTTTGGTTTGTATCCTGTTGAATGCTTGGGCTTGATGCCATCTATTTTAAATAGTGTTGCATCTGTGAGAAGAATAATAGATTTGCAGAGTACTCAGGAGTGGAGAAGTGCCAGAATTGACGTACCTTGTGCAAACTGAAGTCATTCATTTTCTGCAAGTGTGACTTGATATACTCTTGCATGATCTTCACTGTGTAGGTGATACTATCAACCGTATTGTTTGTGATCAGAGGACTTGGTAAGACGGAGCAGCTTGACAGGACTTATTACTGCTTCTGACTGGTATTTTCTGCAGAGGTTTTAGTGTAATTCTTGAGGAACGCTGAGTTAAAATTAAGACATAACATATCCGTATCGCCAAAAAGGTTCCTTTTTTCATGTGAGGATATTGACTGTGGCTTTTTATTTATTGCCACAAAACTGTACATCCAGTTGCTTTGCTTGATTTTTTTTTTTTTTTTTTTTTTTGAAGATGTTCCCACTAATTTTTATTGGCTGAAACTTACTTCTTTTGTAATACAGAATCTTGGTAGACATTGTGACATGCAGGCTGGAATTGCAAGAACTATTTTCATAGTGTTCCACTTCTGTGTTTGGCATATTCTGCTTTTAGAGACACTAAATGTAAAAAGCAACTAAAATATGTTTTTCTTTTACTTGAGTAGTCTCTCAAAGAGAAGGTGGTGGATGTTGCTGCAGGACTGAGACATGCCCTTGCTGCTACAGGTAAATATGTCATCATTCTTGTATCATTTCAGTAACAAATGAAATGGAGTTTTAATGGCTTGGAGAGTGGGGGGGGAGGGGAGGAGAAGAAAACTAAATTTCTTTTAGCTTCTATTTACTTTTTTTATAATTGAGGAACAACAAACTACACATGCTCTTATTTTGCTTTAATTTTACATAAACTTTTGTATGGGTTCCACGCAGTGGAGTCTAGCTGAAGATGCAAAACAGAAGCTTGGAACAAGAGTGGGATCTCTGGTGCTTGTATGAATACCAGGAATTAAGCTTTCCTGAGCTCTGCGCTCAGTGGGCATCTTGATTCAGGGCTAGGTCAAGTCTCTGAAGGGTCCTGAGAAGGCAAGTGTCTTCCCTCCCTCAGTGTGCTGGACTGCACAAACAAATTAGCATGAAGATAAGGAAAGGGCAGATAAAGTAAAATGAACTTATAATAATAAATAAATTGTGTCTGTTTCTGAGGTGCTACAGCTTCTACAGCTTCTGTTACTCAATGATGTCCTGATAGAGGCCTCAGAGAGCAGAGATGGGTTGCTTAGTATCTTCTTAATTTTCTTACCTATATAAATGAGACCGCAACTGTTTGTTGCTTGATGACTTCACCAGGATTATCTGTATGTTTATAAAGTATGTTTTTGGTATAAAGGTATTTGAAAGTGTGATTTGAATCGATTAAAATGAAGTGAATATACCTTTAAAATTAATCAATGAGTTAAGTGGTTTTGTTGGTGGTTGATGTGCTTTAATCTCTTTTGTGTGTGTTTACTCTGGAAAGAGAGTGGTTTGGTGTTTCAGTGGGGAACTGGCATGGCATCTCGAGCAAAGCGTGCAAACCAAGGAAAAACCCTTCCCCTGTTCTTGACAGCAAAGGAGCCTTGTGAAGTAACAGGTAATCCAGGAATCAGTTTCCTTTGTAAAGGTGGACAGAGCAGAAATATAATTTGCAGTAACATGTAACACCTTTTATTATAAAGCCACTAAGTATTGCAAACATGTAGTGGAGTATCTGAAGGATAGAATGGGCGTACGAAGTCATAATCTATGTGTGACAATTATAGTGAGTCTTGCAATGTCTGTGGCCCAAAAGCAGAGGCTTTTGTTAAATTCATCATAATCCCGTTACAGTTGATACAGCTCTGTTTTATGTCTATGCATAAAATGATATCTGCTGTACAGATTTTATGAGACTAACTTTTCTCTAGGCCTGGAAGATGTAAAGGTGAAGAGAGTTGCTGCAAGCTCCTATCATTCGGTGTCACTCACAGGTAGGCCTTCTTCGGTATAGAAGTGAAAGTCCTTGTCTTAGCCTATAAAATTTTTTGTGCTTTGGAAATGTTTGTCAATTTTGGTTAGACGGGTAAAATTTGTTCTGGCCTTGTTAGTGCTGGTTAATTGTTGTATAGTAGTTTTGGATTCTGAGAACTTTCATTTTTTTTAAGAGCTGGATTCATGTTTTGAATTCTCTGAATTCTGTGTGGTTTTTTTTCTTGGGGTGAGGTGTGACTTAGCCCTTATGACTAAGTAAGGGTCTGGGCTCTTTACTTGGTTAGAAACTCTGAAAGGATTTGTGGAAGCATGTGGTTGGGTAAGCCTGTGGAGCTGCAGGGTGGTGCTGCATTGGGTAACTCTGGATGGGTGAGTGCTGGAACCAGTGCAACCCTTTGTCCTTTGTCCATGGAGAAAGGGTATGTTAGGTGGTTGTCCAAAGAAAGATAGCTGTGGCTATCCTGCTATGTGAGCTAATGCCTTTGCATGGGGTTATGTTGTGCAGGGACGTGAGATGGTCTGGAGCTATCTTGGGGTGGCTCTAATGTAACAGTGTGTAGATCTGTGTGAGGTACTGTAAGAGCACAAGGCTTATTTAAAGCAGTAGGAAGTTGCTTTAATCGCTTAGGCACTTCCGTAATGTCTGACATTTGTTCTTTAATCTTTAGGCAGTGCTCCCATGCTGGGGTATTAAGTATCCAGTAATAAAAGTCTAATGAAGATTTTTTTTTTTTTTCTTGGCAGATTGGGAGAAGGGGTAACAGAATAGCTTTTCATGCTGTAATCATGCAGTTTTGAAGTGTGGAGAATATATTGAACCTTATGAAGACAAGTCTTTGCCAAACCTTATAGGAGCAGGTTCTTAGCAATATGCAGCCATCTGGTACCTCTGTCATCATTAAATGGAGCACTGGAATATTTGCTTATGCAGATCTACAGAGATTTAGTTGTATGGGGAGATGTTACAAGATGTAAATTATATTGAATTCTGAGATGCAAAGAGTATGTGCGATTAGTGAAAAAGAACTATAAGGACAAACAGAATCTACTTTAGCTAATTAGCACTCTGTATTTAGAGAGCGAACAGATTATTCTGTCATGCTTTTGCTTTTTAATTAAGAGAGCAGTCTATTTGGCAGCAGGGGGACCAAGATTACTAAAATCTTTGGCACTTTGTTAATGTGATGCTATTGCTGCCCTTCATTCTGTAAGATACTTGTTATTACTTAAAATACTTTGTATTTTAAAGATACATGATATAGTAAAGATACTACTTCAGGGTGTAGTATTTAAATGGGGATTTTTTTTCTAGGAATCTCTCACACTGTGATGCAGTTTTCTTTGGCTTTGTCTCATGAACCACCTGCTGGTAGGATACCAAACACCTGCAGTCAGGCAGGTTTTTGACACAGGCAGGGTTGTTGCAAACATGAATGGTGGTTCCTTTAAAAAAAGGTTCATAGCCTACCTGTATACAAGCGGCCCTGAAATCTCCAGTGATGGGAATATGGTGCTAAGTCTTGGTGTCTAAGCTTTTGTTAAAACATACTTGAGAAATGAGATGAGGGTTGAGCACATGGCATTTCCTGGGATAAAGGAAGTGCGCCTTCTGGAAGAAAAAAAGGAGGTGACAGAAGCGGTGCATGTTAACTGTGGAAACATGAATGGCCATAATGTTTTTCTTTGTTGAAACAAGCTGTTTCTATTACTTCTTTTTTTTCTCTCCAGAAGGTGTATGTGCTTTACTGTGGGAAGGAATTTATCAATTTTAGTGGAGAATTCACATGAAGCAATTGGTTGATTTGTTTTTCCTTTTCATTTCAGTTGTGTTGTTTTATTGAGGAATGTGGGAAGTCCTGCAGATGACTGTCAGTAATGTGTAACTTGACAAGTATTGGCTTTATTTATTTTTCTCTGAAAGATTTACTTCTGTAATGCTGCTTCTGAAGAGTTCAGTGCTGACCTGAGACTTCCAGAAGCCTTCAGTGTTGTGGATGTGTGCTCTGAACAATTCCACGTTGCAAATGATATGGCTTCCAGTCTTTCTGGGCCCATGACCATGTACTTTATGTGTGCAAGACTTACTTCTTATGTTTGCAGCTTGTACAGGGTGGCAAAGCATGTCAAGAGGCCTGACACAGCTCATGTTCTGTTAAATGTTTCTTGTGAATTATATGTTTTTAACACAGAGGCCTAGAACCTGGGCAGAATCATTTTGTGCTGAAAAGGTTGAACTAATGATATGTAATATCTGCACTGCAGAAGGACTCACCTGAACTGTCATCTTGTTACTGTCAATTGGTCGTTAGGCTGTGAGCAACTCCAACTCACATATGAAGCAACGTGGATGTTTCTGTAAATATAATTATCCCTGTGGGTGGAATTTTGCAGTGTGCACTTGCAGAAATGCTTATTCTAGAAAAGGGGTGGGGGAAGATAAGTAATTACTTACAGAAGTCTCTCACTAGTTGTCTAGCATTGTTTTGAGGCATGATAATATTTTAATTTTGCCTTCTGATGAGTGGTACCTGCTTTAGTTGTATGTTCATAGCTGTGTGTCACATTAATTCAGGAAGTGACTGAGCAGGTGAGGCAAAGAGCATTTGACTGTCCCTGCTTTGGGGGATTTGCTGAATTTGCTCAAGCTGAAGAAGGCCAGGAGAGTTATGAGCAGAACCAGGAGCCTGTAGCTCTTGTACAGAGGCTGAGAGACTGTAACATAGAGCAGGAGCAGCCAGCCAGGCTTTGAAGAGTCCCAGATACTGGAGGGGAGTTAAGTTATTTGCTTCAGTTCAGAAAGTTATTTACTGGACTGAATCAAAGCTTTGGGGTGGAGGTAAAAGCTGGCCTGCAAGAAAAGAGCAGACTGAGAGGACTGCTCAGTGAGTGTCCCCAGGATGCTTTTGATTTTTTTTTTTTTTTTTGCTACAAACATCTTTCAGTTGTCTTTGAGAGGCTCATAGTAGAAATAAGATCTAGGCAGTTTGACTTGAAAGCCCTGGTTGTTTCAGGGAGTTAGTGTAGCCCTCAGAAAACAAGCTGTCTTGTTAAAGCTCTTGCAAATATTTCTGCTATCCTAGTTACAGTGTGCGCCTATGTGGTAAAGAGTGGTAGGAAAAAGCATACAGTGAAAACACAAATTGAATGAAACATTGTTCGTTCCTCAGCATCACTGAGTTGAGACAAAGCCTGTATCTGGTGGTGATATCACTTTCAACAAATTTTACTTCTCTTTCTATTGTAGATGAAGGACACCTGTATGTCTGGGGTAGCAACAAACACGGGCAGCTAGTGAGCAAAGAGATCTTTCTTGTTGAGCCCAAGAAGATTGAGACTCATTTTTTCTCACATGACAAGATTGGAGCAGTTTGGAGTGGCTGGACCCACTTGGTGGCACAAACAGGTAGGTTATCTAAAAAGCAGCCACGTATGGCACCAAAACAGTAAATTGTCTTTATTGCTTGCAAACAGGTGTTCTTTCTCACTCATACTGGTTAGATGCAGAGTTTTGCAGTTCCAGCTGAGCAGTGGTTGTCTCTTGAAAATGATAAGGGCAGACATCCTTTGGCTTCTGTCCCTGAAGTATTATTGCACTTATAGATTGGAGGGCCTAGCATCTTCATAAATGCAGTAGCACCTGCATGTACACACGAGAGGGATGCAGCCTTTCTGCCTCATCAGGTTACTGGTATACCAGGATATACATGAAATTCTAAAGATCATTCTTCTGGGTGAGTTACATCATCATCTTTGGAGAGAAGAAAATTTGGTGGAAAACTTGCTTCAGAAAATAGAGAGGTAGGAAAATATGGCTGCAGCTTCCAAGATATGTGACTCTACTTGGCAGGAAGATATGGGCAAAACTCTCATTTAGGGCATAGGAATTGGGGAGGGGGGAAGATAATCCTGAGCAAGTGTCTGTCTGAAAGCCGTGGGGGCATAGATATGTACTGTTCCCAGGTTACCTGAGTGTTCGCTGAGGGTCTTCAGAACAGGCATAGCTGAGAACCCTCTGCTTCTGCCATCCCATTTGAGAAGACATGGTCTTACTGCAGTAAGTGAAATAAATTACACGGCTTTGCACAACTGTACTAACCTTTCTGTACTTCAAGAGTGAGCCTAGCTTTTTGTGCTGCTCTTCTTCAGTAAAGTGTTTTAAGGACAAATAAAATCATGTGTTCAGAAGAAAGTCAGTAAACTAAAATAAGCTGGCTTGTATGTGTGTCTGTGGTCAAACCCCGAGAATATTTAGAAAAGATCTGTAAAAAGAGGCATCATTAGGCTTGAAGATCACCCCCTGAAGATGGAATGAAAGAATATTTTAATATTGAAGCTGTACCTTCCTGGGAACCTTTCCAGTCAGGACAGTGTGAAAGCTTGCCACATGCAGAGGGCTGTAGATTTGATTCTTCCCTAGGAAGAGATAAGAGGAAGGTTATGTAGTAATGATATTCACGCGTAAAAGGATGGTTGATCTGATGAAGGTAATTTGAATGCATTTGTATTGTTGCTCTGTTGTGAAATGCAAAGGCAGGAGAGGAAGGTAGATGAGATGCAAAGGTAAGACAGACATCTGAAACTATTTTGTGGTGTTCACATGTGAACAGTTTGTGCTATTTGCTTCTCCTGTTGCACACCGTGTGGTGTGATAGTTAAGACAGGAGGATGAAAGTCTTCCATAGAACAAACAGAATAGACAGAGTTATATTAGCAGGGGTAGCATATGTACATTTCTGCTTTTGCCCTGTGTAAACTGCCAGGTGAGGAAATGAACAGCAGATAAAAGCGTTTTTCCTGGAGTCACATTGGAGAGTGAAGAACCTGCTGGTCTGTCAGCACACACAAACTGTTTGTTAGGAAAACTGCAGAAGGGGCAGCAGATCTGTTATTGATATTTCCTGGGTTCTGTAATTATGGATATTGGTTCAAGGAGTGCTTAGCCTTCAGCATGGGTAGTTTTATTTAGATGGAGTACTCGCATGCCTAAAGGTCAGCGTGTGCTGAAGTGTTCTATTAAATTGATGCAGTAAATCCTGAAACACCCACGCAGTAATGTCCCTTGCTCTGTGAGAAACGCGTCTGTTTTAATTACCATAAACTGTAAATTCTTGGTGCTAGAATTTGGAGGGATGCGATGCATGACTAGAAAAGCAAATCAGTTAAATGTTCTTTTTCATAGCATTCATTGTTTGCCATCAAAGTACATGAGAGAAATGTCACGTAAAAAACCTACATTACTCTAGCTGCTCTATTAGCTATTTAAAAGAAATTATTAAATTCTGGTTTTTAGGGGATGCTATGTTGAAATTTTCAGAGATGTAATCAATGCTATGTGCTGCTTGGAAACTTTTCAGGTGGAGCAAAGGAATTTATCTCAAAATGTATAATTCTTGAATACAGTGCTTAGTGTCATTCTCACGGAACAGAAATGGTAGAAAAAAGACATTAGTCAAGATAACTTTATTTTTAAAAACAGGGTCTCGTCAACATGGTTTGCCTTGCTTCACTATTTCTTAATAATGCATACCCACTAAGTAGAACATCCTCAAAGTTTTAGTAACTTTAATGTTTCACTCAGTTAATACTTATGCATAGCTATTACAGAAATTAAATGAATATTTTAGTAGGTGATTTTAAGAAGAAAAAAAGAATGTCGAGTGACTAGCAGGTATAGGTTTTTTGTGAATGTGTGAAAGGAATTTAAATAAAAATAGGCTGGCCTTTTGCATCTGCGTTAGAAAACTGGCCAAGCAATGCAGTGGCATAAGTTATTCCTGAAACTGAATTTTGTGTATTTAGAATTTTAAATCTCTTTGAAAGTCAATGGACCTGAACCTAAATCATCCAGAGTAGGATTTTGAATGGCCTTTGGCAGCCTCTAGATACTAATCAGAATCTCATAGGATTTTCAAGGGTTGCTCAACTACTAGATACAGTGTGAGCTAAGTACTTAACTGTTTCTGAAAAATTATTCACTGCCTGTGATTAAACTTGCAGCTAAGTAACTGAAAAATGCAGCCCACTTGAAAACTTTTCCCTGCATGAAGTTCTTCCTCCATTGTTTTTACCTCCGTCTAGCAAAGGAGGAAATGCTGCTACAGTTTCTTGGTGTTGAAGTCACACAAACCAGTGGTCTCCAAACTTTATTGATTGTGCACCCCATCAGTAAATCTTTTTTTTAAGCACGCACCCCCAATATATGTATAAAATTATAGACATGCACTACTGTAATGTTATGCAAACTGTAAAACATACACAATAGAAATTTTAGAAAGGATGAGATACAGATGAAATGAACATTACTTAAAATACTATTTTATTAGCCAAATTAAACCCATTAATAATTTATTAATAAATTAAAATATTAATAACATTATTATTTTCTTCCTGTACCCCAATGGATTGTCTTGCGCACTTCCTGGACTGCATGCACTCCACTTTAGAAACCACGATATAAACAACTCCTCCTCACTTTACTGTGGAGAGTACCACAGTTAGTGGAAAGGAAGCAAAATAGAGTGATTTTTTGGATATGGGAAAATGGAAGGAAGGGATATTATAGCACGGTGCTTCTCTCTGTTCATTATGAAAGATAGGAACATACTTTGGAAAGACATTGCAGTGTATAGAGATTTTGGTGCATGAAAGAATGGTTAAGTTTTTTCTAATTAAAACTTTGACCATGATGCAAAATTTAATAGTTTAACATTTATGTTACTGTATCTTATTTATGGGGACAATCTTTCTAAAAAGGCCTGCTGTGACAGGACAAGGGGTGATGGCTTTCAACTAAAGGAGGGTAGATTTAGACTGGATATAAGGAAGAAATTTTTTACAGTGAGGGTGATGAAACACTGGAATGGGCTGCCCAGAGAGGTAGTGGAGGCCCAGTCCCTAGAAACATTCAGAGCCAGTTTGGATGGGGCTCTGAGCAACCTGATCTAGTTAAAGATGTCCCTGCTCACTGCAGTGGGGTTGGACTAAATAACCTCTAAAGGTCCTTTGCAACCCAAAGCATTCTATGATTCTATCTGAAGTCTAGTGTTGTGTTTTCCACAGAAGGTAGTGGAATTTTAAGAGGCCATTACAAATACTTAGAGTTCTGTTTGATTTTTTTTTCCCCTCGCCAGAACATTAATCTTGGTTAGAGTAGTAATAATGAAACATTCATAATTGCAGCTGTCTTGACAGTAAATTAAAACTTTTCTCGTTGGAAAGACACAGGAAGGAACTGGGTGGATAAAAGCTGGACACTGTTCATCTGTAAATTGACAGATTCTACCATTTCAAAATGGCATTTTGATCTTTATCTGTCAGATGAGCAGTGCTTGACTGCAGAACTAATGGAATAGTGAAATGTAAATGAGACAGTGATGTTGTTAAAAGCAACCATCTGGAGGAATAGTGGGCAGTTTCGTGGATGCAGTGGCCTGACACTTTTAAAGTGAGTCCAAGTAAGTTACCAACTTTGTTATCAGAAGGGAAGGAACACAGCATAAGTATTTTCTTCTGTATTAAGCTTTCCCTCTTATGTAAACTAGCCTGTTTTAAAAGACTTGGGTTTTTTTTCTTCATGCTATTGCAAAATTTTGCATTGTAACCTAAAGCAAAACACACAACTTTTCTTAATTTCTTCCCTACTCTGTCCTTGCAGGTGATTTTTAGATGCGGGTATTGAAGCGACTTCAGGTGCAGTTCTTTCATCTGTTATATTCTATCTCATTCAGCAACTGTTCTGAAAGTCCTGTTTCTTGTAATTTCAGAGTTTTGTCAATTCTCTCTTCATTTGCTGTTGTTTCTGTTGTAAAGCAGTTGAGATTCAAGAAGTTAATTGCTGAGAAATTGATTGCTTGACTTAGAGGCATTAAGGTTCGGGGAAGGTTATGGAGCAGATTGTCTTGAGTGCCATTATGTGGCATGTACAGGACAACCAGGTGATCAGGCACAGTCAGCGTGGGGTTACGAAAGACAGGTCCTGCTTGACCAACCTGATCTTCTATGACAAGGTGACCTGCTTAGTGGTTGAGGGAAAGGCTGTGGATGTTGTCTACCTGGACTTTAGTAAAGCCTTTGACACAGTTTCCCACAGCGTTCTCCTGGAGAAACTGGTTGCTCGTGGCTTGGACAGATATATTCTTCTCTGGGTAAAAAACTGGCTGGCTGGCTGGGCCCAAAGAGTTGTGGTGAATGGAGTTAAATCCAGTTGGAGGCCGGTTACAAGCGGTGTTCCCCAGGGCTCATTACTGGGGCCAGTTCTGTTTAATATCTTTATCAATGACTGGCACAAGGGGATTGAGTGCACCCTCAGTAAGTTTGCAGATGACACCAAGCTGGGTGGGAGTGTTGATCTGCTCAAGGGTAGGAAGGCTCTACAGAGAGATCTGGACAGGCTGGATCAATGGGCTGAGGCCAATTGTGTGAGGTTCAACAAGGTGCAGTGTTGTGGCACTTTGGTCACAACAACCCCATGCAATGCTACAGGATTGGGGAAGAGTGGCTGGAAAGCTGCATGGCAGGAAAGGACCTGTGGGTGTTGATTGACAGCTGGCTAAATATGAGCCAGCAGTGGCCAAGAAGGCCAATAGCATCCTGGCTTGTACCAGGAATAGTGTGACCAGCAGGACTAGGGAAGTGATTGTCCCCCTGTACACGGCCCTGGTGAGGCTGGACCTTGAATACTGTGTTCAGTTTTGGGCCCCTCTTTTTGGGCAAGAAGGACATTGAGTTGCTGGAGCATGTCCAGCGAAGGGCAGTGAAGTTGGTGAGGGGTCTGGAGCACAAGTCTTATGAGGAACGGCTGAGGGAACTGGGGTTGTTTAGCCTGGAGAAGAGGAGGCTGATGGGAGACCTTATCACTTTCTGCAACTGCCTGAAAGGAGGCTGTAGCAAGGTGGGTGTGGGTCTCTTCTTCCAAGTAACCAGTGATACAACGAGGGGAAACAGGCTCAAGTTGTGCCAGGGGAGGTTTAGATTGAATATTAGAAAAAATTTCTTCACTGGAAAGATTGTAAAGAATTGGAACAGGCTGCCCAGGGAAGTGGTTGAGTCCCCATCCCTGGAGGTATTTACAAGGTGGGTAGATGTAACACTTAGGGACATGGTTTAGTGGTAGACTTGGCAGTGTTAGGTTAACGGTTGGACTCTATGATATTAAAGGTTTTTTCCAATGGTAATAATCCTATGATTCTAAGGAATGTTTTCATAGGATGTTGTGGTTTTCATCCTCACCCTTAACTGATCCTCATGATCTCCAATTTTTTATTCTTTTTAATCACAGAGTTGTCTTTTGGACTGTTTCCATTGTACACAATCTTAATGTAAAATAACTCACTAAATCCTTCAAAGAGACAACTGCTTCTTTTTCTGCCTTGATTACTGATTCCTACAGAGGAGAGACGAACAATTAGGCTTTGCGGCACCACTAGTACTCCTTCAAAATAAGTTATATTATTCTGATACTAGCAATGGTCCTAGTCAATGATGGTTGGTCCAAAAAGAGTAAGGTTGAGAGACCCTGGTTGCTTTTTTCTCACATCTCTGATGATTTGAACTTGTTAGTGTCTTTGGATTAGTTATTATTTTCTGCATGAATGCTTGTATCAAGTGACTTTCAGGCATGCTTTTCAATTATAGCAGGGCAGTACTGTTATTGCTCTATGTGAAGGACAGACCAGGTGAATTCTTCTGGCCTTGGACTCCAAGTGCAAATATTATTCTCTTCAGGCAACCACTCTGTAAAATGGCTTGCTTCCTTTCCAGCACTTTGCTTAATGGCACAAGGAGCATCGCTGCAGTATAGGTGATAATATTTTTGAATAATAACAAGCAGCTGTCTAACATTGCTCTACTTGACAATGTCAACTTTAATTTGTGGTGATTCTCAAGTTGATACAAACCCTTTGAGGGTAACTGCTGAAAGAGAGGTTATTGCTTAGATCATTTAAAAGAGTGCTAAGTTGTGGCTTGTAACGCTGAAGATGTAAATTAGGCTACTTTGGGAAATGATAGAACCGATCTGACTTGAAGGCAAACCTAAATATAGCAAGAGAAGTCTGTTAAAGACTTAGAGGTGAATCATCAACTTCAATTCAAAGCAAGTTATTATTTTTTTTTTAACTGGGATGCCTAATAAATAAGCTTTCTTAATCTGGCCTGTTTTCTTATCTAAGTATTCTCCTGAATACGTTCACTAATCTATTTTTCATGTACCGTCACATGAAATTAGGCCTTGTTTGAGCTCAGATAAAGAATTCCAAGCTCTTTCACCCAGAAAGAGTTACCTTAAAAATGCAGTTAAAATGGTATTTCTGCTGCCTGTGCAAAACTCCCTATGGCTAAAAAGTCTTGGAAGAACAAAATGCCTTTACATAGTCTGAACAATATTCTGAATCCTTATTCCAAATGTGCATCTGAATTGATGCATCTTTGAACATCCCCTGATGTCATGTCATTTAGGCCACATAAAACTACTCTGAAGTGGTCTGACCATGTTAGTGACCTACATGGTAAAATAGAACCCATCTCCTGTTTTTTCTGAAGCAAATGATGATTTGTCCCTCCAAACACTGAGAGCAGACCAAGAGAATATTTCTCATTAGCTTGCCTGAAAAGGAGGCTTTCTGCTGTATTGCACTTGTACGTGCTTTCTCTGATGCCAGTCACTAGGTAAAGCTACCTAGGCTTTGCTCGTAAGTGATGCAGTAGATGGTTGGTGTAACTGCAGGGAGGTGAACTGGAAGGACGTTGCTCTCTGGCACCCGAGCAGTGCAGTTTCAGCCCACTAGAGGTCCTTTCCAGTTTTCTTTTGAATCAAGACTCGGCAGCCTTCCTAATACTGGAAAGCATGCTTTCTTTGCCTTGAATTTTTCAGCAGCTCCCTAGGACAGCAAATACAGGGTTTTTTTTTTTTTTTTTTTTTTTTTTTTTTTTTTTTTTTTAAGTGCTTATCTGTGATACCAATAAGGCATCTGTTTTATGGGGACTCTCCTTTCCTCTTTGTAGCCACTATAGCTAGCAGTCTGGTTGAAACTGGAATCCCTGATGTGCTTTGTAATGTGAGGGAGCTGTATTTCATTTGGTAGGATGCTGGATTTTGGTAAAACAAGTAAAATACTAGAAGTTAGCTAAATAAAAAAACTATGAATTGATAGGAACCCCTGAACCCCTTTGAAGCAGAACCTGCAAAATGAGCGTTTAAGAAGGAAAAGTCTTTGTCCATCTGCCTCAGGCTAAATAAACTCTAACTAAAATCTGGTAAATTCACTTGCTTTTCTATGATCTTGGTTCTATGATTTTGCTGTGTGTGGTGAACAACCTCCTCCTTACAATGCTGTAGCTCAACATTATGAAGCAATGGGAGTTTATGCTTCAGAGCCTTCCTGTTATGTTCCTTGCTGTCATAATAAATGCTGTCATTGTTGTGCATGAAAAGAGAAAGCAACAAAGAATGTCAGTTGAAGATGCATAGATTTTAAAGCAGAAATAGTTGCCACAGGGGAGATCATATGAGTTATTCCAGTGTATGCTGTTGAATTTCACCTGTATGCTCCAGTGTTAAGACCAGTAATTTTTGCTTGACAGAAATGTAGCCTCTAGAAGACATTTACCTGATGTTAGGTTTTTTCTTTTTTTTTTTCCTCTTTTTTTTTTTTTTTTTTTTTTAAGATGCTGGGTTGCAGGTAACAAAGTGAAGGCTGAGCTGAGATAATGAATGGATCTAACAGGAAAAATGTTGCCAGCATTAAGCCCTTGCTGCACTTTATGTATTTGTTCCAGGGCTTTTTAGGAGCACTTACAGGACCCAAGTGGAAAGGTCTATTAAGTACCAAAATCACTCAAGTTAGAATGAGCAGAATGTAACTTTGGCCCCTGAAAACGGTGAAGCTTGAGAGAGAATAAGTAGGTAATTAAATGCATTTTTAGTGCATGTATTGCATGTGTTTTCAGTTGTCATCCATTTCTTAGTTTACATTGGTGATGTGGTTGGTTTACAACGTACACATCTCACAATCTGACCAATAATGGAACTTTTGGTTTAGATGCATCTGGTTTTGGCTGGCAAATTTTAAAACTTTAGGGCCTATCTTGAAGGTCTTCCATCTGATTACAAAGGGTAGAGCATGGGAAGAGGAGAGAAAGAAAGAGACCAAAATTCAGAATTTAAAGCTTTGCAGAAACTAATATGGGATCTGTGAGTAATTAACAGTGTGCAGTAACATGATTAAAGATTCTAGGTGCATATGGAAATTGCCTTATTTTCTGTATTGTCTTCAAAGCTGGCTCCTTGTTCTATCACAAATCCATCTCTTGCTGCTGTTTTAACTTTTGTGATAATTATTTTTAAACAAAGTTTGTACAAGCTGCTGAAGTAGGGATTGATGGGAACTGTGTAGTACGTTACTTGGGCAGTCTGTTCCTGGCTGACGGCCTGCTGGGGGACAGGGAATGTACTAGCTCTTTCAGGTTTTGGGGTGAAATCTGTGGCAAGTTTGCACTCGGTGGATGCTCTGAAAATTGAAAGGTGTCTGGGAGAGCACCTATGTGAAGTAAAATTGAGCATTCACTTCACATTGTATGGATTCTTGTAACATTTATAGGTGTGGAGTCAGTGTTTAAGTCAGTTCAAGATGTTTGTAAGACAAACCTGCAAGGTATATAAGACATACCTTAAGACATACCTTAAACTTAGGTGTGTTGAGTTCATGTTCTGAGTTGGATTAATTTTATGTTTTTCCACAGAGACACATAGATAAGTAAGTACTTAAGCTCTGCAAAATGCATGTGTATAAACTATAAAGTGTTCTGGAAATTTGTGGGAATTTACTATTTATTTTCTGTGAATACATCAAGGCAGAGAGTTGAATTTTGTTAAGTAATTTATATGAAAGGAATCTTTTTCCTTTGGCAGAAAGTTACTTTCCAGTCATGAATCATCCCATTAATGCAAAAGCTTTGAGGAAAACGCAGTAAAGCTAATAAGCTGGTGCACAAAAATTTTTGTTTTTTCTCAAACACTACAGTTTAGGCAGCCCTGTGATAGCTTTGTCTTTCTGTTTGAGGAGGGAATGTCCTCACTGGAAGGAGCTCCTCTTTAGGTTAATCCTGTCCTTTTGAGAGCTTTGAAGGCAGATGTCCAGATTCCTCACATGGTCTTAAACTGTTTCTTTCAGTAATCCAGAATTCTGCTCTGATGAGATTGGTTTCTGTTGTTGCAATTTGGTCATCAAACCTGCTTTGCCTACAGGTACAATTGTTTTGAGTTCTCTTTACTCTTTGCTGATGGGAAGAAACCTTGATTTCCCTCATCCTGAGTTGAGGAAATTCTATGGCATCAGTCTTTTATAGGTGCTTAGGAAAAATGGCCAAGAATGAAAAGCATAAGTGACTTACGGAAGCTCTGTTTCCCTATTCCTGACATCACTTTTCCTACTTTTTGTTCATGCATAGCTCAGTCTCTGTCTCTGTAGCCCCAACTTTGAGAGTTTTGTGAGGCCCGGTGTATACAGGTTCAGACAGTCCTCAGCAAGGAACGTTCAGTGGAAGGGAAGAGTCTTGCAAAGATTAACTTTGGAAATGTGCAGTTCTGGAGTTGGGGTACAACACCCTTCTTCCCCAATATTTATCAAAGTTTAACCTTCTTGCCCTTAGCAAGGTACAGTAAGATCCTTTGTCTCCTCTGTGACCTTGTGCTATTGGGCTGCCTAGATTAAATATCCTCATTTTGATTGAGGGATCTGGTAGAATATGCTGTGTCTTACTTTGTCTTGGCAGTTGAGACCGAGGTTGGGCAGGTATCCAGGCCTGGAGAAAATGTTAGTACTGCCTTTGTACTGTGGAGCTTGAAGGTGTATTTTCATGTGAGTAGATCGCCTTGCTTCACTTATTTTGGACCTTATTTTGTTCATGAGATCAGGGAGATGGTCAGTCCAGTAGAGTAAATCAAGAATTAACTGAAGTAGAATATACTGGAGAGGAAAAAGCAAGGAAACCCAGAAAACCTGAGCTAGTGACCAGAAGAGCCCTATTCCTCAGCAGCTTATGAAGTTTATCATGTTGTTGTCTGTTCCCAGGGTTTTGATGGGAATTCTTTCCTCAAGCAGCAAGGAACTGAAATTTACAGTTTATTTATGGAAGGTTTCTGCAAATGAGACTTAAGCAGCCAAATCCTACAACAACTCGTCTTTGGAGAGGATAGGGGGGTGGGATCTTACCAGGGCCACTATAGAAGATTTTTCTTTCAACTGCCAAATTGCCACTGAATCTCAGGAAAGATTTTTCTGCCAGAAGATAGATCTCAGTAAATGGTGGATCTTCTGTGTGTGCTCTCTTGAGACACAGCGGATTTTGTCTCCAGCAGCTATGGCTCACCAGCACAACAGGAGCCTTTCCATTACGTCCTACTCTGTGTGTCAGCCCCTCCTGTTTAGTTCTGTCTTGCAACACAAACGTGTTTCTTACATACATGTATATATATATATACATATTGTTCTTCCTTTAGCAAGAACTGAATAAACAAAACCTGTGGGCTGGCTCTGGCTTATACAGTGTCTTGTTTTTTCTTGCTTTACAGTATCAGCTTTTGTTAGCATGTTAATGAATTTTTAGTTCACTGAACATTAAAGCATCCTGGATTTTATTTTCAAAATTATATGGATTTGAGTTCTAGATAGATGTAAATAGCTAGAAGAGGTTGGCATTTTCTTTGGCTTCATGAGTTGGCATTGTTCTTTGGCTTTATTTTTAAACTTACAAAGTTAGAGTGTGTATGTGTTTCTATATGGCTTTGCAATTCTGCACTCCTATTTCTACTGCTCCCTGCTGGGGGTTACTTCTACATGACTGGTAAAATCTTGAAGAAGGTTGTCAAGGAGGAGACTAGGTTCAATGTGAACTGAAGGTGCATTCTGAAAGGTTAGTATCTAGTGTTCAGAATTATTCATGTGCAAAGTTTTTTCACAGAACCTTGCTAACAACATCTTTTGAGTAATTTGTGTTGTTTGGTCACTGTCCCTCTTTTGCCCCTCTTTGTTCTTAGTAACTTTCAGTTGGTGCAGTAAATAGTTGTCCATGCCATATGTGGAGAGAGAGGTATCAGGAAGATGCTAAACTGTCACTAATTTTGGTTGAAGGTATTAATTGTAAAATAGAAATATCAAGTGTTTGTCATTAAGGGCAAAGTAAGTTATCACAGTATTTATTTGAAATTCCCCTTGTAAGCTATACCGTGAGTGTATTGGCAAACAGAGATTTAGATGGCCTGTGGATAGTATGATTTAAATGAGTTTTTGTTAAATTTTGGCTCATGATATATGCTGAGTGTTTTTAGCAAGAATTGTAAAACAGGAGGAAAACCTCTATGACAAATTTTGCAGATCTTTTCTGCTCGTGCTATGTTTATGGCAGCCTATAGAATATCTCTCCCGCAGTAGAAGGGGAAGATACAGTGCATAAGGCTAGTCTATCCAGGTTTACCTGGCCATGGCATCCTTTCATGCTTGCTTAGTCCTGTCCAGACGTATTTTAGTAAGTACTTCATGACTGGAGGAGTTTGGAGAATGACTCAGTCATTGTTCAGCCTTACACTCTGGGGCTTTTCTAAAGTAGACCACATGTGCAGGAGGAGGGACTATGTTATTTTGAATTTCTTTCCTTTTTAGTGCCATATCCTCTCTTCTGCTGTTGGAATCACTCATTGTTGTGGACCTAAGTAGTGGGAGTATCTGTCCTAACTTGAAGGAACTTTGATCTTTAAAAAGCTTTCAGAGAAATGAACCTTTAAAATGCGGATGTGGTATAAATTTTATTCAGGTCATTAGTGTGTGAGATAAGGGATTCAT
>NW_009259111.1:4335352-4383476 GCF_000687185.1 Egretta garzetta | reverse complement strand
TTAGCAAATGTAATAAACAAGGTCAGATACCTTAGCAAATGTGTGGAAGATTACAGGGAAGAAGGTTCTAATGGGACCTCACTGACAACACACTGACAGTATTAAGCAGTGAAGGGTACCAAGAAGAACAGGCTGAGAACTTTAGATTAAACTGAATTTGTGAAAGAATGCAAAAGCTAAAAGGGAAACTCCTGATCCCTAGCCATTTGAAGACAGGCTTAGCTGATCACGCAAAGATAACTACTTGTGTGACAGTGGCTTTGGTTGTCTGTATTTCCTACCATTCCTATCAGAAAACAAAAAAATCTATTCCTGGTTATGATGTGTGGGCCATATCTGGGTTCTGTTTCTTCTGAAAGGCTTTCACCTGGACTCTCAGCAGTGGTAGCTGTAGCTTCCTTTTGTGTTATGAAATAATACCTTCTCATGGTGCTTGTATACAGGAAACCTAAAAATGTGGGGGTTTGTTCTGTTTTCAGTATCCTACATCACTAGAACCTATCTGCAAGAGTTACAGTTTTGGGGAGCTGAGGGCAGCAGCTTGTTGGCTATGAGCTATTTCTTCGGGTTTTTACTTTCTCTTATTTTTTTTCCTTTAAAGCAAATTAAACTGTTGCAATTGCGATGATGGTAATTCCCTTGGAAACACCTCACCGTTTGCAACTATTGGTACAAAGCTGCTAAAAAATTTCCTTGGAAAGGAAGAATTTGACCATAAGTGTCCTTGTCTTTCTGGTTCTTCTGTATACTTGTAGATGGAAGTGTTGGCACTATCTGAACCACTTCCTCTTTTGTTAAACTATTTCAGTATGATTCAGGAGAAATACTTTAATTCACATTGTACGAATATCTCTGTCAATTCACTTATTTGAAGGTGAAAAGGAGCAAAGATAAAGGCAAGAGAAAATTCACTGTACTGTTAACTTTTGTCATAAGCTGCCTCCAAGTTCCACATTCATAAGTATGACTAGAGAAAGATCCAAATGTGGAATAAGTAACTCGCAAGACCACGGTTGTTTGGTTGCTGTTCTGACAGACTGGGCCAGAGACTGTGTATCTTGAGTCATTTTCTGCCTCCCAGCTTTAATTCAACTTCTAGACTCCTGTGTGTTGTGGGTCCCAGCAGCCATCCACAGTGACGCTTCTTTATCGGGCTCTGTTCTTCAGGAACAAGCATGGACTGGAAGACTGAGTTAGGGGGTTCCTCCCTACACTCCTATCCAGCTGGGAAATTGTGGGGGGTAAAAAAAATGACTATTTCATTTTGAGTGTTGAATGTTACCACATCACATGACACAGTTGCATGTAGTGGAATGATGATGGGATTAATTGACATTTTGGCAGCTCAAAGCACTTAGTAAAGAATTGATGTAAAACAGACAAATGGTGAGAATTTGCACTTCAGAAATTTTGCAGTTATGCAAAGTGGATATAACATGGTCTCAGACAAACAATACTTAGTAAGGTAGAAATGCTTCGCGCAGAATAAAAAGCTGGAAGCTGAAACCAATCATGACATCATAGTTGACATAATCTGTGTGGCAGCTGATGACCAAACACAATGTGTATTTATGCTGCTCTCTTAATTTTGTTGCTCTTTGGACACGTGTACAAGAGAAATGGCTGTTGCATTTTCAAATAACTTCATTTAAAGCCAAGCATTTACCAAGCTAAGCATTACTAACTTCAACTTTTGGGAGAAGCTGCTTACGTGTACATGATCTGTGCTTGTATGTGCATTGATCTGGAGATCTCATTTAACCTTAGTAGCATTTTAAGACTGTTAAATACTTGTTTTCATAACCTCTAAATGACATTTCCTGTTTAGTAATTAATTATTCAGGCTTAATGGTCACTAATGAATCTTACTATTTGAACATAGATAATGTGCTGTTTAAGAGCTTAGTGGCAGTTGAGTGCTTCTGAAAAATGGTACATTTCGGGACTTTTTTTCATAAGAAACAAAAAACAAACAGGAAAAAAAAAACCCGCAAAGCCTATCTGGCTTGTTCTTTTCATGGTTACCTTGAGGTACTTTTCCAATAGTGAATTTGAAGTAAGATACTATGGGGTACAAGAGATATATCCAAAAGCTGTGCATTTTGAGTACCAGACTTGTAGTCTTGTACAAGGACTTTTTCCCCTTTTTTGATACTTGGGAAGTATAATGAGATCTGCTGGGAGACCGTATCCACTTGTTTTATTTGGTAGCTACAATCTTAACACAAGTCTGTGGTGAATATTTTCCGTTGGCCAAATGTAGTTGTTACATTGTCCATGTTTGAGTGCTCAGAATGACTCGCTCCTATTGTAACAGGTGTATCTCCGTCTTAATGAAATATGTGCAATGGGGTGTTTTCTGGTACATGGGGTTTTAATTTTTGTGTATTCGTAAGCATTCAGCTGACTTAGCTGGATTTTTGAGTGCTCTGAAAATACCGTGACTGACGTCTATGTTTTAGCACTTGAGTCTAGTACATACACAAGTGTGGTTAGCAACTGATATCCTTTAACATTTGTTGTGTTCCTTAAGCAAAATCAGTTTTCTTTTGGTTTTTTTTTTTTTTTTTTCTGTGCTGCTCTGTGGCTTGATTTCCTTAAATAAAAGTTTAATGATTTTTTTTTAATACAGCCCATGAAAAATATTGTTTTGCTTACAAATATTGTTGAAATCCAAACTGTATGATTAATTCCTACTATATAGTAGGCATGTATATTTAACTTTGAATTATGTTGGTGTTGATCTCCAGATCAGTTTTCATTCACTTTATTTTGGTTAGTCTTTTTTTTTTTTTTTTTTTTTTTTTTTTTTTTAAATAATTATATGCATGGAAGCACAGAGTGTGAGGGCACTAACACCATGTAGCAAGATTAATCTGCTACCTTGAGAAACTTGCAACCAAAAGGTAAGGAGGGCCAAACCAACAAACTTGGAAGTCCAGTGAACAGGAACAGCTGTCAGTAGGCACTGGATGTACCTGCTCAGAGAGGCATGACCCAGAGCTGGCCTCCAGCGGCTGTGCAGCAAGCTCTTGTTGGTAAGTGAGGCTCAGTCTCAATGGCGCTGAAGAACAAACAAATCATTCCTAGCCCAAGGAAAATTTTGAAGGGGAGTTTGCAAGCTTTTTTGCACTCTTGTATTTTTTTTAGTCCTCTTTTGTATAGGAGGAGAAGGAGCTATTTCAAGCCCAGTTTGTGGCATGGTAGTAGAAACTCAGGTGCAACTTCCTCTTGTTTTTTGTAGTTCCTATTTGAACTTCCGTGCAAAGACTGTCTCTCAGTGCAGGTATGTATATTCTGTGTGGATCCAAAACAGATGAGAAAGATAAGTACCGTTCCCCTTCATCTGCAGATCTCCATGTCCTCTAGGATGCACTTTAGGTTTTGGGGGTGTTCTGCTGGATTTGAGAGCTTGTTTGGTTCAGGTCTGCTTTCTTCTCTGTGCAGTATTATGAGGAACACAGTATGTAGTAAGAATGAAGTAATCACAGTAGTTACAAGTTTCTTTTTTTGGGACAAAGAGCCGGACGATAAGAAGGTATTAGCATCTGATTCATGCAGAATAGAAACCCTAGGAGGGGTGGGGTTTCCTTAGGTAACTCATTCTCACTTGTATTCAGTGTCATTTAATTAAAAGAAAAATTGTACAAACACCGTGACGACAAAGATCTATTTGGGGACAGTACTTTATGTCAGTTTTGCTAAGATCTTTTTATCGTGAATATAGGAAATCTTATTGTTCTAGAATTTCTGAAAACTTAACTTTACCAAGCCGCCCAAAATATACATATACAGAAACTCATTTAGGAGTATGTCTTCCTACTTGTCCTTTCCACCCCAAAAATAATAATCGAACTGAGCATCAGTTTGGCATTTCTCACCTTATAACAGCCGATGGTTGTTTTGTAGGAATTTGCCCGTACACAAATGTTTTCTTCCAGGCTTGTGCCGGCTAATGACACAGCAGACTAGAGCTGAAGCAGTTCATTTAAATGAAAATGGACAATAAAGCTGCCAGAAGATAAGGTCAGGCTATGGGGGCAATATAAGGGTGGCCGTGTGGATTACTAGAAGTTCATCAAGTTTGAAGAATCATCCTGACAAGTCACACAGTACAAAGGAGGGTGTTAAATCCTTTTGTGCTTGTCTCTTCTTGCTTGCTCACTTTGCTAGAGATTAAAAAAAACCCCGCCAAACAAACCCAAAACACCGTGGGCATGCACACAGGCAGAAGATGATAGTTGAAATGTAACAAACTGCTGATGTGTCCGATTTCAAAATCTAGGGTAGTTATTTAAAGTTTCTCTAATGCACCAGAGCTGTTTTGAAGCAGTGTTCATCAAAATCGGGTCGGCCCATGCCCTTGGGACTCAAGTCCCTACAGTGAGCTGATCCTCTGTAGACACAAACTTGACATGGAAAATTGTTTTCTGAGTGTCTGATTTTTAAGCTTTTCACTTCAGAGCAAAGGAATGACTGTTCCCCACCTGGCCACCTGCTTTAGAGCAGGAGAAAACTCATGGTATCTCATTGTATACTGTGAAACATGAATGGGAGGGTTCTGCTTCTTTTGGTCAATATCCTTTTTTTTATTTCTCCCCTCTCTCACTTTCAAACCTGAACCCCTCTTATTAAGAGGCAGCATAGCACATCAATACTTAAATTACGACCCTGTTCATGTACGTACTTTGGTAATACTTAAATTTAGATGTATTGGCACTGCAAGCAAATACAGATGCTATAGCTATGCAGAGGTGGTTATGGACAGCTATTGCTTTGTTTGGTAAACATCAGAAGTAAATCTCATTAGTATAATTCCTTCTTTGCAGAGAATTTCAGATTTCTTTACAGGAGGGACTTGCATTGCATTCATTGTATTTACATAGGTAGCAGCATTTCTAAAACGTTTCTAAAGTTTTAGACTTCCAGATCTAAACTTTTGCCTCGTGCTTTGTGTCTTGTAGCTCTGAAATGCTGAAAACATCTCAGTCTCTTGATATGTGAATTCTAATGAGTTAGAGGTCTGAGCTGGAAGAAGAAGGCAAGAGTCAAAGGGAACTCTGCTAGCTGGATAGGATGCTCATGCAGATGATGGATTTTTTTTGGAGTATAAATGGCATTTAGATATTTTAATCTTTATGCAGCTATTTACACCTTTGTCCCCTCTCTCCCTGCAGTCTCCTTGATGTTAAGCATCTTGCCCATGCGTAGTTCGAGGTGGAATCTTGTGATTCGAAGAAGGCAAGAGTCAAAGGGAACTCTGCTAGCTGGATAGGATGCTCATGCAGATGATGGATTTTTTTTGGAGTATAAATGGCATTTAGATATTTTAATCTTTATGCAGCTATTTACACCTTTGTCCCCTCTCTCCCTGCAGTCTCCTTGATGTTAAGCATCTTGCCCATGCGTAGTTCGAGGTGGAATCTTGTGATTCCCCCACCTATAGGGAAAAATGGGAATAATATTCCAGAGGGAATATATTGCCTGATTGCTCATTATTCATCTCTTCACTTCAAAGGGCATGAATTTTTCTTCTCATCCTCTTTTAGACTGTTTTGTTCCTCCTATCAGTCAGAATGCTGCAGTTACAGCTGATCGTTATTCGAGGTGAACAGCCCACTCTGTCATAGTCAATTGTTGTTGCTGTTCTAATGGTTCTGACTCTGAAAAAGCAGGCCGATCTCCTGTGAGGCTCTGGAGGTGCCATTGTTGATTTTGTGATACTGGTTCTGTTCTTTGTACTTTATTTCTTGAGAACCGCACACAGGGTTGAACTCCAGTGGATATGGAACTTGGCTGCTTCTGGAGCTGCTGAGAAAGTTAAAGCCACTTAGCAAGTCCCAGGATTGGCCATCTATGTAATGCTCTATTTTTATAATGCTTCCTATTTCTTTGTAGGTATTGTGACACTTACTCTTCAGAATCATGCATGTCTGAGGCTTGTTATCTAGTGAAATCTCTGTGCAAATGGTCTCTGAGTATTTGTTCGTGGAATGCATCTTGTGGACAACAGCAGAAAAGCCCAGTTTTTCAGACTGCCGTTCCAGAGCATTTCCTGTGATATTTCTGTGACTGTCTTGCCATAGCATGCCCTTGCGTTTTTTGACAAGGCGAATACTAGGACTGGGAACTTAATTACATGCACTTTATTTTTCTCTTGTAGACAGGTACCTGTTCCTTCTTAGACAGGTTCAGATGGCAATGGGATATTGAGTAGCAGGATCACTTGCATTCGCCAAATTAGGCAGATTTACAAATGTTTGTAAGATTGGAGCTATAGGTAATGCTTTTCATAAAATGATCTAGAAAACACAGATACATTGTAATTTGTAATCTCTGGATAAGATTTTCTGTAGCACTGTACTGTGTTAAGTCTAATGAAATAAGATTGGACCTTGCATCAAAGGGGATAAATGCGTGAGCAGTCTGCTTCCAGACAAAGAGGAAGAAAATAAGGAAATAAGACACCAGAAAGTAATTATGAACAAATAAAAGCATATACCTTATGTTATAATAGGTCAAGTGTGTTGCTTTTTCAAAATGGTGTCCAGAAAAAATTGAATAAATGCTTAGAAAGAAGTATGTATATTCAGTTTTCAGGGGAATATTAGAGGAAGAGATGCTGAACTGCAGAAGAAAGGAAATTCCAGGTTAGGGAGGCCTGTGTGGAAGAAAGCGTATAACAGTGCAGAAGGGCATGGAGATATAAATATAGAATGTCAGTAAAAGTATATGACTCATACTGCTGTAGTAGCATAGTGCAGAATTTATTTGCAGAAGTACAGAACAAAAACCCTATGGTATACTATGATGCATTTACAGATAGTTTTCCATAGCTGTTTAATGTTTTATGCATCCTGCTTTTTTAAAGGCATCACTAAACTGTGCTTTGATTTTCTTGTTTTTTCTTCTTTTTGTTAGGACTTTGTTTTTAGATGAAGAGTTAAGTCCTCTGTTGAACCTTGAATGCAGCAGTTCTGTTTGCTGGGTAAAGATGAGTTAGATTTGTTTTTAATCATGTAACTAAATTTAGCCAGCAATCTGCATTTTAAGGCATTGCTATTAAAAGTCTAAAAGTGAGATATGTATCGTAGTTTGAATTTAAAATGAGCCAGAGGCACAGCTGGTGAGGCAGTCATGACTTTCTAATCATGAGTGGAGAGAAATGAGAAGGGAATTTTCTCATCTTGCAGGATGAATGCAAAGTGTGATAGGTGCTTTAACATCTCCTCCTGTCCCCACCCCCCTTCCCCAGCTTTGTTTCGTGATTGCACGGACTTCATGACCTCCTCCCCCCCTCCATTTTCTTTTTTGAGCCAAGATCATACATTTGACATCAGCAGTGTGAACACGACTTTACAAGCATTTAACTTCTTACATTTTTTTAAATTTTTATTTCAGTTTATTCAGAGCTTTGTTTGGTACTCCATGTTCCCAGTCTCTCCTCTAAAAGCAGAACAGCCTTTATCCTGTCTAACATCCAAACCCAGAGGCAGGACTTCCAAGGTCTGGAGAGTCTTGGAGTTTGCCATACTCAAGTTATTTTTGTCCAATGTTTCAAAGCAGTGAAGCATGCTATTAAGTGTGTGAATAATCCCATTAACTGAACATTGTCCATTGTGAGACATAACTTGGTGTAACTATGGAAGCAAAAAAGAAAAAGTGTACTAGTTTTTTAATGAATGAAAATTGAAGCTGTTTAGGTGTTTAATGGTGTCAACAGTCCTGATAAAGATTGATCTGTTGGTAAAGTGCATGATAAACTTAGTGTGTCATGTGAAACTGCAAGTTATCTCTAGCCTATCATACAGAATATTAAATTGACTTAATACAGCATTGCCTTTAGCAATATTTGCTGTTGCCAAACTCTCATTTCCCAAGGCTATTTTTCAGCCAGATTCCTTGGCTTGGTTTTCCTTCCCTGTCACAAGTAGTTCAAGAACAGTGAAGGCTGGCGACCTAGGAATGAGAACAACTATTTGGATCCAAAGTTTCTTGAGCTGTCTTGGTGTAACCTGTTGCCTAAGGTGCTCTCAGTCTGTGCTTTGAATGTTTTAGTCTGCTAAAAGGCTGTCACATTCCCGGTGTCTTCTCTTGGAGGGTCTCCCACATCCTCATAGCTTTGCCTGCCTAGCCAAGTATTTTCCATTACATCACATTATCATACGAATCATTGGATGTTTGACGTTTTGGTATCTTCAGGAGGCTCTGAAAGGAGACTGGATGATGTTCCCTTAAGCTGCATCTGTTTATGTTAATGCCGCGCAACAGAGTTCCTCCTGGATGCATAAATTTTCTTTCATGATGTATAGCTGTCTTCTAGGTTGATTTCTTAAATGTCCTCTATTTTTGTTCTTTTTTTTTTTTTCTTCTTTCTCTTTTGAGCAATAGGAATGGGCCACAGTGAGAAGCCAGTTGTTTGCTGTATCATAGATGAGCCACTGATTCTAGTGGTGTGAAATTCGCTAGGCGTCTTGTTGGTTTGTCTTGCCTACACACCTGTGGTTAAATTGGTCACTAGGTCTGGGGGCATCTGATGTATCTCAGAATGGCAGAAATTGTTGGCCCACTTGAAAAGCATAGGACTTTTAACTGACAAATCCATAGCTATTGCAGGAGGACTGGTGATGCCCTTATGGTTCTCTTCCTGTGGCACCTGTAGCCTTTTGTTGCAGGTTTAAATCTATTTATAGGGTGCTCGGAAGCCCTTGTGAACTGCAGCATGTTGAGTAGATGCTCTGTGGACTATTCTGAACTAGGTATGTATTGCAACCTGTGACTGCAGAAGGCTGAAAATGGCAACTGAAATGATCTCTTAATTTTCTGTTGCTGATATCCCTGAAATGCTTTTGCTGTTTTGTCTGAATTTTCCTGAGTAGGCATGACCTCAATACTATGCATAGATTTGCATTTTAGTGATGCATTTTTAATAGCTATTATAAATGAAGATGGAAAAAAAATTCAGGAGCATGACCTATTATATAAAGATGCGGAGGTCTGTAAGGAGGTCATAGAAAGAAGATGCATTAAGAGACGCGGGCAGCTCTGGTACACTGAACTCTCGCATAAGAGGATGAAGGGGCCATTTAAACCTTTGTCAGAGTAGATAATCCTGCTTCATGCTGAAACCATACATAGGTACAGGTTTTAGACTGTAGGTGTGGTAGTGATGCCAGGTTTCCAGCTGCTGAATTAAAGCTGTCTTCAGCCGAGAAGGAATTGGGGATGGATGGATGAATGTTTTTCTGTAAGGTTGCCCTGCACAGAGGCTGTTTCTAGGTAGACAAGGAAGTTTCTCAGAATGGTTGAGGGGTGTTAGTGATTGTCCTGAAGGAGAGCAGAGATAGGGGTGTTGGTTTGCCTGCTGTGGGGCAGGGAGGAGGCAGAGGCAGCCTCCTAACGTCAATTTTTAATACCTGCTCCTGTGAATTTTCATGTGAAAGGAAGCATTAGGAATTTTATATAAAACTTCCTATTTCAAGTCTGAATGAAATTAAGCATTCAGCGTGAATATCCAGAGTTCATTTGAAAAGTAATTGTTAATGCAACCATGAATTGAGATAGCCTAGATGAACTCTTTCATCTAGTATTTATGAAAGGATAGTTCAAAGCTTGCCTGGATACTGAATAGAGACTTGAAGGAGATAACACTAGAGCAATCATGATAGTATCTTAAAACAGGAAAATTGATACGAAGATGAATCTGAATCTAGTGAAAATAAGTAAATTTTCATGTTCCTATTTGTCTGTTGTGTTTTACTGAGAAACCAACCTGTTTTAAAAACTAAAATGCTTTTTTTTTTTTTTAATTGCTAATTGTCTCCAAATACTTATGCAGCTGAGCCGATTAAGAAACTGCTATAAGGGAAAAATGACATGCTCTACAGCCTCAGCAGCACCATAAAGCAGCACAGTAAGAGCTACAGTGTCAGACAGGAAGCAACTAGAAGTACTTTATGCAATGTTGCTGGATTTGCAATGCTCCGAAGGTTATGAACTTATAATTTTGAGGCCATTCTCAACTATCTGTACTTTGTGGTAGCATAAGGACAGAAGGATGACGTGAACAAAATGCAGAGGAGCCTTTCTGATAGTGTAGTGCTGCAAGCACTAGGATATGCACATACCTTTATCTGTATGCTGTGAGGGACATGAGTGTGTGTTTCAGATGATCTGCTGCTGTATGTATACTGATGCAGACTGCTGTGTTTACAGTTCAAAAAACAGGAGGAAACTAGATCTGTATGACTGTGTAGAATCTCAAATGCTGTAGCATCCTGTTATATGTACTATTTGCCTAAGTGATTGTCGGGAAGTTTTTCTTGGGAATCTTCTGACCTCTGTCCTTTTCTTCTGGCTCTCTGAACTCCTGTACTGTATGTTTCATTCAGGTTGTGCACTGGAATGACATACGGTGCATGAATTATATCTATTACTCCTTAATTCCAAATGGTATTGAACCCTCTGGCATTTATTTGATGCAGCATTTGCCTGCTGAAAAAAGGAACAGTTGTAATGAAGTCATCTGGGGCAACGTGGATATTCACAGCTGAGGAGTTGAAGTGCCTTTTGGAATTGGAGCCTCTGTACTCAGAACATGGCAAGATCAAGGTCTTAGGAAGCATTGTTAGTATCTTAGAAGAACTGGAAAAGCTTTCCAACATTGCAAGCTTTTTTCTTTCACACAAGTTGTAGAAATAACTTCTGCCTGTTGTGGCCTCTTACTGTATAATGTCTGGTATGAAATATCTCATTTTTCTGATGCCTCAGCCACTTCCATGGTTGATGTACTCTGTCCAGTTGACTCATCACTGTGTATGTTTTCTTGACTTCTAATTAAAATCTGTTCTACTCTAATATTAGACCAACACTCCTTGTTATATCACCCTTCATTCTTAAGCAATTCATCCTGCAACCTCCTTACGCTGTGTGACTAATGTCTTTTTCTCAAATATTCTTGGAATGTTTTAAAATACCATCTATATTATAAGCGGCACAGTAGCAATACCTCTCATTACAGTTGCTTTAACGCTTTCTGTCATAACTCAGTACTTTCTTTTGCTTAGGATTTTAATGAGACTTTAACCTTTTTGGTTGGAATTTTCCATACGTTGGTGTTTGCTTCAGCCTTAAATTTCCCCTTGAGACTGATTTTTCTTTGATTTTTTGTTGTTGTTGTTTGTTTGCTGAAAATATAATCAGTATTTTGTAGAGAAGACAATTCTAGATCAGCTTATGTTCTCTCACAGAAAAGACAAGTTTAATTTTTTTTGAAAGGATCCATAGGCAGATGTGTTTGGCTGAAAATTAGGAATGATCGACCATTAGCAGGCGGCTTAGCATGGGAAGTGGAATGCTCACCAAACAGGAGCACGTCTAGGGAGTGAATTTCTGCCAATTAGAAGTGAGAACTGGATGAGCGCTGAGAAGGAACTGGTTGCTTACCTAATCTTTGGGCATTCCAGAAGTTCTTCATAAAAGCAAAAAATTAATTAATCTGGCTTTAATTTTTTCAATGAATGTTCTCCATGTTTGCCTACCAATAACCCACCTGCAACTTGTTTCCCTTATAGTGGCAAAAAAAGTTAATTACAATTATTTATGTTTATATACAGAAACAGTTTATGTTGTCATAAAGTCTCTGTTTGGTTTTATATGTGTAAGTAATTCTGTGCTTATTTGTCCAGTGAAAGAAAATCAAATCTATGGATAGAAGGTGTTTTGTTGTAGCTAAGCATTATTGCTGTCTGGTTTTAATCCTTCAAATATGCTTGCATTCTTCAGTTCCACTGAATTTACTGAAATAATTTGCAATGATAGAGATGAGCATACTTCAAAGCCTTTGTGAGGCTGAATAAAACCACCAGGATAATACTATTTCCAGTTCTATTACTTCCATTTCAACTTGGTGTTACTGCTGAAATTTCAATGTAGGGCCTCAAAAACTGATGCAATAACAGAATTCCAGAGTGAACCTTAAAGAGACCAATGCTTACGGTGTAGTAGAAAAGAAGACCAATGTTGTATAGACCCTGGGACATAGAAAAGATACTAGGTAATGGAGAGGAGGGCTTTTTCCAGTCATTGATAAAGACACAATAGGCAGCTGATGGCAACTGTAATTGGACAAATGAATCCTGTTGAAAAGGGGGTGGTTTCTCAAAAGTAAAAACAGTTAAACACAGAGGCCGCAGCTTAGGGCATATGATGGACTCGTTAGCCCTTTATTCATAAGGGGAAATGATGTATTCAGTTTAGTTTGACTTCAGAGTAAGTGGTCGTGGTGTTTTGCTCTGATCTTGCAGTCAGGGAAGCTGTAGACCACTGGACTTTTCTCCACCTTTCACAGGCTGTTGGCAGAGGGGAACAGTATTGCTTGCTTTGCACAGAACTTGCTCTAGCAGCTTGTCATCAAGATGGTGATCATGTCAACTGCTCCCTGCTTTCTGCTAGTCACTGGCAGGGTGGGAAAATTATTTTCTCAGTAACTGGTCAGTTGTGTGTTGTGATTTTTAGACTGCCTTCATCTGAATCCAGACACCAGCAGCAGACAAGACTTGAGACAAGGCGGAGTGGTACCCTAATATGATGATGCAAAGGATCATTTTTGTTACATGAGTGGCTGGTGTTTCTTGTTCATGTCTGGGTCCAGACAGAGCACCAGATTTGGTTGGGGAAAGAATTTTTTTTTCCCAAAAGTCAGACTTGAGAGGAACCTCTGCTGCTACTGCGTTCAGGATAAGTGCTATAGACTGTGTATGAGGATCTGGTTTTATATTATCTAATACACTTCTTGCCTTTCCAGAGGCCTTGTGGCTTGCTGATGTTTTTGCGTGTGGCACTTGATGCTTTTGGCTTCTGAGAGTTGAAATGCTTTAGTTAAGCAATGGTCCTTGGCATCAATACGGCAATGTCTGGGTAGTGCTTGAGAGCCTGTGGTATATTAATGATTAACTAGATGGTACAGAAACTCTTTCTGGCTTTGAATTTCATAAAACTCAGCTTCAGTTCCTGTAGTTGATACAAAATAGAGCAGCCTGCCTTTCCTTTTCCAGTCCACTAACAGGGTTCTGGATAGGTGCAGTAACCTGGTCTGAAGTAAAAGCCTGAAGCTTAGTCTACGTTCAAATTTGCTACGTAACATGGTAATGTAGGAGAGTTCTTGCAACATTTTTATAGCCGCAGATGTTTTTAGCGGATATCTATACAAATCATGAAGTAAATATACTAACTCCAGAACAAGCATATTTTCTGAACTGCAAACTGTTTTCTTAATCTCTGTAAGGTATCCTCGTTGTTCTCTTAATGAGATTTGTTTTAACGCTTTAACCTAAAAAAAAATGAAGCTACTATATTGAAAGACCTCAGTTGTATCGAAAGTAGCATGTGACTGGTTTCAACTTTTCTCTGAACTGCTTGGAAGCTCCAAAGGAAGAAAATATTTGTGCCCTTGAGAAAAGGACGACTAATTTTATCACTTAATTATTTAAGAGGAAGCATTATCAGTGAACTGAGAGAATGCATCTGAAAAACTGTTGCAAAGATTGGAGTAAAAGATACCACTGCTAGCAGATTTCCAAGGAAAATGCATATACTTCTTGTCTGTTTAAATATACAAAATTAGAGGTTTCCAGTTTATTTATGAGATACATTATCAGCTTCAACTCCACAAACCAGCAGTACCCACCTACATGCCCTTCAGGACAGTTTAATAGCACCCAGAGGAAAAGGGAGGTGTTCAGGTTTCCAAAGGTTTGTGTTATGGCATGCGTTGAGAAAACCCTCAATTGTCATCTTTGGGCAGTGTGACTGGTACCCCCTGCTCCTGAGTCCTCTGTGAGATATGCCTGTACTGACTGACAAGGGGAAAAGTGTGTGTGTTGAAGCTGACTTGCTTGACTTGACTGTATTTTCCTCAAATCCACATCATTTGGCTGATGACTTGATGATTTGGGTTCAATTCTGGAGAGGAGTTTGAGGCTTGTCTGAAGTGTTTATGTAACTCAAGGTCATTGCGGGTTTCTTCTGGGCTGGAATGTGGGTTGCTGCTTCTAGTCAAAACCAAGTTGAGAATATACTCTTCACACTGTGTATATGTAATTTCTTTTTAATTGGAAGCTCAGAAGGGACAGCTTTCCATGACTTACCTGAAGAAATCTCGTTGCTTCATTAGGAAAATGAAGCTATCGCTTAGTATGACTGTGTTTTGGTTTGGGTGGTTGGTTTGGTTGTGTGGTTTTTGGTTTGTTTGGGGTTTTTTGGGGGGGAGGAGGGGGTAGGTTTTTTAGTTTGTTTTTGTTTTTTTTTAAAAAAATTGGGAACCAAAGGTAAAAAGATTGCTTTATGGATGTTGTCCATACTGGGGTATCCATACTTTTGGGTGTCAGTCCCCACAGCAGTGAACCGGGTATAGTATGTGGAGAGAAGGGTGATACATATAGTGCTGATTTAATTTAAAGTTACCTTTCCTTGGCCAGCGTGCGATTCCTGTGAAAACAAACTGGTGCATTTCCATTGCTTAATGGCAGCTGTGGTGGTGTTCCTAACTAACCAGTTGCTGTCCTGAGGGCTGTTACTCTGCTAACAGAAGTTGTGACAGAAGGTAACTTCTGTCAGGAAAACATAAACTGTATGTTAAATACAGGGCATGTGATGGATGTCTCTATGGCAAAGCCTGGGAATAGAGAAGAATCTTTTATGTTTCAGAGTAAGCTATTTTGTGTATACTTCTGTTAACCTAAAAATATGTCTTTTGTGTGTATATATTGTATACAGAATGTCCAGGTTATGCAGCTTTACTGACATGGTTTCATTTATAGCCCAGGCCACCCTACAGATGTTATTCTGCTAGAAAATAAGTTAGTGAAGTTTGAGTAACTGCATAGAAGCAGATCATAATATGTCTTCAGCTAGTTTCAGAATTTTTTCTCTTCTGCTCCCAGAAGTAAGTTTTCACTAGGTTTTTGGAGCTTTAGATAAGATGCATTAAAGAATGTCATTCTAGTTTTGAATTGGTATACAGATGTTCCAGGAACCTACTGAATAAGTAATCTTGAAATGTGTTTTGTGTTTAGAAACTGGCAAAGTCTTCACCTGGGGCAGAGCGGACTATGGGCAACTTGGAAGGCACACGGTGGTTCCCGATGGGCAGGAGGCAAGCATAACGTCTGAACAACGCGTGGAGCTGTTGTGTCACATTCCTATTTCTGTGCCTTGCCTAAATGGAGCGTCTCAGGTAAATAAGAAAATGATCTTTCTTTTCCCAGGTTTGGGGGTTTTTTTTTGGGTGCATTAAAATAATTAGAACAATTTCCTAGTAGAACCTGTTGAAGTGCTGCAGCACAAGCCCTCGCTGGTCTTCCTGTAAGCTCAGAAGTTAATATGATAAAATTATTATTTCAAATTTCTTAACAGGCTTTTGCATTCAGAAACTGATTTTTTCCTTAGTGGAACCAGAGTTACCATTGGCAGAAGATGCCAGTTTCTCTCAGATAGCAATGTGTGCAGGAGATAGTTGCACCTGCAGTACAGCCTAGTTGATGAGCTGGGACCCTGCCCAGTGCTACTTTTGTCCTCTGTAACAGCTTAGCCAATGGCCTTTCTCTAGCTGATAAATAATAATGCCACAGCTTCTGGAATATTTTTCTACCTTATAAGATCCTTCAGTGATATTGGAGGCTTTCTTTTCATATGGCTAATTTGATACAAAATGATTTATCCTCAAGCATAATCAGAAAGAAAACTTTACTCAAGTTGTTTTCTGTAGTCTGAAACAACCTGCAACCTGTACTGCCTACAAACCATTTCCTTGGCTTTTTAGTGTCTGAGAGGCAGTATATGGCAATTAGCCTGTTGGCAGGCAATGTGCAGGTCCCATCTGGGCATATAATCAGTCAAAAAAATATGCAAGGGGTAAGTACAGGTTGACCGCTTCAGCTGCAATGTATGTGCTGCATCTCTACCTCCTGGTATTCTCCCATGGTGAGACTTTGGTTAGAAGAGTCAGCCTCTGCCCTTTCCCATCATCAGTGCTCTGTGAATGTGTATACTCACAGATGTGAAGTGGAGCTTCAGAGCCTGGGATGCTGCAGTAATGAATAATTTGTTTAGTTGATGTTGACTTCACTGAGTCTTAAACAGCTTTCTTACTCGGAGATGGGTGCCCCTGCTTTTGTCACCATATATTTATAGAGGACACCATTACTGAATCTGTTTCACGCTGTTTTTCACTTGTGCTTTGGGCAATGCCTCAAGTATATAGTTCTGTTGTTTCTTGTACAATACAAAGCCAAGGCAGCCATAGCTTTTGCACAGGGGAACTTATGCTTGGCAGGATGAGTGATCCAAGAAGGTGAAGGGGTGCATTCGGATATATTCCTTGAAAAGGAAGAGAAAAACAATCTCATCTTCATTCTGCTGCCCTCAGCACTGTTCCTCCTTATAGATCTATGAGAGACCTGATTTGAATGATTAGCAATGGCAGTGTTCTGGAGCAGGCATCATTCTTTGCGGAGCTAACAGCGTGAAGATGATTTAAGAAGAGCATGATCAAGAGTGAGCATCATTTCTACCCTAAGAGGAACTGTGTTGATGAGAAAAGGAAAAAGCAGCTAATAAGAGCCTAAATTGCTTCACTTCAAGATTACAGAATAATGCCTGAGCTAAAATTTATACTTAAAAATGCATTAAATTGCAATATGTAGGTTATGTAGAGTGTGAGCTGGTTTTCGTTTACACACAAGCTATTCCTTTTTCCATTTGTTGTTGTATGGGGACAAGGTTTCATTTGAGAGCTGAATTAAAGGGAATACAGAGAAGATGAGTTCTTTTCCATGTTCACCTTGAATTACCAGTTCCAATTTGCATGTTTAATGGAGAGAGCCAGTTTAACAGTTGAGGATTACAACTTATGATTTTTATCCATGGTCTATTTTTATAAATCACTTTTAATGATTCAACTGAATTTTTGGCAAAGTTGTGGTCTGCTGATTGCCTCTGCACTTCAGATAAATCTGTTAAAACCAAAATGGAGAAACTAATCTAAGGATTAGAGGACAGTATAAAAGGCACACTAGTTTACCTCAAGGACAGCGCAGTAGATTTAATCTCCTGTGTTGCTCCTGTCTCCATGCCCATGGCTTACCTGCTTTCTTCACCAAAGACCAGGGACTCTCCTTTCTTTGTGCTAAAATTGATATAATGTCTGTGTCTGCCTGCCACTCCAAAACCTGATTTTTTTTAAGCATTGTGAGTGACCTATTCCACTGTGAGTTTGACTTCAGCTGACAAACTCATTTGGAAGCATTGACCTTGAGAAATATGAAGATTTTTTTTTTTTCTTTCAACTAAAACAATAGAAGAAAAAAAGCCTGAGTTTTAGATAATTATCTACGAATCTGAGTATGTCTTCCTGGCAGCTTTAAAAGAGTATGTGGACATCAGGTTCCCGGAGTCTCATGTGTTTAAACTTTTTGAATTATGCGACTCCAGGTCTATTTATTATTTTCTTCTCAGTGCTCTGGTGCATAATCACCATGGAATAGGATGAGGCACTGAAAAGAAACTTTAGGCTGTCGCTGAAGTCAGTTGTGAGAGACATTATTCATGCAGGGCTCTTGTGTTGTGGGGCGTCCTTGATTGGACCTCTTCAGAACATCTGACTCATCTGCTGCCTGATGTGCATTCATATCCACTGCTCTTCAGATGAAAGGACAATTAAATACAAATGGCCTGAAATATGATGAGCCTCTGTATTTAGCAAATGCTACAAAGACATGGTTTAATGTTTCCTCCTTGTCAAAATGCTTTTCCAGTCTGTTTGATATTTTTGGTTTTAATAGCTATCATTTTACTGTTTGTGGTATGTTCAGCATGTCATTCACATTGCAGCAAACATTTGCTGCAGCCATAAACAAGTGAGAAGTCATTGCACAGTGCTGAACATTTCTTGCTAAGCTGGATGGAAGGGCTAGATTCATTCTGGATGTGCAGCACTGTTCACATGGAGCCATGTTTCCATTATATCCTTTCTCTAATTAAAGCAAGCTATGCTAGATGACAGTTTTCTGAGGAGGGAGATCTGAAATTTCAGTTAAGAAATTTAAAAAAAAATAAAAAAAATCTGTGTCACACTCATTTTGGGGTGGTTTCTTGGACGGTTTTACCGTCACCCAGCTTAAATTTTGATGGTGTATGTAGAGCCCAGTTGTGTCAGGCAATGAAAATAACCGATGGACTTGCGGCAACCTGTACCTGCTGGGTTTTATCCTGATCCTACTGTGGTTCATAATTCCAGTGTGTGCATTCGTCCCAGTCTGTGTATGTTCATCCCATGCAATACAAATTCGTTTGGATCCTCCATATGGTTTCTTTCTTCAGGGAATGCCATCATGAATACAGGCATTCTCGTGGCCCTTTGACTGCAAAGCTTATTGCCACTTTTCTCAGTGGCAGTTGCAGTAATGTAATTTTTGTTTAATTTAAGATAGCTTTGTTTTTATTATATTCTTGGTTTTTTGCTTTTTTCCTCCATTTATGTTGCAAAATACTAAGCATCTTAGCTACCAGACAATTCTAAGATATCTTCTATGATGATAATGAATTAGTTAATTATTATATGACTGATAGGTTAATGTATAAGCAGCATTATTACCTTAACATATAGACACTAATATTGAAAATGGAGCCTTTGGGTTTACAAAAATGGCAACTGTTTTTGTATTTTTTGACTTGTCAGAGAAAATTGTTGAGGCCTCTTTGTAAGCAAAGCTGTAGTTGAGACTTTAAAGCGTATTAAATAACCTGATAGTGTTACATACACATCACCTCTATGCTGTGTGCATGGCTTCTGTATACTTAGTTATTTGACTGGGTACTGTAAATATTTGTGGCTCTGTTCTTTATTTTGAATGGTCAAAACAAGAGGTTTGTATTTTTGTGGAAGATGGAACTTCTACATAGAACTTTCCTAAACCAGATTTTACTGCTCAGAGTTTGAGAACATATGCGTAGTAACTGATCCAATAAGCTGCTTAAGAAAACCACTTTGGGTGCTAGGGAAGGTGGTAAATACAAAAAAATCTCTCTAGTTTTCCAAGCTCAATAACTTTTAGCTAATCCAGGGATATAGTTCAATAGAAGTGGTGGTGTGAAAAACAGTTTCAGTAAACCTTGTTCTTTGATTTTGCCAGCTTGCCTCAATACTCCTAACTGTGTCACAGAAACACATGTGGACCCTGGAAAAATTCATAGTGAAGAGGTGGTTCTTGCTTTGCAACACTTACAGCTAGTACTGAAAACAAGCAGGGGATAGGAGTGGAAATAGAGAAATGATGTGACTTCAGGTGCAACAGCAAGTCAGCTGGAAAGCTGAGAAGAGAACCCAGGTGTTACATATTCCACTCCAGTCCTTTACACATTAAGCTTTCTCTCTTGTGGTATTACTGGAAGGGAAAGTTAGTTGATATCTGCATGGTCCAGACAGGTCTTGTTTTATATTTCAGTTAACGTGTGCTGCTTTCCCTGGATGTTTATTTAATGCTGTTAGATGCTAGTGATTCTTCATGAGGGGAGACCCCACAGAAGGAGAGGTAAAGGCCAGCTCGTCTTTTACTGAGTCGTTTGTGAGGTCCTTCTGGACCAATTAAATTATCCTCGTTCTTAAGTTGAAGTGATGTGGAGCTTCTCACTCGGTAGGCAAGTAGTGCAGTGATTTGTTTGTGGGTTGGTGTTGTTTTTTTTTTTTTGTGTCATGAATTGGTGTCTTTTACAAGTTGGTATTGATCTATGTCCTTTGAGAAATGGCATTGTTAAATTTTCCTTGATTGATGCAGGTTGGTTTTGTTACGCTGTTTTTGAGATGCATGATAAAAATGGTAATGTAGAGATGGTCCCTTTAATATTCTTGCAAGAGTGGAAGTCAAGTTCTTGGCTTATCAATTGATTTTAAGTGACAATAAAGAAAAATAAAGGCTATGGAGAAGTGGGTTCTGAATACAACTCACTGTGCAAATGAGGAATTGCAATTAAGGATGAAAATAGAGACCAAATTGTTGAAATTATCATTAGGGGGGAAAAAAACCCAAACAGGATGTATCAAAAGAATGAAACTGCAATCTGCAAATGAAATACAAAGTCTATGTTACATTAAGTGTGTTTGTGTGATCTGCATGCCCTGTTGTCCTCGTTTCAGCTGGAATAGAGTTGATTTTCTTCCTAGTAGCTGGTATATTGCTGTGTTTTGGATTTAGTATAAGAAGAATTTTGGTAACACTGATGTCTTAGTTATTGCTAAGTAGTGCCTGCATTAGTCAAGGACTTTTTCAGCTTCCTGTGCTCTGCTGGGTGCACCAGAAGCTGGGAGGGGGCAGAGCCAGGACAGCTGCCCCCCACTGGCCGAAGGGCTATTCCAGACCATGTGATGTCATGCTCAGGGAGAGTAATTGCGTTGAGCATCACTTGTTTTGTATATTCTGCATGTTCTATCATTATTATTACTTTTTTCCCCCTCTGTTGTTTTATTTAACTGTCTTTATCTCAACCCATGGGTTTTACCTTTTTTTTTTCTTCCCCCCCCATCCCCCCCCAATTCTCTCCTGCATCCCACTGAGTGAGGGGGAGAGTGAACTAACAGCTGTGTGGTGTTTAGCTGCCTGCAGGGTTAAACTACAACACCTCTGTAGGAGCATAACACTAATCTTGGCAAGACTGCAAGAAGATTGAGAGGAGTTCACCGTTCTATCACAGGAAATGAGGAAATGGGATTTACTTCTTAGGTCAGTTGGTTCTCCCTGTTGTTTTCCTAGCAGGAAATTGAGAGCAGTAACAAACTGCTGAAATTCAAATGCATTTTTTTGGCTAGGTGGCCATCCCATTTATTCTGTGCTTTTCTTATGCTATTAAGATGTGACTGTGGTTTATAAAGGATATCTTATGGCCTATGGGTAGAGAGACATTTAACACTCATAGCGAAGTCATTTCTGGAAGTTAGGAACACCAGTGTGTTAGGCAGCAGAGGTTACTCTGGAAATACTAGTCTGCTCCATGAAAACCATAACCTAGTTGCAATTCTATTGTAAATAATTTAGGGAAGTGAAGCTCTGCTATTTAACATTAGGTGAGAGGATGGCGAGCTTTGCTTTCCTCTTTTCCTTGTGATTATAAGCAGAGCCTAGATCACCAACTCAAGGTGTGTAATTTTTGGAAAGCAGAGAGGAGATTATATTTGTTCCCAGTACCGTGCTTCCCGTCACCCATACCAATTTCTCTGCAGCTGGCATTGCAGAAAGGGAGATGGGAAGTCAAGTTCGCACCAAGTGAATGGCGAAGGAAAATGGCCACAGTGCTTTTGCATGCCAGAGGGCATATGCTGTGTGAGTAAAACCTAGAGATTTCCCAATTATCACATTTGCAGATGAAGGTTGGTTTAAAATGACAGAAATTTCTCTTCTGGGGTTGTACTGTAGCACTGAGGTGGCAGCCAGGGGTGAGGCTGCTTTGTAGTCTGTATGGGAGACCATGAATAGTTGATTTGCCTACAGTTTGGGTGAAGTAGGAGAACTGACATAGGATGAAGTCGGGAGTTGGGAGAGCCACCCAGCATGTGATGACTGAGGTGTTATAAATGTGAGTGTGGGCGAAGCCTTAATCTTCGTAATTCATTAATTAATTTTCCATTTGATAGCATGCTGTAGTTAGAATTCCAGATTAATGCCTCACTTGGAGGTATCAGGGAAATGGAAAGAGACTAAAACTGCTTGAAGTAGCTGTGGCTTGTGCAGACATGCATGAGCTGTCAGTAGTGCAGCCCTAACAATGAGACCAAATTGGCAGCTGCATCTGATTAGCCTATTAGTAGCAAAATGACTAATCTAAGTTATCTTATTATAACTCTGTGACCTGTGTATGCTCATACTATATTCCTTAAATTAAAAATACTGACTGGGTCCCATCCTTCTGCATGGATTTTTCTAATAACAGTGCACCATGACTGCAACTCACTCTGAGCTCAGAGACAGTTTGTGATCCAGCTCATTGCTCCTCTGAAGTATTTCTTTGCACCAACAAATGCCATGAATGTTTACTAGTGCCATTCACATGCATGATGCAGTTAATGCCTGCTAATCAACCTTGGGGAGCACTGCAAAATTGCTTAAAAAATGTGCTTGGTGTTAAGACAAAGCCTCTGTAAGCAGCAGCCTTGCAAGGTGACAGCTGTTGGTGCAGAAATCCACCTCTGCCTCACTGAAGTTGTTTCAGTTGCCTTGTTCATCCATGAGGAGCCTAAACAGAAAGCTTTCAATGTAGAAGTATCCATCCTAGTTTGAGGTGAGTCAGGTCTAACCCCGGGTATGTGCATAGACATGTTCCAAATCCAAGTGAAAATACTGTTTGAAGCAAGAGGTTGGTGGAAAAGGCCCTAAAGCATGCAGTTTTTCATTCTCAATTTGTCATTAGAACTGTTACAGAGAAGGGATTAACAAATCAATGCAGGCTAAAATGAGAGAAAATCAATAAGAAACTGTAGTGAACTGGAACAAAGCTATCAATTTACGGTGTTATCTGCAAAGAAATCTCATCCATATCTCCTTTTATGGATGGAAAAATAATGCAAAAATGATAATTTGGGGTTAGATTAATTCTTTTTTACCTGGCTGACCCCAGAACTTCAGGTTTATTGGCAGGTTCTGTAACAGTGGAATCTTGAAAAAATAGTCAAGGAGAAATATATCATTTAAGTTACCCTCATAGGAATTTGATGGAACACTCTCTTTAATTGTTTACTTTTTTGTATTAGCAGAAGTGACTTCGGTAGTTCTTTGTTGTTTTTCTGTCTCCTTTTCTTAAGAGGGCTACTTCTGAAAAGTTACTGCTTAACAGGTAGTATGCATTATGCAGCTGGAAAATATGCCGGGCTACTGGGCAGTGTGCTACAGATGAATGAGATGGGAGAGATCTCAGTGGTTCCAACTCTACCTGTTATTTGAGTTGTTCCATTGGTCCTTTCAAACTCATTTGTCACTGTGGGGCCATAAACTCACCGAGGCAGTGCTGTTCTGGCCAGCACACAGACTGTTTCTCCCTGGATTAAGGATTTTGGATTTCGTTTGAACACAGGTTATGCTTGTACTTCTACGCTGGTGATGGTGTTTGTTTTCATTTGTCTGATGTTTCCAGCTTTCACTTATCAATGAGTCATTTATGCTGTGAGACCTGCCAGTCTTTCCGGCCTTTGTGCTTACATTGTAAGTTATTGTAAAGCTATTGTTTAAGGAGAGATTCAGAAAAAAAGAGACACTCACATTTCTGCTGTGATGTTTAAAGTTATCGCTATGCCATGGCACACAGCAGGTTTCAAAGACTGGTTTACTGGGTAGCCCTCCTAAATGACAGGTACCTGTTTGTCCTCCCACTGGTGGCTCATCTCCTTTGCCCATTGGCTGCCTTGCCTCTAATTTAAACTGAAGTTATCAAAGGCAGAAGCTACTTCTGAACTCTGTGCGTGCTTTTTACATGGTCTAATACAGCCTGTGCCTCAGCCCCAGCATTCAACCAACAGACCTTGTTCATGAGAGGAGGAGGAAGGAGGAGAAAAAGTAAAAATGATGCATCTAACAAAATGCATGAGGACAAAAATGCTAAACTGTCTCCTGTTTTAAAACCTGCCTAAGGGCTTATTCTTAGTCTCCTGGCTGTTGATTACAGATGCCTCTATAAATTCAGTGGATATTGCATGTAATCAGATACAAGCAAAGATTTCTAAGACCTATGCTCTGTTGATGCCTTGCAGGTTGTTTTTTTATCATAGAAAAGGCAAATAAAAACCTTATAAAGTTTTTTTGGTTTTTTGGTTTTTTTTTTTTATTTCATTATCAGGGAGAAGAAAAATTGATAATTCCTCAGAGGTATGGTTCTAAGAATGCCACCTCCTACATTTTGCCACTTTAGCTCCCATTTTCCCATTCCTCCTTCTCTTCCAAGGTGTAGGACTAATGTAAACAGTCACTTCCTTGGTACCAAGTGCTTAGGGAGCCAGTGGGAGTTCTTACCATGTGTTTGTTTTTCTAGAACATTGTTTGGCATAATGTTTGTGCTCTTAAGTGTTAAATTAACAAACATGAAATAGCCAGTTTTCCTACTGGTAATTGCTTCAGTGGAAATCCCTTCTGTCCAGCTTTTTTAAGTTGTCAGGGTTTACCTGCAGCCTCCACTGTTAGTGGATTTCACACTTTGGAAGTGTGAACCCATTCAAAGCCTTGAAAATCTGAGACCGTGGTTCATTTCTATAGAAAGCAAAAGGGGGGGGAGGCAAGCCAGGCCCAGCTGGACCTCACAAGAGATTATGAGGGGGAATGGATGAAAGCCATCTAACAAACTTTGTGTAACAGACTTCAGCTGCTTTAATCCAGACAGAGATACTATGGTGTCTAACACTTGGTTAAGTGCTATGACAAGATACATTGCAGGTGTATATGTGATTCCTTTATTGCTTTTGTATATGCCAAGATATAGTACTTTGTGTTTGTAAGTTCTTTGTTCTCTGTACAGATTCAAGCCTAGGATATGATTTTTAATTCTTGAATCTTATTCCCTTCTCATGTCTTCTCTGTTTGGTCCACTATTTTGATTTGTGGTGTTGTGGTTTTTCTTTTTTTGTAGTTTTGGGAAACGGTTTATGACTTAAACACACAAAAGTAAATTCTAGAAATAACAAACAGTGAATTGATTACTTTTTTCTTTGACTTCTTGATCTGCTACTGCTCCTTTTTTGGGATTTAACCACTACAAAGAAAAGATGAAGGCATCTTGATTTTCTTAAAGATGCATTACTTGATGGTAATGCAGTTAAAATGAAAAAAGGAGCACCCGCTTTTAGAGCAAATAGCTGTGTATTTATAAAAATTTAGACAATGATTGGCTTACAGTTATAAAACTTTGTGACTTTTGGGAGCACAGTTACTAGAATTTTTCAGAATTTTGTGAGGAAATAAGAACAGGAAGGGAGATAGAAAGCATTACAAGGTTTGTAACTATTGTGGATGTTTCAAAATTTTTGTTTAAATGTATTTCTTCCTTACCACAGAAACCATGTAGGGAGATGGCTCTTCTCCTCCAGTGCATGTCACTGAAGTCTTTCCAGTTTGCTCTGTGGATTGGATCGTTGAGGCTGCTGTGATGCCAAGAGAGCAGAAGTTTTTCAGCTGGCTGCATACAAGCCTGCTGAGATCAAGCAATGTTTGTGGCATTATGTGAGCCTGTAAGTCCTGCCATTAGCCCTTCCCTGGGGGGAAATACTAGTTTGGGGCTCAGCTGTTGTACCTGGGGTGGTAAGTTCAACACCTCGGACTGTTAAGCAATGTTCTGTAGTTGCTTTCATGCTATCAGAATGCCTTGAAAACTCAGTGGATGAGAAATACAAGTGAAATGAATGTGTTTGCTGGAGAACAGCGGTATCATCTTGATTCTTCATCTTCTGTGATTGTCATATATATCTAACTATATATCTCTCTACATATATATCTGTATAAGCTCTGCAAAATCAGCTTCTTAAAACTCTGGTCCAATTTGTGGTTTAGCATACAGCCATAGCTAGTGAAGGTGCTTTGGGGCCTGCACAAAGGTAGAAATGGTAGAAGTGTTTCTGGATTGAAGTCTTTCTGAATTGAAAGCATTATATTAACTTTCCACGTCCGCTACTGGCAGTTTGGTTTCATGCACTGTGTCATTGGTTGCTCCGATACCACCTTGCTTAATACAGTAAATGATATATAAGGGATTCTGCTGTGGATTTTTGAGGCAAATCTGTTTCTCAGCATCTTATATTTAGAGAAGTTGGCAAAAGGCAATCTTTTTGCTTTAAGTGATCTGTCTGAAGCCTTTATTTGATCCTACCCTTTGTTTCATGTTCTTGAGTGGATTGTTGGACAAGGAGAATGTTTATGCAAACAATTCTTATTTCCAACACTGATATGGGTATTTGAGTGTAAGTTTTATTATCAGTGGTTTTTATCTTGAGCTAGTAGGTGTCAGCTTGTCTCTTGAAAATTTAGATTTGCTGTGTTTGAAGGAATTACTTGTTAAGTGCATGCCAGTTTCTTAAGAACATGCAGATTGGTTTTTTTGTTTTGTTTTTTTTTTTTTTTTTTTTTTTGCTTCACAGTGAATCTAATGTTTTCACTGGGAATGCAAGTCAGGCTGTGGTAGGAGGGGATGTTGTCAGTCTTCAGAAAACAAAAATTCACAATCTCCTCTTTTGCTGTTTCATGACACCTGTTGTGGTTTGATTCTTAATTCTGTTTTAAAAGAATACAAAATACTATTTCATGGTGGTTATATCATGCAGAAATGGAAGTAACCTTAAGCAAATAAGAAAATGGAAATCTGTGATGACAGTCACATTTTAAGTTTAAGAACATTTAAGAAGTCTCTAAGACTTCTTCCTCTTTGATACTGCTGATTCTATGCAGTATTTGTATCTGGGATCTTCATGGACAGAATTGAGGCTAAGAAAAATGTAGAGACTTGTAGAAATGTGTTTACATGGTCAATTGCAAAACTTCCCATGGATGTTTTTTGTGTTCAGTTTAGATGATAGACTGAAATCTCCTAAACAGAACATAATGTTGAGATTTGCAGCTTCAGAAAATGAGAGAATGCTTGGAACAGAGGAATAGAAGGCTCTCTTTTAGTTGAGCAGTTTGCGTTAAGTCTTACAGGATTAATCTGCTGTCTCTGGTTTTTCTTACCACAGCAAATCTGAAATACAGACTGCTTGGAGGGGCATGAAAAGCAAAATGCTTGTGTCTTTTTACCTAAAAAGATTAAGATGTATTTGTGAATTACGATGATGCCATTTTAATAATCTTAAGATACAATTGTTTTAGCTTGGCTGAGAAGCTGTTCAGAAACAGGAAATAGGGTAATTATGTGAATTTAATGTCTTCCATGTTTGAGAGAGAATGTGTCCCACCCCCACCTCCTGAACAAATGAGGACAGTATAGTGTCCTGTTTTGCTTTTCTGAATGGTACGTGGAGACATCTACAATGTCTTGTGGCCAAATGAGTTAGGAGTGTGCTAAGTCTGACAGTATTCAGGGTCTTCAAGGATGACTGGTTTTGCATATGAGGCCTTCGTTTGTAGTCAGATTGGCAGAAAGCCAGCGAGAAAAGAGCATTTATTCACTTATGTTGAGTTCGTGCTTAGCATGCCATGCCAGAGAGAATTCTAATAAAGTCATTTTAGGTAAGGACTTAAAATTTAGTAATGCTAAGTATGTGAGGGACTACTGGTGTACCACTTCTGAAATTAAATATGCATTCCAGGTTGCTTTTTCAACCTTTTTTTTGCCTGTACTCTGCCCCTTACACTTTACTTACTGATAGCTTCTCTTAGATACCTGTGTTACTATAGGGATTTCAAGTTATGCGGCTACTTATTATCTTTTTGGCAACAGGTAACATGCTTCAGAAACATCATTTCCCATTCCCGTTCCCATTCTCCCATGAGACTGCATGTGCTTTCTCTTTGAGTCCTGTGGCTGAAAGAGAAATATTTTGCTTTTTCTTCTTTTGTTATTATGGCACTAACCACTCAATTTTGATAGTTTGAGAAATTGGGGACCAAATTCTGAAATCCTTTTATTCATGTTAGGTAAACGTGATTCGTTGTGATGTACTTATATACCAAATAATACTCAAGCTTGGATTCCATCTACCTTTCTTACTTTCTTGTGTATTCAGTACTATATGGTGGCTGATATTCAGGGAGAAAATGAATCAAAAACATTAAAACACTTGGAGTGGTGATGATAAATTAGTTTTATTTTTGAGCTAGCAAAAATTAATATGAATTCTAGGTTTGCTCTTCAATGAGGCTATTTTAATGTCATTCACTTAGTGATTTTTAATTAAATGCATGGTAAGACAGAGGTGTCAGAAGTAGTAAAAATACAGGTGGCGTGCTTGTGTTATTATGTGTAACTTAGATATATCTAGGTATAATTGAAGAGGACTACTTAGATTTTAAAGAACTGGTATGAGAAAACACATGGTTGTTACATTTGGCCAAGTTGCACCTCCTAACAGCTCACATAAATTGCTTTCACTCATAGTTTATGTTAACAAAGATCTCTCATGCAGGACCATAATCACTTCACATGCCTTAGCTGAAGCTTCCTCATGAGATATTTTGCTTCTGTGGTTTTTTTCCCCCATTTCTTTCTCTTGCTCACTTGCCCAAGAGAGTTGTTCTTGTGTAGACCTACTGAGAGCCATCTGTTGTGGCTGCTGGGAAGCCAGTGCTGCACCCCAAAAAAAGCCTGTCACACTGTTCACATTTATCATAGTACTAGACCTGCATCTCTGAGCCATGGTTATCTTATTTTAAAATGTGTGTTTGGTCATAAACTTTTGGGTACTTCAGTGCATTATTTATCAGAGAAAAGTCTTTCTCCAACCTTTGGGGCAAAGGAGTGTTCAGGTGGCTGTAAGCTGGTGTCCTTGGCATTTGAAAATTCTTTAAAGCCTACAGTCTGTTTGAACCTTCTGGGGGGATAGCATTCAGGCCTGCCAGTCACTATCTCAGGGATGCTTTTTTTTTCTATATATTATGCATCCTTCTGCTTTTGGAGAGAAGAAACTTCTATACCGCAGAAAGCTGAAGGTATGGCTTTTTATTCATCCTTTCTTCATCTAAGGGCAATACTTCAAGGTGAGATGCAGTAGCACTTTATTTCCCCTGGATCAGTGTCAAACTTTTCAGCTGAGTTTTGGAGCTGACCTGCCTGATCTTTTAAATAATCTTTTCCTTCTCTGGCAGTGTAGCAGCACGCCTCGCACTCACCCCAGGGAGATTCTGCTACCAGAGTTGCTGAAATGAATGAAAGACTTAGTTGTCAATAGTTGCATTCTGCACCTCTTTCCCAAAACATAAGCTCTGCTAAATGTAGAAAAATACCCATATGTTCCTCTCCTGTCTTTCTGTCTTTGTCAGGCACTTCAAGCCTGGCATTACTGGAGGGAGATGTGAAGAATTGAAGACCAGCACGTTGCCAATCATAGCAAGGCAAACTGCATGATCCTGGGAGAGCAGAAGGAATGCACCAGTGGTTTTAAATGACTCTACAAAATTTTTTTATTAGCTGAGTGTGCAGTAAGCCCAATTGCATCTTCCCATCTAGAAGCTGCAAAGAATCCGTTGTTCATACTGATGCTCTTGTCTCATTGCCATGCTAAAATCGGAAAGCATTATGCACCTGCCTTCTGCCCTGAGTCACGTCCCAGTAGGCAGGGTTTTCAAACGATCTGTGCAGGTGAGCTATCTTGGAAGAGCAGCATAGTTCAAAGCATGTCTTAAGAAAACAGCTGACAAAAGAAAGAGGGGTGAAACCACATGATTAAATAGAAGCAAGCAGCAATGTTTGGGTCTCTGATGGACAGTTGACTAAAGGGGATAAGGAAAAAAACAGCAAGCATTCCTTTGTGGAGTATAACTCTTCACAGTAAATCTCCCATATAGAATCCTTTGATATTTGTTTGCAGACAACACAGCCCTATAGTACTCTTGACTGGAGACCTCAAATGCAGCAGGAGTGTCTATGTGAAGTCCAGTGTTGATGTAGAGAGGTGCGCTTCAGTCAGTGGAGCTCTGCAATATCCAGTGGAGTAGTCTACCCTGTTGTAAAGCCATATCATCTCTCAGTTTCTGTCGTCTGTCATAAACTAATAATGAAAGATATATTTCTGAGATTCATTTAAGGTAGTGATGATCGTGATCATCTATGAGAGGCTGAGGATGTGTATTAAGGCAAGCTTTTCTTGAAAATCTTGTGATAAATGTGTTTGGTTTTTTTTAAATTATCTAGAAATCTTGTTTTTAAAAAATCTTGAAAACCTGAAACTTCATGTTTTGATACCAAAGTGAAATAGCAAGATTAGAGACTATTTGTCTGTTAAAAAAAACCCCTAACTTCTTGTTTTCTTTTTTCACAGTACTGTTGTAGCTTCAACTGAGTTTGCAAAATATTTTTGGATAACAATATTCTAGTTGTCATTTGACAAACATCCGGTTTTACATTCAGCCATGCAGACTATGCTTGATTAGGCCTATTGATTTGAGAAGTAAGGTAAAGCTGAAGATGATTGAGTGTAACAGATTTTAGCTCAATGCAAATGTTTTTAAGGAATTAAAAATTTACTTATGAGCAAGAATAAGCATAATGGCTTTGTCTCTTAGGGACAAGCAGATGAATTGGCTAATAACGTGGTCAATGAAATGGTGAGAGAAGTAAACGTCTGTCAAGTCTTCTTTTTTTTTTTTTTTTTTAAAGTAATTGAGCACCAAAAAATGAAGACAGTTTTAAAATGCGCTGCTGTATTGCTGTGTGTGTCTTGTTGCAGCTTACAGTTTGTGTGGTATGGTATAGGTTATTAGTGGCTGCTCAGGCTAAGATGAATTTTTTTGTATTGGATCTGAGAAATCTTCTGGAATTGGGCCAGAGGGGTTATGTGTTCCAGTAAATGACTAAAAGTGAAATTGTGTCTAAATGACTCTTTCACTGATATCTAAGCCACTGGAATATGCGTTATCATAGTGACTGAAAAATTACTTAATCGTTTCAGAGAGCTTTATTTTAGTTAATGTAACTCTCTTCTTCGTTCTAATACTGATTTGGTCTCTGATCTATTGGATTCAGTAAGTATTTGAAGTTTGAATTTCCCATGACCTATGTAATGTTAATATGTCTTTAATGCTTGGAAGGCGTAATTTATTCTTGTGAAGGTTGGCAGAGCAATAGCACATAGCTCCTTAGAGAAGAGAGAACTTTTAACAGCAATATTACGAACCTACCCAGTATATTTTAATGTTGCTGTAGCTGCTGTGTACAAAGGCAGCGTAGCATTTTCTGCTCTAGCTTTCTGTCTGGTTGCCCAAATTTATTGAAGTAACTTACCACTTAGGAGTGAAGCTTCCATGTTTGCCCGCTCTTCTGAATTGTCTTTATTTTGAAACAGTGACCAAACCCAACCCATTCATCCTTAAATTGTAGGAGACTTTTTTTCTGCCCTTGAGTAGTATTGGTAATGTTGGAAACATAAGATGGGTCATTCCAAGTAAGTACTTACGGAAGAGGGAACTTACCTCAGAAAAATCAGGGTTCAAAGGTCCACTCATATGAGATGATTACAGTTTCTTGGAAGACATCATATTTGTGTTAAGAGTTGAAAGTTTTGGGGTTTTTTTGAGGAGGTAACTGTCTCAGTACCTTGTTTACTGTGAACTGAAACTGAGAGATGAAAATCTCACAATTAAGACCTTACTAGGCTTATTCAGCATGGAGAAGAGAAGGTTTCAAGGGCACATAGTAGCAGCCTGCCAGTACCTGCAAGGAGGTTCATCAAGGAGATGGAGGTAGGCAGGAGGACAAGAAACAAAGAAAAAAATTAAAACGTGAGGTTCAGGCTTAATGTAAGGAAAACCTTTTTCACTGTGAGGACAATCAAGCAGTGGAACAGGCTGCCTGGGGAGGTTGTACAGTTTCCATTATTACAGAATGGAAAAGAATCATCTGGATAAAGCCCAAGCAATGTGGTCAGATCTCATAGCTGACTTGGCTGTGAGTGGGAGGTTGGACTAGAAACCTCGTGAGGTCCCACAGAACCTGATTTATTCTGTGATCCTAAGATCTTGTTTCTGTCCTCGAAACTGTTTCTACACACACTCATAATTCAGAATTATGAAGCTTCAGTCCAGTGCTGTAATAGAACAAGCTGTCAGGGAGATGAGTTTTCAGGTTATTGGTTAAAACAGCGTTGGGCAAGGCTCAAATCAAGTCCAGTTTGCAGAAGCGATGCTTCTTACTAGGAAGGCAACCAATGAGAGAGAAAGAAATTAAAGAAATAGTGCTGTTTTTTCCTGTCAGCTATAATACATGTTTTGGTTGCAGCAAAATGTATAGAAGCATTATGTAAGCGGTTTAGAGCTCTCAATGTGCCCCTCTGGATAAAATAAGGTGCTTGTATTACTCTGATAGGGTAGAAGCTGGCATTTTCTTTCCAGTACTGGCCTGTGGAGAGGAAGACTGTAACTGAAATAGCAGCTTAAAAAAACCTGCGTTGTGGTTCAGTGGTTCTTTGTTATTGTTTTGTTTCAGCCCAGAAGCACTAAAATTAGCTGTCCTCTCCTGTTTGTTCTTATTTTCTTTATCCTCCAAAGTTTGCAAAGTAGAAAATGTGTTGAGAAGCTACTCTGCAGTTCAACTATCCATACACTGAAAATCAGAGCCCTTGATCTAGATGCTTAAAATGATCATTTGATTTTTCAGGGTTTGTTCTGCTGTTTCTCTAGTTATGTGCCATTTTCTAGCATAAATTGCTCTTTGGTTATATAAAATTGTCATATGGCTTTATGCTGACAGTTTTGCTCGAAATGTATAAGAAAAATTTTAATTCTGTGCCCTTCTCACTGTCCTCTGTTTTCTTTTGAGTAGTACTAGATGCACAGTCAGTGTGACAGATATGCTGTTGAAATTAATTCACTAAAAACGGAGCCTCTGCTCTTCAGAAAATTAAAAAACCTGGTGTGTGCAACGTTGTGTGGTTCTGCAAGGGTAAACAGTAAACTGAAAAGAGACGGAGTTGTTTAGAGGTGACACAGATGTGACACTGTCATCATTAAAATGTTTCTTGGAAAAGCTGATCCCAATTAATGAGAATAATTTTTGAGTGTTTCTTCTGGGTTACAATATTAGTCATCTAGAATCATGTATGCTGTCTGCAGTTCTTTTTGACGATCTTTGCTTTTCTTGAAGAAGCTCCCTTTATTTTTATTCTTTCTCAGGGTAGTATAAGTGAACCTTAAATACAGAGCTAATTTTTTCACCTCAGTTACTCTTGACACATTAAGTCAGCTTGATCCACATAAACCAGTGCTAGAAATAAGTCTTTTGGTTTTTATTTATTTCTTTTCTACTTATGCATGGACTTTCTACTTTGGGTTTGAATTAAAGGCCTCACAATCAATTTCGGGGGAAAAAAAGAGTATAGCCCTTTTCTTTGAAATCTGCAAGACAGCTACAAGGAACCTTTTCCATTCTTTGTAAGAGCAGCAATGCTGCTGATCTTATAAACCATGTTGCTTGTGTGTCCAGGCTTGGCATGATGAAATCACTGTGGTTTGAAGAGCTGCCTATTTGCAAATCCCCTAAAGCACTGGTCTTTTGATACAAGCTGCCTTGGTTTTTCAAGGCTTAATGTATGGTGTATAGCTGATATTTACTTCCCTTGTAGTTTCCACCTGCAGAAGAGGATAAGGAATGGAAGTGCGCTTGATAGTTTTTCATGGAAGGTAGAGCACTTTGTGGGGTGTGCTTGGATGCCTTCTGCGAACAGTGGTATGAAAGTCTGACTGGAATAGAATTAGTGCTGTGAAAGGTTACAAAATAAAGCCCAAGGAGCCCAAGTTTGATAAATGACACAGATCATTGATGTTGGACAGAAGAATCTCCATTTTCTTGGGGTTTTCAGTCTGTAACAATTCAAAATAAGCTGTTATTTATTTGTGTTCTCCCAGTAGCTTGGGAGTAGGATCACATTGGACATGGTAGTGCACAGATGCAAACAGAAATACCAGTTCTTAGGGTTTTTACAGGCTGAGTCTATAGAGATGCTTGAAGGCAGGACACAGGAAGGGAACAATACCGTTGTCATTTAGAATGGTTTGCAGTCAACATGAAGTGTGTGGTGTTGCCAATTTTCTTCCCGTTTGTAGGTATCGTAACAGTGGCAAAACTTTAGGAGAAGGATTTTGATGTTTGAGTGTATATAGAAAGCTTTTTTAAAAAAAAAAAAAATGGTAGTGTTTGGTTTGAAACTGGTGGGTAGTAGAAGGGACTAACTACTGTGTGTGTAGAGCAAGTGGCAAAGTATTGAGGTGGGTGGCTCCCCACTGGTGAAGGTAACATCTTGTGGTTTTGACTAGGGAGACGGTTCTATTGAAGATGTTCTGGGAGTGATATAGCAGGGTCAGCACCACTCCCAGGTGTGGAAGGTCCTAGTTGTTGATTCTTTCAGTGTTGGTAGCACAGATGGTGACTGCTGGTGTTGCATGCTCTGAAGTCAGTTAGAAATCTGAACAGCTCTAAGCACTGAAGTGATACATCCTACATATGTTGCTGGAAAGGTGCCTAACCAATTTAGCTGAAGGCAGTGAAAGGGTGCCACAGTGGAGTGAGAGTGTTTGAAGTGTTTGGAAAAAGTTTGAGATTGTTAAAAGGCAGAGATAGTGTAAAAGGACTTATGAATGTACTTGCCATTGGACCTATAATTCTCCATGATACCTATTAACCTGAATTTCCGTATAATGGCAATACACAAGTTTGGGGCAAGTGAGAAAGTGCAAAATTGCTATCTTTTCATATCTAAAATCTAGCACTACAAAGGATGTCTCTTGCAGATTTGCAAGATTTAAAAAATTCTCTGTAGCTGTTGGAGCTCCAGAGGGTTAATGCAGTTAGTAGTATCATTGTGTGCGTAAGACCAGTGGGATGGGAAAAACAGAAATATTAAAAAAAAATACTTAACTTTTTTTAACATGTACATTAGAAATTGCAGTAGTTATTTAAAAGCTTTAAAACCAACAACTACTCACGTAGAGATGGTAAGCCCTGGTGGCTACCAACAAGACCTGATTTCACATGAAGTTCAAAGTACGCACATCTCTTTGTAATGCTGAATGAACTTTGCAGAGAGTGGTGGATATCTCTGCAGTATATGTGATGTACCTTTGAAATACATAGTGTTGATATGCCTGGCAGGATTTACAGACTTTTTTGGTGCTGACAAAACAGTCATTCTTTCCTGTTCCAAGGTGAAGTCCAAAAATAAGCACCTCAATTTATGATAAATAGCCTGTGCATTAGATGTCAAGGGCTCTTGAGTTTAACATGCTTGAAATTTTAACATCAGGGTGTTTTTGAGATATGATATGCCAAAACAGAGTTGGAAAATTTTGGCAATGGTATTTAATTTTTTCATTCTTTCAGTCACAGAACCAGACAGACCTGTATTCTCTTATCCTCCTGGCCCTTCTTTGAACCTACTGCCTGATAAGTGTAGATACAGAAGGGGAAAAAAATGTTGAAAGAACTGTTTTGTGTCCTGTGCCCCTAAATGATTGCATGTCTGACTTAATTTTCCTCATGTTGTAACAGTACTACTGCGGCTCTGTAGGAGCATGCTGTGGCTGGGAAGCCTCTTGGCAGCTTGCTTTCGTGCCTGCAGCTTGGCTTGTTTAATGCACACGAAATTCTGCTGAAAACGATCTGGACACAAGTGTGTAGGCATTTCTGTTGCTGCTGTTCCAGAAAAGGAGCCACAGCTGGGAAAAGGAAAAATTTTCCAGTGGCAGCTTTATTAGATGCTATGGTATAAAAAAATCCCCCAAACTTCTCCAGAGGGATGTCTTTAGAAATCTGCAGAACTTTTCTGCTGAATTGCATGCTAAGTATCTGTTTTTATCAGGGAGTATTGGATGGCAAACTTTCACTCTTACAATTTGATTGCCAGTGAGTTGCGCTCACATTTGTACATGGCTGACAGGGTAATAAAATTAGACAGTATTTCATCACACTGTCTTCAACCAGAAACTGAGAAATGAAACTGAAATGAAGCTCTAAGAATAAGGCATCTCCACTTCTCTGAAAGTGATTTTACACCCCAAGTCAGACACCCCTGATCAGGGGATTGTGTTGTGCAATTGTTGCGCTCTGTTGTGGTGCACAAATATGCTACAAGTCTGTTCCTAAAGGGCAGCAAATTTGTTCTGTTATAGGAAGGCAGGTTTATAGCACTGCAGTTCTGAAATCAGAAGTATGATGTAAGTCAACTTGAAGACAGAGCATCAAGTCCTTCCTGAAAAGTTAAAAAATCATCCACCGGCTGAACTAAAAAGGCATATTTGAATGGGCAGCTTCTGGTTTGGAAAACTAATGTGGATATTGAGTAACTTTTTGTGGTTTGTGTTGCATCAATTGTCCAGTGATATTGGTTATACAAGTAACGTTCTAGTGTTGTGCTGTCCCTGTCTCACTGCCAGCTCTCCTCACTTCTAAAAGAGAAGATGACTCTGCAAGCTACAAAAGCCCTTATTAGGGACTTGGATTTTTGAGCTATGTTCTTCTAAAGGTACTATCACCTGTCTTCTGAAGTTTGAAACCAGTGCACACTGCTCAAATCAGTAGCTAAACTGTCTGGGTGACATCCTCAGCTGTTCTGCAGTCCCCTTTGAACTGTTTGCGAGAGCTGGAGCAGTTTAGAGCAGGCCAGAAGGCCCTGGGTCTGACTGCAGGCTTGAGGGGACTCATGCGGTGCAAGCACTGGCTTCTGGGGGACCCCTGACAGCCCCATGGTCTGGGGTACAGAGGTCAGTGCTGCCGTCGGGAAGGCTTCTGGCATGCAAAGCTCAGGGGACTGTAAGGCTGCTCTGGGGTATCGCTAAGTGCGCGGTGATCCTAGGAAAAAGGATGGGGAGAAGTGGCACCAATTCATTTGTGCTGAGGTCCGTACTGCCAGAGTGAGGGATATGTTGATGTTTGAGCTAGCTGGAGGTGAGCCAGGGCTCTGCAAAGGCTCTGAGGGCTCCTGAGCTCCAGTACAGAGCTGCACTAATGCAGTGCAAGTTTCCAGTTGGGGTTTGGCTGTGGTGTGTGGGCAGGGGAGCGTGGGCCAGTCTGCACCTCTCTGTGCAGGCCTGCTCCATGACTGCGGCTAGCACCCAAACTAGTTGGTTTAACAACAGCCCGGTTATTCTGCACTACGCAGTCACTCCTGTGACTGCAGTGCAGATATTTGCAGGGTTATGCTCTGGGGTTTGGCCTCTGCATCCAGGATTGGAGGGTGCAGAAGTTGAATAAAGTTGTGCTTGGGCTGCAGTTTTTGCTCTGTGCCTCTGAGAGCGCCAAAATAAAATCTCTTCTCCTTGTATCCACAAAAAGCTACAGAGAACCAAAATTGGATGAGAAACAGAACAACCTAATGCATTCTGAGAAAGCAGATATTAAGACAACTGTTAGAAATAGTGTTTTATGTCTCTAAACTATTTATAGCGTAGTCATGATGTCTCCAAAGAGAGCAATACTATATCACCAACATTTGATAGTGGTGCTCTGAATAGAGAACAGAATGCAAGACAGTACAGATGGCTGACAGACTGCAGCAAATTCCAGCTAATGAAGAAATGCAGTATGTTTGTTTACATGCAAGTTGAAACAGTTGGCTGTTAAAATTGGTTTTAAATCCAGCTCTGAGCTGTGTAAACATAGATCACCCTTCTGCAACTAAATAATAAAATACGTTTTTGCATTTAAAAAAAAAATGCTTCCTTTTCAACGGTATTGATGCAGTGTGATAACTTGGCTGTTCTGTATTCAGTGATCTTCAGTCCATGTGCAAATTAATGCTGCGAGAAACACAGCCAGTTTACTGAGTGAATTTATGTATAGCCTCAAATCATGAATCTGTATCCATGAGGTGTAGGTTTTATGATTAGGTTCTGGAAAAGAGATGTGGTTTTGGTAAATTTTGCAATGTCCTGGACATATAATTCAAACAGGAAACAATGAAGAGCCAGGCACTCTGGTGCACTACTTCATCCAGTGGATCAGGTTATAATTTTGCTAGCAGTTTATTGGCTAGCAGAATCATTCGCAGGGGGGGAGAAGCAGATTCCTGGATTTTAACAGGGAATTTCTGATCATAGTAGTTGTCCCTCTGCCTCCTTTAAAAAGTGGCATTTTTGAGGCAGCAAAACTGTTAATCTGTTGTTTAATATTAGCACAGTGATGCCATACAATAAGAATACTGCAATCTCTTGTGTATCAGGGAGAAAGACAGGCACAGGAAGAATAAAATGAGGAATTATTAGTACGTGCTTTTCTGTAATATATTTCCAAAGTGCATGATTTGCTTGTCAGAGTATTTCTGAGAATAAGTTCATTTTACTAGGGCAGCATTCATCTCATTTGCTATCATGTTTAGAAGTATTATCTGTATTATAGAGAGCTGTTAAAATTCTGGAGCATGTTTCAGGAAGACGTTTCAGATGTAACTTATTTGCTTCTTGTTTTCCTTGCTGATGGGTGTTTAGAATGCATTTGCTGGTAAGCATTCTCTGAAAATGCAAATGCAGCTTGCTTTTCAACAGCAGGCAGGCAGTTTTTCTGCAGTTGACCATAGCAGGGCCAGTACCTGGAGTTGCCTATTGATGGGGAGAAAGCAGTAAATATGATGGATTGATGTTTTTGTTCTTTACCATAGCATTTAAAATCTTGTAAGATTGTAATGCAAATAATGTGCTGTGTTATCAAAGCATTGTATGACTGCAGAAGGTGAGAGAAGTCACTTTGTTGTGTGGTTGGCTTTAAGGAGTATGTATGTGCTTGTCTGTGCAAATGGCATTCCTCAAATGCGGGCTATATATAGGGAGAGACCAAAAAGTCCTCTCTGATGTATACACACATACATGCGTGTAGTTTATGCTGATGAGGTGGGTTTTTCGCTTCACAGACTGTAGTGTGATGGACAGTTGCTGATTCATGGAGAAAAACAACCCTTCTGCCAAGAACTGGAAATCTGCCATGCTGCTAAATTATCTGAGATCCCACTCCCATGGCCATGTGCGGATTTGCAAATCAACCAGGAGTCAGCCTACTAAACACAGTAACATTGAAAGTAACCATTGAAACTAATGTTTCTTTCTGTGTTTTTTTTCTCTTATTCTGACTCCATACTCTGGGACTAAGAAGCAATTGAATGATTGCATCTGAGATGATATCCCCTAAAGTGCTTTCTTGATTTGCCAGGTATCTATTAGTTACGTAGTTTTCAGTGTAAACCAGAATCTGTTCTACTTTTACAGCCAGAATTTTTTTAACAGATGTTCAAGCAGTAACAATTCAGATTGGAGCCTTGAATTCCTAGAGAGCTTTTGTCTGATTAAAACCCAAGAACAATCCCAACAATAACAAATGCTTTTGAGAAGGAACTATATAATAGCAGGGCTTGATGAATGTTTGGATGGTAATATTGAGAATTTCCAAGTTCATGTAGAAAAAGCAAACAAAAAAATCTCTATAGTCTCTTAAAAGGATGTAAACTTTTATGGACCCTAAAAATAGACTTTGTGGGTTATTCTGTAACTGTCTAGTGAGGGTTTTTTGTTATGTGCCTGTGAAACACCTGTCCCTGGAGCGGGCTGATCCAGTATAGTCATTCATTTGCTTTTCCTAAATTCCCAAGCCTCACTATGCATTCTCTCCTTGAATTGAGTAGGCATGAGGTTAGAGAAGTGACTCGTGGAAGTCTAGGTTTAGTTTTGTGGCCTATGGCTCAGTAAGCTAAAGCTGAATGAGATATAAAATCTAATCCTAGGGGAAAAAACTGTCAAGAGATCTCTGCTTTGCCAGACTCTGTCCTGGGACTGCCTTGAAGGTAATCCTGTCATCTCTTTAATAAATAACAAGGCAACAAAATAATCTCTTAAGTTTTGTTGCTGAGGCTTGTCCGTAGGTAGCAACAAAGAAGCTACGTACCTCTAAATACCTTCTTAGTTTGCCAGGTGTCTGTGAGTTATGGTAGATCTGTCACTAACAACTGTCCTAACTGTGTCTTTCCTGAAGACTCCTGTTTTAATTCTGTCTGCTTGTCTTGGGTTTAAATGAGAAATACTTGGTGTGAGTGAAGAGTACGTTACCTAGCCCAAGGCTGAAGATTCTAGTCTTAAGAGGTGGGCTGCTTATTGGTAGGCCGCTCGCAGGTAAAAGGTAAAGCCTACATTAGATTTACAATGTTGAGTTTCTTCTGTGTGTCTACACAGCTGCTAGTCTAAGCGTGCTGCTTTACGTAAGCTATGCTTCTTGCAGGGTTCCTTAGTCATAAAATGCAAGTCTGGATTGCATCTTCCGTCTGAAGATGAGAGGTCCTCCTCAGGTCAAGGTAATGAGGGATGAAATATAATTACCTTGTATATTATTATAATGACTCATATATTTATAGGTGCCTGTGGTATGAAATTTGGATGAATTGCACATTCTGATGGATGTTTAATTTTGTTTTCTCTTGCTGTTGGCTGGTATTACCACCCTTAATGGATAATCAGACTACTTGTTGCAGAGATTTTACATAAGCACTTTGGGGTTGATTTTTGGGAATCTTTAGTTGATTCAGTAAATTAGCATGATTATGATTGTGCAAGTGAACTGTCAGTTTGTGCAGCATGTGCCAAGCTACGAGAATTTTTTAATAGTTCTTGCTCCCAGCAAAACTGTCTGTATTGCATATGAATAAACTCCTGCAAAGGATTGAATTTGTGGATGTCCGTAGTGTACACTGTGGCTGCTTTGTGAGTAATTGTTCGTCATGCTCCCTCCCTTACATAATATCCTCTATAAATGATCCACACCTGTAAGCCTTTTGTTGGCCCAAAGTGTCTGTCTCTTATGAACCGTTTGATGTAGTACTTAATTTTCTGCTGATGCTTTTCTTTTCTTTATCGTCAATGCTAAACATAAGTTTGTGTAATGTTTAGAATGTTTCAGATTCAGTGTTTCTAATCTTAAGATGAGTAATTTAAAATGTTTTGGTGTGATGATTCTGAATAACTCTCTAAACTTGTTTTTGATAAGGACCTGAGTTTTGCAAGTATAAAAATAATACGCTGAATAGAAACAGTGTCTTGCCAAAGAGAGAGTTGATAAGACCCTTACATATTTCATATGTCAGTGTCTTCTACACGCAAAATATTAGCGACATGCTTCACATGCATATGCTACGCGTGCATTGGCTATATTCACTGCAGAACTCTACAGTTAACTTAAGTGCCCAGGAAGGAAGTATAGATTTCTAGTATGGTGAATTTCTACTGTATAACCTATGGGCTTGGCAATGGGATTTTTCTAGCTGAGGCCCAGGTTATGGCCATTTGTTACAGTATTTCCCTGTAAAGGAAGGAAGATGACTTTTTTTTTTTAATTTTTTTTTTTTTTTTTTTTTTTGATAAATGGAATATGATCAGCCTCCAATTACTTGGTCTCAGAGATACCCACATATTAGATCTTAACTTTGGAGCCAGAACAATCCTAGCTGTCTGGTATAATGGTGAATATTCCAAACCAGATTTTACCTTCACACACGTACGTGCAAGTAAGATCTGAAGTTAATTGCAGGTGGCTGTGTCTGAGGGAGGAATTTGGTTCTAGTGCATGTAAGAAGATAATTGTAATAGCTGTAGTGAGATGAAGTTTACAGTTTCACTGGACATTAAGGTATGGAGTCCTTCTCTAGTGAGAAATAAATGATGGTGGGAGGAATTGTGGCAGGTTTTAAGTGGCACAAGTTATAAGATCGATTAGGTAATCCAGAGAGAAGGTACTAGCTCTAATAGCTTTTTCCTTTTGGAATGCTTAAGTAGAAAAGATCTTTTTGATTTACTTTATGCCTAGCAGATTTATTAGATTTAAAATCAAAAGGCACCTTTTAAACCTCTTGAACACTTTTTTGTTGTTGCATTTGACGTAAGTTTATGAAAATGACTTCAGTTTAATTAGGCTTCGTTGATACAGTACTTTTCCACTGAATTTACTAGGAGCTTGTGAATGTGTTGTAACGAACTGCACTGCAGGCTGCAGTATCTGATTGTCATGCCAGGAGCATCACTAGCGTAGAGCTAAATAGAGATTGGTGAGGAAAGTGGGTCAGGAAGCAGGCCTACTGTACCTGCAGAGACTGCAGAGTGCAGTAGCAGGGGAGCAGAGTGTCCACAGCATGGCACTGTCTTACAAAACATAGAAGAGGAGGTTGGCTGAGGATGTGGTTAGGTTAGTGGGCATGTCTGGGAGCTAAAGATGCTGCTGATTTTGTTCTCCCCTCTCTCCCCCACTATACACGCTTGTTTTGCTGGGTGATTTTGGCAGTGCCCATTTTACTTTTTCTTTCTCTGCACAGAAAGTCCACAACAACATTCTTTCACCTTCAGAGGTCAAACCCATCCTGTCCTGTAAGACAGACTGCTAGAGACATGCTTGCTGTTGTTTCATGTGAGACGGTGTTAAATGTTGCTGAGGAGTCTTTCATACACTTTTCCAATGTAGGAGAGAAAAAGGCATGCAGTATGCTGCTCTGTAGACCTTGGCGTGGTAGTTGAAAAAGGCTTTTCTGAGCCCATCTTGCTTCACTTGCAAATCTAGTCTTGCTGGAGGTGACATTCAGAATAAAATTACAGTACAAACAGAAAAGGAGCAATAAAAAAACTGAAGTATCTCTAAGCAACCAGTGGGACCTGCCAAAATTATCCAAAAAGTGGAAACTACATAGATTGAATGATAAACACAGAAGAAAGGGAGGAAAAAAAAAAAACTCCAGAAGAGCAGTTATTAAGAATTTTTGTTCAAGTGTAAGAGGGAATGGTGAATTCAACCAAAAAAGATAATTTTGAAGTTCTTCTGTTTCCTCTGCTGCCTGCCTTTTTGTCTGTGGAGCTTAATTACTGTGGCTCAAAATAGTCCATTTTGTAAGTCTTTTTGTATACTGTATGTTCATCTATATCCTGACCATAAGAGGAGATCAAAAGCAGGGGACACTAATTGAATAGAAAAAAACAAATGGGTATTTTATCCTTAGGCATAACTGTTTTGATTATATTTGGTTTATATGGGAAGGAATACTTTTTTTTTTTTATTCTTGAGATTTACTTGAGATTTGAGACCTAATAGTAGGAAGGAAAGGAGAAAGGTAGTTGTCTGTTTTTCAGTTGAGTAAGGTCCATACTAAAAGGGAATGTTTTTCAGGAATCTTTTGGAGTATGAGTCTGTTGTTTATACAGAAAAAGGAGGAGGATTGGGTTCAGAGGCCTTCAGTTTCCAGGTGCCAAAGCCTGCAGAGGTTCTATGTTCTCAGATTCCTCTGAAGCTTCCACTGCGTTGGTGAAGGGTGTATATCCAAACACTTCTTGACTTAAGTGGAAGGATTGCTATTGATTAGGTTAAAATCAAAAAACAGAGGAGAAAGAAGGTAGTTTATGACTTGCTACCCTGTCTGTCTTAAGCTCTGAGACATGATGAAAGGGAGAGATGGGACACTTGCAGCCATTCTGTGCTAAGAAAAGCAGAGCAATGCAGAGGGCATGGTCATAAATCTTCAATCTTCTTCCATTAATCTTGGCTTGATTTGTTATGCAGAAGTAATATATCCACATTGGTACAGCATGAAGACAGAGCAAATGACTGTTCTGCCAGTAACTCTTTCTTATTGTGACTGCAGGCAAATCAGTTGTGTGGAGCACTCAGGCCACTGAAGAATCTGTTTTATTTTGAGATGCGCATAGAATGCTATTGAAAAATGCTTTTGAAAATTAGGCTTTGGTTTGTAAGAAACTTGGATACTCAAAAAGTTATCCTCAGTGCCATAATTTCCTGTCTGTGTAATACATGAATGACAACATTAGTAGCATTTCAAAGATAGGAGAATAAATGCCTTGGACTGAGACACTTTCAGTTACTGTAGTGGCATAGACAGTTTAGGGAACTGAATATATAAAAAATCATGGACTCTAGCAGAGTTAGTTTTATGTTTAAATCTGAGAGCAGTTCTACTGTGATAATTCAGCAGAGTAATCAAAATAAAAAAGAGTTCCCTCCCCAACTATGGTCATTGCAGATAAATCCTGTGTGTTTCCCAGTGCGGATTATTGAAATGGGCAATGCTCTGTGTTACTGCTGCTTTTCAGAATCAGCTGCTCTGGGAATTGATTAAACATCTCATGGTTCACGTTCTGCCCTGCTTTCACATATTGCATTAAACAGATTTTTCTAACCTATCTGGTTCTGCATTTATACAGTGCTGTAAGGTATTCCAGTTCATGAGCCTTGAAACAGTGAGCAGAAACACAGAGGGTAAGCTATCATGTGCTGACTGTAGCAATGACTGCATTCCCTGCCTTTCACTCCAAAGTGAAACATACAGCATATACCACAGGCCATGGACAGGATCACGTAGTGCCTTTTGTGCTCTTTATGCTTAAATACCAAGTAAAGGTATGGCTAAGCCCTCAAGGCTTTTCCTCTTAGTTCCTGTTTTGCTTTATATCATTGATATGGAGCTAATGTGGTAACTAAAGGAGAAAGGGAGGCTGCATATGGTCTTTGCCCACTTTCTGGACTTTAGCTGCTTGTCCTATCTTGTTCCTGAGGCCTGCAATTCTGTCACTCTTCAAGCAGAGTTTCCCCTGAGCAGTGTTTTGCTGACTACGATTACTAGCTTGGTCAAAATCCTTTGAAGAGAAGTTTTGTTTTAAAATAACACTGTTAGAACGAAAGGCACCCAAACCTCATCACATTTGTGCAGTACATTGTTACAGTCTGGATAAGAACGAGCAGGTAGTAGCCCAAATTTTTAAAACTCTGGCATAATTCATACTCTATTGCACTGCTTTAGACACCTAAAGAAGCTGATGTTAAAGATGCTGCTTGTCCTGTAATTTCCACTTACCATCATTTTTGAAAGTGGGCTATTTGAACTTCTAGATATGTTATTTAACTCTGCTAAATTTAAACCAGACCTCATTTATAAAAACCAACAACTTATTCTTTGGCTCTCCCTCTGGAAAGACTAGATCCCCTGACAATATTGCAGGCAGACCTGTAGAGAGGGTCTTCAGAAGTCTGCATCTTTTGAGGAGATGGGGTTTTTTTGTGTTGTGGTTTTTGGTGTTTTGGTTTTTTTTTTTAATTACCTTCTCCAGGCTTGCCAGGGAGGTGAACAGTGTGTTTGTCCTCTTCAGTCCTGACAGCTGGTGAACTTAAGGAGAGAGACTGACCTATTCTCTGGCTTTCCTTTTGGCGACCCACAGCAGGGTTGTACTTCCTGAGCTGATGCTTCAGGCTGCATGGCATGGCCTCAGTCACTGCATCTGGGTCTTCTGAGTTCCAGCCACCAGCCCTTGCGAAAAGTCTGTCTGAAATGTGCTGTCTGGGACTGGGATGACACAGATTGCATAACATACATGCGAACGTAACAATGAATGTGTGAATACACCCTTCTGATCGCTGAGAGAAGTGTTCTCAATAGTCTTTCATACCACAAGAGTGCCACAAGTAGTTCTTCAAGAACTTGCCTCTGAAAATAAATCTACAGGTTCATTTCATCTTAAAAACCAAAACCAAAACACCAGAAAAAGGTACTTTAAATGTCTGTTTTTTTGAAATTCCTCTGCTAAATTCCTGAGTTTACAATTGGCTTTTAGTTTAAGATTGTGCTTGCATGCTGGATTATGCGAATTCCTCCCTTGTTTTTCTTATTGTAGTAAAACATAGTGTTTCACAAAATTTATCTTATTTTCATCTCTTTTTAAAAAAAATACATAGCTTACTAACGTTATTAAAAATACAATATTGGTCACTTAGACCACCAATCAAAAACTTGAAAAATCTCTATTAAAAACAATTTCCTCAAGCAACTTTGCATCAGTTTAAATGCAGAGATGCAAACCCTTGTTCTCAGCAAAAACTTGTCATAAGAACACTTACTGTAACAATGTGTTGGCCAAGAATATCTTAAAATAATTTAACTTTAGTTACTAATGGAGATGATGGTGTTCCCAGTGCTTCAGATGTTCTGTACTTGGTGTTTTTGACCTTGCAACTAAAACAGTCTGTTTGAAAAGTTGTATGGCCAATCACAATTTTTTCTAATGTAATTCCCAATATCAGGCCCTATGGCCTTGGAATTTCTCCCATACCTAACATACAACCTTTTCCCCTCTGATTTTGGATGCGAACTCATACTCTTCAAATCTGCTGTATTAAGCTGTGTTGGCAGTACTTGATTGTCATTTCGTTTGGACGCTTTATTAACGCATGGATGGCTTTCACAGGTGGTGGGATAGTTCCATTGTTAGACTACTTTTCCCCTTGTGCCTGGTATGCTACCACTTCTGATTACTTGACTTTAGAGTCCTTAATATCCTTATTGTTATTTTGAATTCTACTACCCTTATGCTCAACCCTGGTGCTATAAATATGTGAGTAGGAGTGGCAGACTTCTGTTTTAAGCTAACGTTTCTCTGCCTTGTATTTTGCTTTTAGGATGTGTGTTTGAATGATGAGGAGCACTGTCTTATTTAGGCTAGAGGCGAAAGACTTCCAGACAGTCCTAAACTTTAGTCAGAAGTTCAATGAGGAGAAGGGGAATCAAGCTACTTGTTCTCTTCTCTCAGAAGAAAAGAATTTCTAATACACCCAGATTTAAATGCAGTAGATAACTTAATCTGCAAATCCCTGGTTTCATGATTTTGCATTTACTGTTAATATTCTACAGTATTTGAAATAAGGTAAGGCTTTTCCTGTTCTTCTAATTGGAAATCACAACGGTCCTCCTTTCAAATCGAGTTTCTTCTGCAGAGGTGGTGATGATGGCAGATGATGAGATTTTTTTTTTTTCTCCCCCACAAATTTCATTTTTATTTTTCTCATGCTCCTGATGTTAAGGCCACTGTAAATGTACATAACAAAAGGCTACCTGCTTCCCCTTCTCCTAGCCCTGGTAAGAGTTAGCTTCTGCCTACGTAGTTTTGGCTTTGTCTCCATCCAGTTTTATTCATTAAAGATGTCTTCCATTGTAAGATGTAGGTTATCTTTTCCATAGTAAGCCTTAATTCAAATTCTCAGTGCCTGTGATTTTTAAAAACAGCAGTGGAAACAAACCAAGCTTAATACTTAGTTTTGTTATGCTTCTTTAACATCAACTTCTTCTGGGACTTTTTGCTATCCTGAAGCTTTGTGTCTGATTTCATACCAAGCTCATCTTTGACCATGCACAAAAACTTTCAATGAGCAGAGAAGTGGAAACGTAAAAATGGTGCTTTAAGAAAGGGTTGTTAATAACCATGTTTCAATTTTTGATGTGCAAATAGTTCATTTAGAATTTGTTCAACAGCTTATGGGTACGTTTTGGTTGTTTTTGTTTTTTCCTTCAGGTGGGAGTAGCTTGTTAGGTGGGTGGAGGTGGTGACTATGAGAAGGCACTGTAGAAAGAGGGGCCTGGGAGGTTGCTGCCCTGATATAGACTGGAACTGCAAGTGCATTGTAAGGCCTTGATCAAAACAGCGGGCATTATTTTAGCATTATTTTCTTAAATGGTAATGAAAGAGCCTTAAACCTTATCACCTCTGTCTCTCTGTAAATGAGTGGCTGAAAATGTAAAAAAAAGTTTGGTTCTTTGAAAAAAAAAAAAAAGTGCTATTATCAAGCAATTTACTAGGTTCTTCTGAATGAGTGTTTAGGAATTAATTGCACCTTATCTGTATAGGCTCTCCTTCAGTGATCTCAGTGACACTGCCCAAATGCATTGGATGGAAATGCTTAAGAAGCAGTGCTGCTGTCATTCCACAGCCATGGAGGTGAGGCGCCAGCTCAGTTGGTTTGCCCAAGCTTAATGCTCGGCTCTGGCTGATCTGGGACTAGAGCTATGTTCTTTGAATTGGAGTCCCTGGCATTTTCTGTTAGATCATCCTTCCCTTATGCATGAAGTTCTGCTCCTTTGATTTGGAGCATCCCAAGAAAGCTGGTTTGAAATGAGAAATTATCATAGAATCATATAATGTTTTGGGTTGGAAGGGACCCCTAGAGGTCATCTAGTCCAGCCCCCCTGCAGTGAGCAGGGAAACCGCCAACTAGATCAGTGTGTGGACACCTGTCTGATTTACCCCAGGAGTGTCTTGAATAGTTAGTCTTATTATGCAGCTCTGAGGGCTGGGAATCCCTTGCAGAACTTACTTTGAAGGACAGCAAGAAAAGCAAAGTCTAAATCTCTTAAAAGAAGAAGCAAATAGTAATTCTTCCCTGAATTCCCCAGAAAGCCCCCTCCAACTAGGTGAAGAGAGGCTTCTTGAAGCCATTGTTTTGTGTGTCCTTTTCTAGTGTTGCTTCTGAGACTTGGTTCTATCTTATGCTGCTGTATACGTGAAGTTTTTAAGAGCACAGGGACAAGCGTGATTACGTAGTCATATTTTCTTAATTCAAGCTGGAGACCTTCACCCAAATTATTCCTGCAACAGGAATAGTTGTGGGGGGGGGGGGG
>NW_009259111.1:4332529-4335342 GCF_000687185.1 Egretta garzetta | reverse complement strand
TTTTTTAAGTGATAGCATCTCCCTTAGGATACCCAGTCATGACTTTATATGGTGGAGGATTCAGCTTGGTCCTGTTTAAATTGTGACAGTAGCTCCTTTTATCCTATGCTTGCCTGTTGTTCCACAGGTAAAGTTAATACCTGTTTTGCAATATCCTTTATTAACAGAGGGCCAAGAAATCTGATGGTTTTCTACAAATCATCAGAGCTAACATGATTCTCCTCCCCAAACTGCCAAGATTTGGATGTATAATTGGGTCTCTGCAGCTCTCAGTAGCAGTTAGCTTCGTTAGAAAAGAACGCTTCAGGCCCCACTAGAAGACATGCAGTTCAGAAGCTATCTGGTATGGTGTGACAGCCATTTGGTTGGAACTATAGATACACAATTGATGCTGAAATTATCTATTGCTTGTCGTAACAGTATGTTCTTGAAATACATCTTTGTCTGTATAGATGGCAAGAAGTAAATTTAGAAGGAGTCCTATTTAGTTGGATTAGTTTTGACTCTTTGCCAGCTTCTGCTCTCTTTGGACATTTGTGTCCTGTGAGCAAGCTGCAAAACAGTTCTGTCTTGCTGCTTGGTTATGCAGGGGGTTACTTGTGCAGCTCTCCAGTCAAAAGTGATTGCATGCCAAAAACTTGAAAGGGACGATGTTTAAAGCTTGTTCCTCCTTTAAGTAGAAAGAGCTGATAAGGAAGTGTTTTCTTGAGTGGTGTTTGTTTTGTTTTGAACAAGTCCTTATTCTTTATTTTCTATTTGGGAGTGAGAATTGATCACAGCTTAAGTCTTAGCTGGAGGAAGAATTTCTTGCATCTTGAGGGGAAAAAATGAATGTGTTTTTCTTTACCTGAAAAACTAGGGGGACCAAATGAAACCAAGTAAACTAACTCACTGGTGTAGTTTAAGCTTGCAAATGATTCAACTGATTTTCTTTTTTTGTGACCAACATTTTTTCAAGCCGCATGCTGCACCACATACTTTCACTGCCTTTTAATGGTGTTAGTGAAAGGATAAAAGTGTGTGTAAAAATAAGCAGCTTAGATGTTTTCTGGTTTTATTTTCTTTCCTACTTGAGGTATTTTTTGAGGAGGTGAATAGTATTAGAGACAGAAGTCTCTTGTTCCAGAGAAAAATTGTGGCAGAAACGTGCTGTAGATCTTTATTTAAAGCTAGCAATTTTTAAGAAAACAAACGAAAGACTAAAGAACACTTGATTACAACAGATCACAGTTTTATTCTGTTGTGAGGTGACAATACATTAGCTTGCAAGCTGTTGCTGTCAAATGGTGTGCTGGGTGGTTCAAGAGCCCACTTCCCTGGTAAACTTGGGGAGAGCCTTGTTCTTCCCTGTGGTGTGGCCGTCACATCATTTCACGCAGGCATGTTCCAGACAGATTCAAGATGTTGTCTGATCCATACAGATCTCTGTGCTAAGTGGTAATCTGAAAGTAACCTTGGTAGAAAGCGAGAAGCTTTACTGAAAAATTTCCCTGGGATGCTGTTGCTAGGGCAACTGTGTCTATTGTGTGTGTGCTGTGTGCCTTCAGCTGAGTCTGGCTCCTAGATACTGCAGTGTGGAAAAGCATTGCCTTTAAAGGTGCCTTCCCCCATTTTTAGTAGGTTTGAAGGCAGTAAAGGCTGATAAGGCCTCCCTTATCAAACTCATCCTTCCTATTTTGTTTTTAGTTTGTTACTAGTTTATGCGCATTGCTTAATAAAATGGAACCACGCTGAAAATAGAAGGGAAGCTGATGTCTTGCTGCAGCCCAGTCTCTCTGTTGCTCCGTAGTGATAATCCAGGATGGTTTGCAGAGGCAGGCAGCACCATAACAGTAGGGCAGGGTATGTCCTGTTTCTTGCTCTGCAGAGGAAGAGGACCCTTTTTTCTGTGACAGTGAGGCAGCAGTGATGAGCAGTGGAAGAAGACTGGAAAAGATATGTGCTGCACAGTGGAGGAGTGCTCGGAAAGGAGCACACAAGGGATGCCAGAAAGGTGGGCTGAAAAGACTGTTCATCAGCAGGAGCCCTTCATCCATGTCTCTGGACAGTGAGCTGGCTATTCCTAATTTGTAACTATAAAACGTCAGCATTCTCTTAAACCAAAATAATAACAATAATAGTAATAATCCCCATCTGATTGATGGTGCTGTTTCTGCTATTTTGAGGGGGTGCTCGGGGGGGGAGTCCATCAACCAGAATGCCCTTCTGCAATTTTACCTGGATAAGGTTATTTTTTTCTTTCCTCATATATATTCTGTGAAACACTTCGAGGTGTGTGCACTCCTATCCTGTGCTGGCTGTGTTTTTGTGGCAGATGACTGAGGGGGACCAGCACTGCGTTAAAGAGGCCTAAGAAGCAAAAAATTTCATTGATGTGGAAGTGAAGTGGGAAATAATTTTCTGTAATTAATCTAAAATGTATTAGGCTGATGAAATGAATTTCAGATTTAGCATTCCCTTTCCTCCGTTGCATCTTCTTCCTGTGGGAAAACGTAGATGCAGTAGGCTGGTAAGCTCCTCTCCTCACAGATAACGAACACATCCTGCTTTGTAAGTGAACCTGAAAGAGTCATATACCTCAGTTTGATGTGAGCTTTCACCCTCCCTATGCTCTGTAGTTCACAGGGGCTAAAAAAATTCTTTATGAATCAAGAAAAAGCCCCAGTTTTTGCTGCTGGCTACTGGGTTAATATTGCTGAATCGTAGAATAGGGCTCTGTGTATTTATATCTGTAGATTATCTGAGTGAGAGAATGAAGGTGATGTGAAGAGACGCAAGCGACATGCCAAACAATGAAGCTGTGCTTGGACAGC
>NW_009259111.1:4317321-4332515 GCF_000687185.1 Egretta garzetta | reverse complement strand
TCTTTTGTTATCCAAGTATATTTTTAGTCTTTTTTTCAATCTGGTCAACATTTCATTCATGTTTGTGTTGAATACGTTGTTCCTTCAGTTTTCAAGAGACTGATGCCTGTAGAGATGGAAACAATTTCCTTAATTGCTGAGGCTGAGGTGAATGTTACTCTTCATGCTGACCTGAAAGAACCTTTTTCTTCAGGCAGTCTCATGAACAATTTAGCCTTTGATGTTTCTTAGCTGCCTTTTAGTCAAGAGGGAGCCTGTGTAGAAAAGCATGTGGAAAATAATTTCTTTAAAAAAGATTTTAAGAAACATAATTTGTGCACTCTGTAGATCACAGTCATATACTGAATTTATTCTTTTTAAAGGTGCAACATAGTTCTGAGCTTGTTCATATTTCTGTTTGTTTTAAAATTAGCAGTGCCTTCTGTACTCAGGAAGGTTCAAAATAGAAACTTAGCTTCTAAGTATAGGCTTATATATGTTCCTAATAATGATAAATTCAAGGATATGCTAAATATGTTCCTCTGTATGGGTAAATTAGCAGTTGTAGTCTGCTTTCTCCCGCATACAAGATTTGTTGGTCTTTAAGGAAGGGGAGAGAGAGGTGAAACGAAAAAATGGGGAAACAATATATGTGGAGTTTTAAAAAGCCTGATAATTTTCAAAGGTAGGAACAGAAAAGAGACACTTTGCACTCCTTTTACTTTCAGTTCTTGCTCCCTTTCAGTTTTAGGACGTCTTTTTACCCTTGTAGTCTACACGGTAAAGTCAACCAGGAAAATCTGCAGAATTTTTTACTGCCTTTTTTTCACTGACAAGTGATCTCAAACATACACACACACACACACCATTTGCTTGTTTATTAGATCTTTTCGCCCCAATAGCTTAGCTTAGTAGTTCTTCTGCTTGTGGGCTGCAGTACTTGCCAAGGCATGGAAGGTGCTCTTTGTGTCAGAATACCTATATGTGCACATAGAAAGAAAAATCAGGAGAATGTAGAGGTGAAAGGAGAGAATGAATGGAAAAGGAAAAGTAGTCCAGAAAAAGAAGAAAATACATAAATGTGTGTGGTAAAGATTGTTTTGTCTTTGTGGCATTTGCAGATGCTTTGCTTCACCTCACACAAATGATGTGAAGAATTCAACAATGAATGAATAGCCAGAATCTTCCTGCATGTATGTTTACTGATGGTCAGCAGTTGACTTGCAGAATATTTTGATCCTCTGAGCTCGGGAATGTGTTACTTCCATCTCCAGCAGTAGTCCTGCACAATACTCTTTTGAGAAACTGGAAAGAGATGCAAGCTCTTGGGGGAAAGATTTCAGGCTTTCCGTAATAAAAACTGTTGCATGTTGTATACAAAGATGAAAAAGGTGTAGTGATTCAAAAAGAAATGAATGTATTAATATGTAACAGGAATTTACTCACAGGTAAAAAGTCTTTTCTTGAATAATATAACATTAAAAATAAGAGTAGGGTATTTAATCCAAATATTTTTTTGGGTTGTAATGGTATCATGACTAGCCAAGATCTCCTTTACCCAGTAAGTACCACAGTATTTCAGCACAAGGTTGAAAAGGTGAGTCGCTTAAAACTGCCTTTGCAGGGTTTTTTTGGCCAGGTAGTTGGGAGTGAAGTCTGCCACAGAAGATGATATGCCAATGTATTGAAATAGTTAGAAAATCAGATATTGTTCTTTTTTTCTGCTCCCTGAGTGTAGTAGTTAAATGCGTTTGGAATCATTTGAAGCAACATGCTTCAATCGCCATTGTCATTTGAAATCGTAATGGCAGGGCAGCCATGCTGTACAGATGCCACCTCCATTAAGGGGAAGTAGTTTATATTTAGAGCAGATACTGAAGAGACTGGGCAAAGGCATAATTGCTAAAGTCATGTGCATCGGTGGATGTTGAAGAGAATATGATCTCAAGCTAGTGCTCTATGTCCAGGAGTGGTACGTTGGATAGAGAGCTCTCAAGTGAGAATTGCAAAAACTTTGGCAGCTGGCAGACTCTGACACTTGTCATATTTGCCAACGTGTAAGCATCGTGCCTAGGCATGAGTACATGCACTTCACCTTCACAGGACGCTTGAGCAGTAGTTCTCAATCTTTTGCACACAATGACCTTCGCTGTGAGAGTAAAGCACTGCTGAAATGGATGGCCTGAGAACTCGGGTCAGATGGAGGTGGGTTTTATCTGTCATGCGTGATGCTTCAGTTTTATCAGGTTTGAGAATATCCAGGAAGGGGTTTCCTTACTGTTCTTCTTGTTCTGAGCTGGGCTGCATGTGTCACTTCAGGATAAATGAGTTCACCAGATTTTGGAAAGGTTCTGAAATAGGGAGAAGTGCTGCCTTTTGCCTTCCATCTAAAGAGGGATGCTACTTTGAATTACAAATGCATGAGAGACAGGTGTGTTTTGTAATTAGTGGTGAAGTCTGGGCTGCTGACCCTGATATAACCTGTAGTACATTTCTTCTGTGGCAAAACTGCTACTTTAATAAAATATGTTAAAACTCCATTCTTCAGTGTTTCTATAATTTTGTATTCTATCTAGTGGCCTAGACTGTTGTATCAGATGAAGCTGGAATTTTAAAACTGCATATTACTAAAGCAATATTTTATAAATTGAAAGGAAAACAGGTCTTGTAAAGGGATTTCTGATCAGTGTATTTCACAGTGACTTTCTAGATCTATTAATTAAAGAATGTGTTCCTGTCTTCAGGAGTTATTTTAAAGTATTGATTTTTTTTTTTTATTAATGAGTATATAGCACTGCTCATAGAACATTATTTGAAAAGTTTTCTTGTTTGTCTTGATGATTCCTGTGTGCTGTTACAGACACACCATGTGAGAATTAAAGGAAAAATGTGATTTAACAGTAGGAGGATGGGAACCTGACGTCTGTCATGTGGGAATGTTGTAATCTTACTGAGCAGCAGTTAGATAGATGAATTAATGCAGGAAGTCACCAACAGTATGTCTGCCCTCCCCACCTTTTTCAGGTTGGCTAACTCCCTCGTAGTCTGTATCAAAGAATAAAATACTCTCCTTTAAGCCACGATGCAACAAAAGATTTCAGTATGATACCTTATGGAAAAAGTTGTATGATTGCAATGTCAATGTCTATGGTTACAATTTATTTAGGAAGAATCAGGTAGACTCATAGGAGTGAAAGGGACATTTTATATTAAAAAGTGCATTACCTATTTCTCAGACATTAAGAAGTTGGAAATAAGAGGCCTTGTATCCTTAAGGGGTTTCCAACAGGTGGGAAATCCTCTCCACTCCCCTGAAACAAAACATAATGCAAGGCATAATACAGAACTGCAGCCTGCCATGAGCCACCACATCATGGGATGACCAGCTCCATCTGATAGGGATAGGAAAAGAGCTGAGATAATGTGGGTGAGTTTGCTCTCAAAGACAAATACAGGACAACACTGTGCACTGTCAATACTAAAACATCTTAAATATGTCTATTGGCAAAACTTCAAACACTGGCAAGGCAAGTTTTACATTAGTAATAATTTCTATTTTGCATTTGGAGGAAAAGCAGAAGTATCACACAGTGATGAGATTCCCTTCTCTGTACCAGCATTTACTCAGCCTCTAGAGGTAGCATTTTAAAAATCAAAGCTGAAACATCTCCATTTGAGAGTTTTGTGAGATGACCGAAGTGCTCTCTAGGTTGTTGATAACTTTTTTTTCCAGAATAACAGGGAAATTTCAGAAGACTGGTTGAAAGACAGTGCCCTGCCAATATTTTAAAAGGTTGAACAAGATGACTCAAATAATTATAGGCCTGTCAGCCTGGTATTTGCCTTGGCCAAAATAATGGCATGGCTGACATGAATTTTGATCAATAAAGGTTTAAAGGATGATAATATAGTTGCTTGCAGTAAGTATGTGGCTATGGAAAATATATCTTGTCAAAATAATGTGATACCTATTTTTTTTGAGATGAAAGTTTGATAAATGTATCAATGTCAAATGCAGATGTAACATACTTAGATTTTCAAATGCCAATGTAATATACTTGGATTTCTGTCAGGCAGTTGGCTAGACAGTGTATGACATTCTGATCAGGAAGTTACAGAGATACAAAATGACAATAACAGCCACTAAAAAACAAAAAAGCTGTTAAAATTACAAACTGTCTGCGAGAAGTCCTAGCAATATCACTGTAAATTGAAGTCTTTATCAAATATGTGTGTTTCTAGTGGAGTCACTAGTATTAAAAAAAAAAAAAAAAAATCTGAACTGTTTGTCTACTTCAGGAGGGCAAACACTAGGCAGGTCAGCTTTGCCAAGTGTAGGGTCATACATATTGGGAGCAAGAATGTGGGCGGTAGTAACAAGAGGAGGGGTTTGCCTCTCATCAGGCAGGAGCATCTTTGAAAGATGTGAGGTCTGGGGTGGACGTAATCCAAGTTTGGTTTGTGGTGTTATGGTGTGGCCCAAAAGGGTTAATTCTGTTCTCAAGTGTCTGAACATCAAGGTGAGTGCTTGTTAGGAAGGTGTGCTGGGTATTAGCCTCTGCTGCTTTTATATTGTGTCTGGTATGGGATTGATTTGAACAAGCTTTAAACCTATGAAATATATTAAAACAGTGGAGAAACCCCAAAATCTTAGGCTGAAATATGGCAAGAATGTCATCTACCCTCAAGAAGATGAGGCCTATCTTGATTTCTATTGATAATTAATTAAAGGAGGAATAGATACAATGGGCTCACAGCGTGAGTGTGTGAGAAGATGAGGATAGCTCATATACACAAGAGTAATCAAAATCATGGGAATTTCTTCTGGGGTGCTTAAATGTTGGGGTTTTGTTGTGTGTGGGTTTTTTTTTTTTAAATAGCTAGAACCATCTAAGTCAAAATATCCGGTATAAAAGCAGTGTCTCCCCTAGATGGGAGAGATGTTTTCTTCACATTAGAAAACCAACAGGCCTGCAACTGTCTCCTCTTCATTTGATGTCATGGTAGATTTTAAGTTAACATTTCAGTAAGACCCTTAATGCTTTATGTGCAAAGCAAATCAGCTCTTGTGTCCTTCCTTTGGCAAAGTAGGGTATCTTATCATGAAAGAGGTGAGTTTTGCTTTAAAAAAAAAAAAAAAAAAAAGATAATGATGCGTCATCCCCTTGTTGCTTATTCTGTTCCAATATACTCTTCTCTTGGGAACAGCATTGGTTCAGTCTGTCATAGTGCTGTGGAGCCGCCTTAGCAGAATCTCTTTGGTCCTAGTAGTATGAAAACAGAATAGACATGGCAGAATTAGGCTGCTAGATTGGGTTGTAGTGAGTTGAACTGAAGGAATCTTCCTGGAATCATTTTGCTGCTACTAGGAGTACTAGCTACTTCTAACTAGGATTTTGTTTAAGGCTTGATTTTGAAATACTGGTGTTCTGCTATTAGTTTCCTCTGTTTTGAGGAATAAATAATTCTGTCTCCAGCAGGATAGGTGCTCATTTTTATGTGTTCCTATTGCTTTTGTTAGGTCAAGACATTTGGTCTTTCTTTTTGTGGAACACTAGCAGTGTCAGAATGAAATTGTAAAATGTAATTGGTCTGCATGAAAAGATGACAATACCATCTCCCTCTCTAAACTGGTCTAATTTCTTGCTTTTTTGGGTTGCTGTTACAGATCTTTCTGGTGAGTTGTCCACAGTGATGCTAGATAGTTCCCCTGAGAGGTTCCAACTAATTTAGAATCCATCTGTGTATGTGAACAGTCTGAGTGATTCTTTTTGGTGTCCAGAAAGATTTATTATGCTGTACCTGACCACAGTAAATTTTATCCATCTTAGTCTTGCCCATTTATCATTTTTTATTAGCAGCTTCTGGAGTTTTGATTCATTTACAACCCCTTAATTTTTAGAACTCTAAATTAATTCAAGTTGCAGGACCTTCACTAGCCATCCTGTTTCCTTTGTAGGCAGATTTCAATAATGCGTGTGGTGTCTTTAACACAGATGGAGCAAGGGATTCCACTAGATTGAAAATAGGACCCCTCCTCAAAAAACAAACAAGAATTGCCATGTTGTAAATTACATGTATTTGCAGTCAGTGTGCAAGTGGACGTGAGCAATGAAAGCTTCTCAGAATTTATTCTATTAAAGCTGTTTTTCTTTTTTATTCCAGAAGGTATAGCGTGCTCTGTGGCAGTATTTGAAAATAAAAGAGAGAAATAATTATTGGGCATAAATCTTTTGTGGTCAAATATCTTTTGTGGTCAAATGCAAAACATCTCTAACTGTAGTAGGGAGACCAGAGCAAGATTCTGGTGAGCCATAGTTCACAAATGAAGATATTTACTATGGTTTGTGCCAGTCTGGCACCGTTGTGCAATACTGCTATAATAGGTTTATTCACTTCACTTTAAGAAAATGTAAAAATAGGGGTATTATGTGGATTTAAACTAAGCTTAAATTTGTAAGAACTTGTTGCCTTGTGAGTTTTGTTAGGGTCCCATACAGAAGAAAAACATTTACCAGTCCTTTTTGCCAAAATGCTGTGTTTGAATTTGGCTGTCATAACCATAGTTCTTCAGAAATTGGGCTTCATGTTTCTCAGACTGTTTGTGAGGTTTTATCCCTGTTAGTCCCTTATGTTGTAGTGGAAATCTCCTGACTTGTGGGAGTGGGCTCACTGGAGCAAGCTCATTCTCAATTTGTTACACTTCCAAGGCTATAGTCTGTTTATACTGTAACCGGTTAAAGCCTTTACACTTACAGTTCTACAGCTACACCTCGTCTGCTGGCTTCTTAATCAAGGAATTATTTGCTCCTGAGAAAGACAAAGCTGTTTTTCAGCCTATGGAGGCATCAAAAAATTGCTAGTGAGTGCTTAGTGCTTCTCTGGCATCAACGATTGGTGTTGGATGATATCCATTCCCAGTAATGGATTACTGAGCAGAGAGTGTTACTGCATGAGATTTTGGGAGGAAAAGGTTGTTTTCTTTTGCTTTCCTGTATGCATGGGTCACAACATCTATAGGCAAATTCTGTGGATAAATTAGTATGCATTTAGTTGGTCTTGTGAAACCACTCTTTTCACAATTTGGCTAGCATGATATCGTCATGGTTATATTATCTGCTTCATTTTTTCAAACTGCAAAAATGCTGTCATGTTTAGAAATGGGTCAGAAGAAAAATGGTTCCCTAGTGTGAATTAAATGACCAGTCAGTGCATCCTTTGGCTTGTGAGGGGGGACACATCTCTTAGCTTACTCTGCCCCTGCAGCATTTGGTCCCCTGGCAAGACTGGGAGCCTCTGAAGTTGAGCAGGCTCATATGTTCCCTGAGAAAGAAGAGAAGAAAAGGTTGCTAGAAACTGATGGTGCTAGTACTAGTATGAAAGAATCCTGCCTCAAAAGTAGTGAAGACTGAGAGAAAGGAATGGATATTGTGCGAGAGAGATGGTGCATAATAGAAATGTCTTGTAATTAGGCAGCTGCTAGGTTAAAATAAACTGGAATGAATGTGTGGTTTTAAAGAACAACCCAGCTGAGATGAATGAATGGTTCTCCTGAATGTGAATAGCTGGAGGTCTGCTGGTGGGCTGCCCAGCTCGCCTGGTGTTGGCCAGCTGCAGTGCATTTTCCAACCCTGAAAAGAGCCGATGTGTTCTGACCTCACTCCAGTGGAGCAACAGCAAGGGTCTGTGACTTTTTCTTCTGTCTACTCTTGTCCTACAGCTGTTTTCTTGAACTAACGGATGGTTTTCTGACAGAATACGCTCTGGCTATAGTCTGACGCAAAAAAGTTCAAGTTAGAACTTTGAAGGCTTTATGATTATTCAGCTTTTTAATAAAAATGCCTTTTTATCAGCTGTGTGGAGTCACTTCAGACATGTTGTTTTCTTAATTCTCCCTTTGTGACTAGCATTCAGGCTCAGTCTCTATTTGAGTCCTTACAAATGGTATCCTTGTTTATCCGGAAGAGCTTTTCTATTCATCTTTATGTTGGAGTCTTAGTAAGTTTACATTTTATTTATTTCCAGCAAGCTTGCTGCAGGGAGCTGTGCTGTTACTAAGTGCTGCAGAAATGGAGAATCCAACATTGAAGAGCAGAGTTACATGACACCCTAAAGGCATAAGCACCATTTATTTGGAGAGGTAAAGGAGCAGACAGTCAGCAAAATTCATGGCTTGATGTTTTAATACAAGGCTAACCCTTATGGAAGCTGCATGCCTGCAGCTCTGCTGGAAAGTAAATGAACCAAGGAAATTCTGTCCTCAAGATGAGGTAGTTGGTGTATGAAAAAGTGTTGGTGGTTTTTCCCCCCCATCCCCCCTCTCTAATGTTTATTTTGTCATATTTTAGGAGGAGTTCTTAATGTGCTAGTGATTTTTTTTTTTTTCTTGACTACAAATTAAGTTGATAATGCTTTTGGTTTTTCGTGCATATGTGGGAGAGGGAAAGACAGTGCGGGTTGTGGTGGAAATGAGGCAGAGACTTGCATTCTTGAAGAGCTGATAGTTATCTTAAATAGTATTTCCCAAAGGTATTGGGTCCAGTGAGGGACACTTCAAATGATATTACACAGTAGTGGTTCTGTGCTTCCAGTAACCTGCTCATTTCTTTCAAAGGACATAAAATGTTTTGGAGATAAAATCGTTTTTTTATCCTCTTCAGTGGTAGTGTATTTGTGTACTGCCAGTTTCTGCAAGCAGCAGTGCTCACTGAGGTCAACAGGGCTAGCAAAGAATGAAAGGTCAGTCCAATTGTGCGTGAGAGCTTCCTTGAGCGTTGAGTAATTTTTCTGAAAATTAGTCTTCCCACATCCTGGTGCTGGGATCATAAATTTGGATTTATTGCTGGAAGAAGCAAAAAAGCCTCTGCAGAGTAGTATTCCTTAATGACATCATTGGTAATAGTCTTCTGATAATATTGCCAGGTGTTTTGGATGCAATTTTTAATGAAGGATAGTGTAGGTGAAAAGCATGTAAAAGAAGAAAATACTGTGAGGAGGTTCCAAAAAAACATATGCTAGAAAAAGAAGGGTTGTAGAGACTCAACGAAGTCAGACCTCACATCAGTGGGGCCAGTTCCCTCTGGGCACTATGGTTGGATGGGGCTAATCAAGTGATGGCTTCTGTCTTGAGGCCGTGTGGCTCCTGCCATGGCCACGCTATCGGCACTTATCTCCTTTAAGGGGGTCTTTTAGAGACAGTGTCTGCCTGTTCACAATATCCAGATAGAATACCCAGTCAGTCAATTGTTTGAGGGTGCTGTTTTTCCTTTCAGTTCTACAAAAATGCAAGGCTTTGTGCTATTGTGTAATCTTATAGACTGTGTATGCTGAGTTCTCTGCATTTTTTTTTTTTTATGTAGAAGAATCGTGGTGAGATTGCTTGCAATAACACCACAGTTAGGGGAGAGCTGAGTTCTCGTGGAGAGCTGAGTTCCCATTTGGTTGTTCTGTGAATCTCTCCAGCTTCACTGAATATTCCAGAATACATTCCAAACGGATTAAAAATGATGGACTATTTTTCCACAAGGAAAGAGATGTGAAGCTCAGGTTCTTTTGAAAAACTTAAAACTGTGGTTGTACCTCTGCATGAAGGACCATGGAAATAGTTGTTTAAGTAGAATTTGATGTTTTGTTGCCAAATAATACTTGCTGTCATGACTATTATTCTAAGCCTATAAAATGCTGGATAATGATATGTATTTCGACAGAATGTTTGCCTGCAATCATTGTTTAATAGAACCATTCATTTCATTAAGTTCACAGTACTAGAAATTAGCACATTCAGATAGGTACTGATGGCATTTATATGCTATAATGAACATTTTTCTTTTTGCTGTTTGTATGTAAAATAACACAAGAGGAAAAGACAGGCACCTAAGGTTTTTTTGGCATGCTACAAGCTACAGTTCTTGACCTGAAAACATCAGAATAATCTGATGGTAAGGATGTGTGTGTTGATGGTACAGTCAGAGCAGCGTATAGAGAGGTTTTGAAACCTTTTGTTTCTTTGGCCTTGCTTTCTTTCATTTCTCCTTTCAAAGTGGTGTTTGTGGCCTCAGATAAAGAGCAAACTAGTTGTAGTCCCCAAAGCAAGCCTAAACGGATTGCAAGGTATTCATCTTAGTGCCTCTCATTTAACTTAGAAGAGAGAGGCACTGAGACTGTAAGGAGCTGGGAATTGCGGATGAAACAATCTAAATCAAAATAATTTTGAGAAAAATGGTGAAGAAGTTCCCGTGGGTAAAACTGCATCTGCTGAAGACCCCGTTCCTCTAGTTCATATTTGGATGTGGATAGAGATGTCTGTAATGTTAGTGAGGATTTTGGTCTTGTGGGATTTGCACTGCACAGATATCGGTTTGGGAGTATGTACACACTAAGTCAGGGCTGATGTGACTGACAATTTATTTATCAATCAGAAGGGGTACTTTAGTCTTAATTTTCACAGAATAATGAAGACTGAATGGGTATTTTTGTTACAGGAAACAAACTAGGATTGAATGACCATGACTTGGTTCATTTTGAAAATTCTGAAAGGATAAACAAAAATTGGTTTATGGCTCAGGTCTTGATTGCAAAAATGGAAAATTTTGACAGACTAGTGAGGCTGAGGGATATAAAAGTGACAGTTTGATTTTCCTGGAACAAAAGATGCTAATGCTTTCTGAACCCCAAGGAAGAGAGGGAGCTGCCTGAAGAAGGATACAAGAACTAATTGGAAAATCTTCAGGCAATGCAGAAGAGCCAGCTGACCTTGCTGACTTGTAAAGATTTTTATCACACTTGTCTCTGCTACATTCTTGTCATTCTACTCAAACCTAATCCCACTGGGTGTTCTTACTGGGATCTCAGCAACTTTTGTGTTGTCCTAGAGTCATCTGATGACAGGGGGTTTTCGTTGGTGGACATGGATCTTATTTTGTCTTGACATCTCAATCCATCCGTCCTCAGTTTGAGGCAAATGGTATCCAAGTTTTTCAGTATGACCACACTTGCCTTGCAAGTAGACTTTGTGGGTGCACATGGGTTGCTGTGACGTAAACCTTCTGTGGAAATGCTGTCTGCTTTAACATTAGCTTTTCCTTCCTCCTTTTATTTTCATCCCCTGTGTCTGGTCTCTTTAATGATAGCTTTATGTGGTTGTGGTGCTTCCTACATTGTATTAAAAGATTGGTTGTTTTTTGGTATATTTGGGGGGGATTTTTTGTGTGTGTTTGTGTGGGTGGGTTGTTTTTTTGTTTGTTTGTTTTTTTGTTTCTTTGCTTTGGAATTACAACTACTTCTTTCTCCTGCAAGCACTTGAGACCCAAGCTGCACTGATGGAATTGGAGGGCTGCAACTCTAACTCTACCCTGTTATCCTTAAGAAGCTGTTCCTGGAGGTGTGGTGCTCAGTGAGTCAGTGGATAGCATGCTGTTTCTCGTGTATGGTTAGTGTTATAGGGAGGGAACGCATGCAGGGACTTACACGTGACACTTGTGGCATGGAGGGTGTAAAAGCAAGTTCTTGGGTTTGGCCAGCTGGCTTTTTGGTGACTGTAAGACAATTAGGAAGGCAGGATATTGAATGATTGGAATGGGACTTGGAAATGGTGAGTGGAGAAGCAAGGGAAATGCTGCATGAGGAAAAAGAATTTTGTATCTTGTGCTACAAGTGTGGCAGGCTTGGGGTTAGTTTCATGCGGGGAGGGCATAGATCATAACTCTGGAAGCTATAGAGAGCTATAAAATCTTTCTTTTGAAAGCTTACTGCACCCTGCCAATGTCTTAATGCTTCCTCTCTTTCTCCATGCTTGCAAAGGTCCACTTATATGGCACATTAGCTTTTGGTCAGGTGTGTCTTGAGGAAGAATGTTTTTTTCCAGACCTTAGTGCACAGGCTTCAGTTGAAATTCTGTTGTGAGTTTTCTTGCTGTAGTGGAAGGTAAAACTACATGCAAACTAAAAAGCCAATCACCCAACAACAAAAAAATCTACCCTAAGTAGAAAATTAGATTATTGGATTGATGGAAAATGTCTTGTGAGCTATAGGAGAGCAGGCTTCTCGCTTTTCAACTGATCACAGCCAACAGCTAGGAACAGGTTTAATGTGCTGTTCTTGGTGAGGTTGTACTGGTTTGCTGCTATCATGTGTTGCATTAAACTGCGCTTAGTCTTGTGCTCGCCAAGGAATGTGACTAGGTTAGCAAGCTGCTTTCTTATCAATCAAGAGTCAAATGATCCAGAAGAGGAACACAGAGTTCCTAGCGAAGGATCATTGGAAGCAGGACAGCTTTGCTAATTAGAATCCTTTTATTTTATTTTTTCACATCAGTAGAATTCTGCATACAAATGTGGTTGGGCAGAGTGTGTCAAACAGTACAAATCATTGTTACGATACATTAATCAAGGGCATGCAAGAACAGCTCTGGGAAAGAAGATTCCCCCATCTTGCATAAGCTTTGATCTGCAGTCTCTCGGTCACCTCGTCTCCTCCCCTTAGGACTTCTGATCCCAGAAGGAATAAAGTTTGCCTTCTGGCCTTAGCAAGTTCCTTACAGTGAAATTTGTCAGAAGGCGTGAGATGCCATGGCTAATGCAGATACAAAGTCCTGGGTAAAAGTACTTATGTGCACACCCTTGTAATGGTCTCCTTCCCTTGCCCCTCCCCGCCCATGCTTTCATGCAATTAAAAAGTTAGAAATGATAGTGACTAGAAATTGGATGCAACTACTTAAACATCATATCTTCATTCATCCTTAGAAACCTATTTTGTACGTCATGCTCTTATCTCTGAGAAGTGATGGAAGCCTCCGTATCCTTGAATGCTTTGGGAGATAATTTCACTGTAGGGAATTAACCTGCACTCATAGGGCAGTGAACCAAAAATAAATGGCGTTGAGGTCCTTTTATTGTTCTAGCTAAGCATCCTGATGTTCAGATGCTTGTGAATTTTCATTCTGCAATCCCCCTTGTGAGTCCAGCTCCCCGTGCCTCTTCCTTGTAACCCCCACGAACTGTCCCTTCACGTCTGCTGCAGCACTAGGCTGACTTTGCCTGCAGTTCTAACTCAATCTTTTTCCTTGTAAGTTGCACAACAGATGCTCAGTCAGAGCCCTGGGAGTACAGAAAGAAAAGAAAGAATAGCCTTGTGGTCGAGGAACCAGCCTGAAACTGAGATTATTTTTTTTATATGCCTTGTCAGACTTACCGTGCTCAGAAGTCCCTTAGGGGTTGGTTGACAAGAGGTGTTTTGTCTCTTGATTACCTTTTGAAATCAATGAGAGATTGTATGTCTGAATATCCGCATGAGTTTTATCCTGTATGTGTTTGTTCTCTCCTTTGTAGGCAGTAAACAATACTTTCTTATCTCTCAGGACTGTGGGGGAGCAAAAGGAGGGATAGCTGTTCTTCAGAAAGAGCTCATCCCAGATATGAGGGAAGTGCTCTGTCTTTACCCTAACCTCTCCTGAACCTTCTTCCCTGATAACATCATCCTGAGTAGAGATATGTATGCATATATTATGTATGTACACATTTTCTTATATGTATACACATGTATATATGAATGTGTATATATATAATATATATTAAACATATTATTTTTATACTTCATATAGTATTTTAAATATATACAAATATTTTAATCTCAAGTGAAATACTTTCTCTGTTTTGTGTAAGCCACTGCTTTTACATTCAATCAATTAATTTTTGTTAGGGCTGGGCCACAGGCATATCTGCAGGCTGCAGAACGATGTTTTGCCCAGAGTTAGTGGTTGCTGTGCTAAGGTCTTTCCTCACCATCCGTGCAGCTGATGTCCTGACTATTTATGATTAATAAAATGCTGGGCCCTTGGCGACTTCTTACCACATGTGTTAATCTGGATGGATGGATCTAAACTGCAACCATTGGTAGAAAACAGCTTGCTAACACACAGTTTAAGGGAAGAAACAAACAATTTATGTATGATTGAAAGGGCATGGATAATAAGGTAAATGAATTCTGAGTAAAATGGTCCCTAACCATTCTTTTCCTGCCTCACAGGCATTTGTAAAGTGCTTTGAGATCATTTATGTAAAGATCGCAATATCCTTGCGCAACTCTTCTCAAATTTTCCTCCAAACAGAGAAGAAACTTCAATATGAATTGTTTCTGTGGAGGGGGTCATGTTTCTTTAGGGTCACAGAATGCTTCACTCACTAGCCATCTCTCTGATTTGTCTTTAAGATGAGGTGGTTTGGTTTTTTCTTTTTTCAGTTAAAACAGAATGTAAAAATATTGCCCAATTAGAAAGCATTATTGTGTTTATAAGTACCCTTGAATGTACTTACCACTGGGAGCACACAGATGTCTGTCGGAATTTAATTTCTCTGCAGCGTGTTGGGGGTGGGGACAGAAGTAGCCAGAATATTATGGTTGCTGCAGTAAATACCAGGCTTTTCCCAGTGACCTACTCTGACTGCAGAGCTTATTACATCTAATGTAAGCATAAAACATCTGTTCAGCAATGCTGTTCTCTGGCTGGTCCGTGTTTCTACCAGCAAATTATGTGTTCTTGGCTGGCTGGTGCCTGTTGTGGGGAGTCATGAAAAAAAGGGGGGGGCACATTTTAAAGCTTGCTGTAAAACAGATGTTATGAAATACCTGCAAGGCAGCACTGCTCATTAAGCAGTGGCAACCTTGCTTCACCTCTGTGGTGTGGTCCCTTCTGAGCCCCAGAGTCATAGATGTGCAGGCCAGCAGGAACCCTGAGGGTGGGTGGTGTAGCCTGTAGTGAGCAGCATGGATGGCAAATAAGGCTGTTGTTTCAGAACGCTAACTTTAGAGTCCCCTAAGGGTGTTTTTTATTTGAGCGTTCCTACAAATTCAGTCTGTGTTGTCAGGTGGTGACACCCTGTGATAAGGCAGAGGTGGTGAACTTTGCGCTCTCAATCCAGCAAATCCTTTGGAGCACAGTGCTGCTGCCGGTATGTGGTGTGTGCTGTCCTTGCTCTGGGCCATCGAAGGTGAATCTGGGGCACTGCCTCCAGCAGCTTGCCATGTTGCTCAGTTTCGGTCATTGTTGGCAAAGCTGGCACTTCCACTGGGGTGGCTTTTACCTGACTGAAAGGGGTGCAGCGGCACTTGTCATTTGTGCTTTACAGCGGCTTTTACCCTGTCCATCAGGCTACAGAGCTGCAGCGAGGGCATCTGCACGGCGTGTTGGCAGTGAGCGGCTGCCATGGGGGCAGCTCCCC
>NW_009259111.1:4297976-4317280 GCF_000687185.1 Egretta garzetta | reverse complement strand
ACAAAGCGTTATGAGGTCACCAGCGTTCTTTTATCTGGTTTGCAGGCTCTGTAGCTGCTGCTATTAAATACAGGAAGAAAATGCTTCTTTGTCAGGGGATGTTTTACATTCTAAACAACACCTTGTTTGGGTGGGGTTTTTGGTTTTGGGTTGGTTTTTTTTTTTGGTTTTTTTGGTTTTTTTTTTTTAAATGTAGTGTTTCTGAAAGAGATCCTGGCAGTAAGTATGAGCCGCCAGCCTGAGCAGTTCTTTTGTACCGATGCTTTCAAATCTGTGCCTGTGTTAGTGTATTTCCTAGGGAAGTAGCTGAGAAAGGATTATTCACACCTCAGATAAAATTTATTTATTTTATTAACAGCAGCTTCAGTATCTCCAATTTTCAGCACTTGGTGAAGATGCAAAATTTGCTTTTTGCTAGGAAGCCTTCGTGTGTGTTTCCATGTGTGGATCTTGTTTCCATGGCATCAACCTTTAAGCTCGAGAAGCATTGGTGGGAGCATTAGCCAGTGAATAGGCATTGGGAACCAGCCCTGCTCCTGTGTAGGGCTCTGATGTATGGCGAGGATAATATGGGATATGGCGATGATTTATGCATTTTAACAGTCAGGGCTTAAAGCTTTGCCTGACTGCAATACTGTCAAATAGAAGACTTGATGCTAGTGCTCTTGCAAAGGCATTGCTTTTCCTGCTGCTTTGTCTTGATTTTTCTGAAGATGAGTCCATCTTGGAGTGTGCTGTGACTTGAATTATTATTCTTGCCCCGTTTTCCCAAATACTTTCATGTCTTGGTTAAGCACCTCTATCCTAAAGAGTCTGTTTTGTTTTTTCTTTGCCATTGTTGTGTTAAGATGGCATTGACCAAATATTTTCATGTCAGAGCTGTGGGGCGGGTACATTGTGAGCAGTGATTGCAGCGTGTGCTTGTAACACAATCGCTCAAGCTAGTCTGTGTGTCAGTCTTGGGTATCTCTTTTCCAGTAAATGCTCAAGCACAGTGGGCTGAGTACAAGGACTGTTTTGTTAACTTCTATGGTTTTATGTTATGCAGACGTTGTGGTGATAGCAGCAGTTTCTCTGGCCATAAATACTGTAAAGTTATGCACGCACAAAACCATATAAAATTTTGATGGTATGTACTTCTATTTTTTAATATACTTCTGTTTTATATTTTATCATTGCAAGTGTACTTTTAAGAATGTGCTTATTAATTTTCTCTAGCTCAGTAGTACGTGTAACTGGCAGGTAGGTGTAGGGCAATGAACCGGATCCAGGATTTTGAGGGGATTGCTCGTGTTTTTAACTTAAAACTTGAGGACACTCAGTAGGGTAACCTTGTGTACGATGATGTCTGTGTTACCTCAGACAATTATGCCAGCAGTGACATTGTAAAAGAATTCAATGGGAGAGACAAACCCTTTCAGTGGGGCAGCAGGCTGCTTGTTGGTGCTTGTGTTACCATCATTTGTGAAGAACTTAGGAAAGCTTAGTGGGTGACACTACATGATATATGCTAAAGCAACTTAAACATCTGACATGTTCACAGCAGCTGCAAAGAAGAAAGAAAAATACACTGAACTATGAGTTTGCTTTGAAAAGAAATTTATAACTGATTTCCATCACTAATGAGCTTTGGGAGAAAATGTTTGCATTCATTTCTTCCTTTTTTTCTGCAGCTTTAAAAATTAAACCAGCCTGCTGCTAATAGAAGAGTTGAGTTCTATGGGTTTTTTTTTTCTCTGTTCTAGACAAATGACCATAGGGATCATATCACTTTAGCTTTACCACGCTGAGCCTGTATACTTTGTGCAGTTCTACAGGGATCATCTGGAAAAACAGTATAGATAAGAGAAATGGAGATTTTAATCTCCTTTTTGATTCCCAGCTGCCTCTGTATGGCTCTGATCTTGCAAAAGCTTAATCTGCATTTGCTCTATGCCCATGAATAGTCTTGTTGGATCCAGTGGATGTTGTCAAGGGTGTGATGTTTTTGCAAAATTGTGGTCAGTCTTGCTCCTAAGGATTGGAATGTCAGTGGTGACTGCATTTTGACAAGAAAATGCTTGTTTATTAACAAAAGAAACAAATGCACCCCCCTGCCACCAACCCCCTAAGTAAGACTATAAATGAAATTTCATTTAAAAGTACTTCAACCTTGATTTTGCATCCTACAAACAGTAGTTGTTTGTTTCAGGTTAATTTTTAATTTCCTGTCATAACTGTGGTGGTTTTCCTACTGGTAAGTGGGTTCTCTTTTATTCATTCATACTTCTTTTTCAGATCGCATGCGGCTCAGAGCATAATTTGGCAGTAGTTGGTAAGTAGCTTAATTTTATATCAAATCCTCTCACCTTTTTTTTCATTTTTAAGTAGCACAAGATGAAAGAAAAACGTGCACATCAAACATACTGAGTGATAAAGGCCATTGTGTAACTGAAAGGAGGGAAGTAACGTATACATGTGGAGGAAAGGAGAAGAGAAACCAGTAGCATAAATGGTGGTGATGGAAAGGTGCCCTTGTTGACCAGACCCTGTAAGGAGAGAGGGGTTGATGGATGTAACAGCAAAATATATTAGCAAAGTGGTACAGCCTCTTTTAGAATGGAGTCACTGTAACAATTCAAGCTGCAGATTCAAAATAGCATCTAAGCTTGAAGCTGGTCAAAAGTGTCTTTGTTTAACATGGAAATTTTCAGTGAAAAAAAATCCTGTGTCTTTTGTTGTTCAAAGCTTGGAAAATCTTCAAAATGTCAGTCAATGGCAGTCTGGTTCTTTAGTGCATCTTAATATAATGCAGCCGTTGTAATAATGATGAAAGTACTAGGAAGCTAATTTCGGGGGAAAAATTGAATTTTGTGTACTAATTCCAGGAGCAGTCAGATTCTTGGTTTTGTGTGATGAGTTGATAACTGAAGTTTGATACGATTGCTATTATTTATAACTACATGTTTAAGAATATTTTTAACCATAGATTTTTAGGTGCCTTATAAAGGAGGTCAGCATAATTATCTCCATTAATAGACAGCAAGAGAGATGAAGAAAGGAATTATATGCTAAGCAGAGCTGGAGGTGAAAGTCTTCCAAGTTTCAGTCCAGCACTCCATCCATGTAGACATTTTTAGTTGCCATGACTGATGCTTTGAGATGTTAAGTGAAGAATTTCCTTGATTTTCCTAAGTGAGGTATGACAGGTGTAGAGAAGCCAGCTATTTGGTATCCAGTCTGCATTCCATGTCCTAACTTTTACGGTATTTATTTTAGCTTGGTGTCTTACCAGCTTCATTAAGTGGTCACAGAAGGGTTGTTCTGTATATGTAGTGTATTTCCATATATACTGTAGTATATTTTCTACTTATCATCCTACAGTTAAACCTTGTAGCGAACTTATTAAGTTCTGCTTAGTTTATGGCTGGCTTTAAGAAAAGTTTTTCCCTTTACCTTCTCCCTACTTGTTCAGTGTCATATGACTGTATTAATTGTCAGGCTGGTACTTCTGAATGTCGCCTGAAGAGCAATCTGAAGAATCACATTGTGTTTCTTGCTGAATTGATGAAGTATAAGTGTACTGCTAGCAGATTCCTCCAGTGTGCATGAAAGCAAAGCAGTGAGTTTGAACAACCTCTCTCCTTACGTCCTTTTGAACTTTCTGCCTTCCAGGCAGAAATCTCTGGAAAAAGTGGGTAGGGGAAAGAAATTCTAGAAGTAAGTTACAATAAACTAAGAACTTTGTATATGTGAAGAACTTCATATGCCTGCCTAAGCTGCGTGCTACAGTCATTGAATTAGCAATGCTGGGAGCTAGTTGATTTTATTTTAAGGACAACAGAGATGCGATGTTACTATTTTTTTTGAACTAAAGAACTATGATACATTTTATTCCTGAAATGAATTTTTACATGTGCGTTTAAAAGGTTGACTTCTTAGAACATTTTGTGGTATGATTTCTCTGATTACTTGTCACTCTTAGTTCAAAGCTGTCAGCTATTATAGTCCTTTAAAGATATCACACAAATATGTCTACCTGATTGTACAATTTTCTAATAAGTTATCATTCAAGCAGAGTTCATTTAGGACAAGTATATCATCGGTTTCCTTCTTAATTAGTAAATGCTTGAATGATTGACTTTCAGAGTGAAATAACTCAAGCTCAATATGAAAGGTAAACTGAAAAGCAAGCCTTTAACAGTATAATATTCAAGTTACTATTTCTGATTGTATATACAAATGTGTTTGTGCTTTTTTTTTGCGTCATCTTTTAAATAGAAACATTTTTAAGACAGGATAGATTTATGATTCATTTCACAGGTGCTGAAGTTGTGTTCCAATGATCTTGCTGATGATACAAACTGATTTGTAGGGCTAGCAAGCAGTTAGTTCTTTCATGTTACTTTTTTCATGTTACTTTATATAGCCTGCATCCATTTGTATGATTTGGTTATTTGAATTCTCTTTTCTTGCTTTCTTCTACTGAAGTCAGTGCAAAGTTTGGCTGTTCTCTTTGCTGTGACGGCACTGACTCCTTTTTCATGGGTAAATTAGAAGAAATCCAGTTTTCACTTGGTGCTGAGGTAGATGTTTGATATAAAGGAAAAGGTGTGGGATGTCTTCAAATATGCCTACTTTCCTAAACTTAATGAGTTTAAAGTAATAATTAGTACATGAAAAAAAGTAAACATCTTCACTTGTAGCTGTTGGTGAAAACACTTATATTTTTGTTTTGGTTTGGGGTTGTCCTGTGATACTAATTCTAAAACTTGCAAGTGTTGTAATATTTGTCACATTTGTATCACCTTTCACTTGAAAATGAAAATCCCTGCCTAATAAGAAAAAACTTTGCACTTTTCACCTCAATCAAGGCTTAATCATCATGGGAGCCAGCCTATTTTTGATTGGGAAAAAATGATTATTTAATAAATGTTGTATAACATCTCACATCCGAAAAACATCTTCCAACACTGAAAACCGTGTATGTACTTAGCGAGCATGACGAAGGCTGGCTTCTCAAGCTGAGTATGATAGCTGCACTGTGGAGCGCTGAGCTTCACGACATTAAGACAAAATCTTTGGACGACTGAAATACATAATGAAACTAAATCACCGTGACAAAGTTGAGCTTTTCCAGGTTTGGGAGTCTATAGTGTTTGCAATACTGAAAAAGTAAGGAGGTTTGATTCTTACCCTAAAAAGCACGTGATTTTAAAATGTTGTTCATGGAGAAGGCTCTTAGCAAGTTCCTACCCACTCCCCACTAAGACTTTGATCCTCCTTTTTATTTTTTTAAAAAAACAGTATAGTTGTCCTTTAAGAGAACACTTAATATGCCACATGCGGCTCATACAATGCTACAACCTAATAATCGAGTGATATTAACTATGCAAAAGTAGAGTTGCTATAAAACATACGTCTTGACTGTACTGCAACCAGAGGGCACAGGATAGAATGCCTTGAAAAGCCTCCAAATGCAAATGTCTTATTTTAATAAAACCACACAAGTTTTATTCCTTGAAAATCATTACAGAAATCATTACCAGGATGACACTTCTATATTCTGGCTCCCCAAAACCTTGAAAACCTTGGTAAGGCATAATACCCCTTTTTGGTCTTGCTTTTAGTAATTTTCTCAACCTGTATAAACCAGAAAGATACTGGAGGATGTGTAGGGAGAAGTGCTTGTTTAAAAAAGTTTTAAAAACTTAGTAGCTTCAGTTGAAGTTCATCTTTAAAGCAGCCTTCAGAGGAGAACTTGGTTTCCCTTGACTGTATGTTTATAAGGAGTTATTTCTGACCTGGTCTGTGCATGCCTACAGTAGTGCAGTGGCTGATAGCAAATCTAATTGGTGATTTTTCTGCTAATGTAACGGGTAACCTGGACACTTTAAATATTTTTCTGTGTTTGGAAGAGAAAGACATGGACCTTTCAAGTAAACATTTTCTTGTATGATGTTTTGAAGGGGAAAAGTATTTGGACATGTGGCTACTTGGGATAGTGCAAATGGCTTTTCCTTGCACTTTCATAGTCAGCATGGTAAATTATGACTTCGGCCGAGTGCTATGTTGTTTTCTTGCGTGCATGATTTAAAACCTCCTTCGGTGAGAGAGTCTACAAATCCCAGCTTTGATACCACTGTGTAGTGACCCACACCACAGGGGCACTGTCAGTGCAGGTGGCACAGCAGTGTTCACAAGAAGAAATTGGGCTTTGTGATTACTGTTGTTGTGCAGTTACTCCCTTGATGCTTGTCTCTTGTCTCCTCTGGGCTTTTTTTCTTCTCAGGATGGCTACTTGGCACTGTTTTTTCTCTGCGCGTACCGGTAGTGGAGAGGGCACCATGTAATGAATGTTGCAACAACAACCAAAAAAACCCAGAATGCCCAAGCTGGCCACCCAACGAGAAGCGTGTTTTGCACACGGAAGCACAAGCGACATTGCACATGGAAGCACAAGTGACATATGAGGAGACAAGTCCCTGTCTGGTCACATTGAGTCCCATTTCAGTGTGTTCAGTGCAACAGCATTTTCATACAAAATTTTTAAAAACTGCTTCTCAACTTCCCGCTAAATAATAGGCCCCTTCAGAAAAGGGACAGATTTGTCTCCCTTTTTGTTTGCTGTATTTTGGAACGTGTGATCTGTTTCAAGATTCTGTCATCTCCGTGGCTTGTGTGCAACCACTGCTGTCAATATCATGACATGGGCATTCATGTCCCTTGGAAGCTGCAATTCATCCAGTTGGAGAGTAAACAGTAATACTAAATTTAATGGAAGAATAGTCTTTGTAGAGGAAATTAAGATAAAATATCTGTCCACTCAAAAGGCAGGTTGTGCTTCAAATGCTCAGAACTAAAGTATGCAAGTGGTGTTAGAGGGACAGTAAAAGAATTATTATTCCATGATCCGTTACAAATTGTTCTTTATGTTCTTATGCTGGAAGAACATCACAATTATGAGCTGGAAAACAAATGTGACCAAAGTAATCCCAAATTTAGGAAGCTGGTGATATGCATCCTAAAATGGTGGTGGCGTTAATGGCATCCCAAACACTTTGGTTCCACATTTTTTTAATAAGGAAGGTGAAGGGTTCTTATGTGCGAGCCACTACCTCTTAATTCACGAGGTCATGTTCTTTTAGTGAAGTTCCATGATTCCAACTAAATTATTGTATAAAGCATTGGTTGTGGAAGTGCTGTAACGGATTATGAAAGGCATATTTCTATGGCAGAGTGAGCACCAATGGGGAGAGGAGGCTGTGCAGTCTGATGGACGGATCTCTGCGTTATGCTGACAGTATTATTTAGATGTTCGCAGCAGGCTTATGAAGCGGCAGATGTAGTCATGTGTCTGACATTCGGTCCTGGGGGACTCAGCAGTCTGTCATAAAGAGAAAATCATAAACGCGCTCTCTTGCCTTTCATATTGCTTTAGTATTTGGAGGAATCTTCAGCATACGCAGTGGAGGGCACTGGTGTTCAGCAAGGAGCCTCAGTTTGCTGGTCTGTTGCTTTATTTATTATGCATGAAAAATCCCCGTGCAGCCCAGGGTCTCTATTGTGAAGGTTTCCTGGCAGACCAGCACGGAGTCATGTTGCAGCACGCTGTCTCTTTGCATTGCAGCACTAATCACATTCTCTGCTTATTAAAGGGCACCTGGCAGGACTTCGAGTAACCATCGCTGTTGTCATTTTCATGAGGGTTGTATGTCGGCCTTCTAAATTTGTTCTCTAGCAGAGCCATTTTGTATGTCATTTAACTCTTAATGTGGCTTTGACTGTTAAAATAGCTCTTCGAAATATAAACTGCTTTGGTTATATTCGTTATAAAAAAGCATCGCTCATATCATTAACTTGAGCACCTGTCTGAGTGTTTTCTACAGAGCTAGGTATGGATCTGGCATCACAGTTTTCCTGTCATGTTTGGATACAGTGAGCCCTAGCAGTGCTGTTCAAATATCTTTTTGCTTTGTGTTACTTTTCTGTAGACCGTTTCATCCTCCAGGCAAACTAATTGTTCCTCTGGTAAGATAGAAGCTGAAAATTAATTTAAAATGTCTGATTTTTTTGTTATTTTCAGCAAGTTACCTTCACGAAGTCTGATCCTCTGATCTCTTTGAGCTTCTTTTCCAAGGGCTAATGGAAAGCCAAGCTGCCAAATATTTTATGAATTTGTGGGTGTAAGGTGATGAGGGGAGAAATGAGGAAAAGTTAATCTGAGTATTTGGAAAAGCCTTTTTATGGGGCTAAAAAAATTGTCTGAAGTCAGTGGCTGCTGGTTATAGGAAAGAGAGGATATTTTGCTGTGAAAAGCTAATTAGATCCACAAGAAAAAATGGGATTGCATTGACACCCTAGAAAGAAGCTTCGGAGTTTAGGATAAAATCTGGTTCTACTGCATCTTCTATGACTGAAATGAGATCTAGATTCTACAGCTGCCTTCTCTTTCAGGCTTTGTCACTGTGTCGATGCATGTTTTGGGCAATTTGACTCTGCAGAATGCTTTGTTCGTCTTCCTCTTTTCTCTGTGTGGCTTGTCAATTTAGATTGTGAAATCTTTGGAATAAAAACTGCCTCGCAGTGTATTTTAGCACTGTCTATCATAATGGCACCTGATTATTTTTTTTTTTAATACTGCATTACAACTAATAATAGTTGCAATCACTTTCCTTCCCCTCAGAGATGCAATTTTAAAATATAATTAATCTTGGTGTGTGTTTCTCTATCTGGATTTATATCATTTAGCATGTAAACAGGTAATAATGCAGTGCTTGTCATATTGTTTACAGCGTGATTTCCTGTTGTTACCAGATACAGAGATGCTTAGGCTCTGAACATAAAAGCTGTTATTTTTCTGTATAAAAAGCTCACAGTTCTTATAAAGTTTTTAATTTAACTTTATGTATCACTGTAATGTCAGCTTATAGGTTGTCTAGAGATCTTGTGCACTAACTGTCGTTGTTTCCTGTGAGACATCATATCACAGCTACAGGGATAATTCTGTGGCGTCAAGAACCCTACAAAAGATGGGTAAGAGGCAAGCGTGCAATATTAACCTCTGGTGACAGCTAAGACTGTTAAGCTGGAACTATGAGTGGCAGTTAGAGGAGGTAATTGTCACAGCAAGCTAGCAAACAACCAGCAAATGCTACCAAACAAGAATTTCACTTGAAGCAGAATGAGTAGAGAGCTCTTGCTTGCAGGTATTGGTGGAAAGGAAAAGTCGTTCCACCTGGTTTTACAAAATAATGGAGGATGGGAAGACTCCTTAAAAGTAGGAGCTGCAGTACAGATGCATGCAATTCTTTGTCAGTGGGTTCACTGGGTGGATACTAAGTATTTAGAAAACAGATTTTGTGGTATTTGTTTACTCACAGGTTTTAAGTGGAGCAGTTACTTTACAGTAGAAGAAAAATATATCCAATGTAGCTAAGGCATATTTATCTTGATTTTCAAGGAAGCAAACAGGAGTAACAAAAATAGTCACCCTTGCTCACCAAAGAAAGATTAAGCGTTTGTTTGCTATAAAATGAAATAAAAGGAAGGACACGTATCTGGCTTCAGGGAGTCATCTAGAGCTTGTAGGAGGGATGCTCACCAAAGTAAAAGCACAAGACTAACAAAGTGGCTGAAAGCACTTGAACTGCAGCAAAGGAAGGCTTCAGTACTATCTTACAGAGCAATGCCTAAGTAAGCTGCGTTGATAATTCTGGATTCTGTACATGTAACAACGTCAGTACTTAAACCTTTAAGTGTATCGTTGAATAGAAATTTTGCAACTCAAGGGTTGGCAGGAAGGAAAGGTGGTTCATATTTAGAAAGCTGGTGTGAGGAGTGCCCTTACCATGCTGTGGGATTTGTGGTTCTCCAAGAGTGAATATCTTGCTGTACAGACTTGGGTTGACGCTCGCATGTTTGTGTGTACCCACTATCCGGCTCCTTTATGGAGCACCAAGAAATTTGTCTGTCAATGCACAAATAAATGTGTGACCTAGCTTGCTTAGTTACATGCTATAAGTGAATAATCTGAAGCTTTTTTCTCCTGGTAGCTTGTGTGAGTGTGTCTTACTAACACCATCTTAAATACTCTAGGTAGCTTTCTCCTTAATAAAAACCATCTGAAGTAGAGATTTTTTTAACTTTTGAGAATGGCTTTACCATGAGCTGAGGTTTTTCACAAAGGCACATTTCAAAGTCATCTTTTCTGCCCAGTTTTTGGATTTTACAATGCATTTTTGTCACGTTCTCCAGCTGTTCTCTTTTAGTTAAGAAGGCCAGAAAAATCTTTCAAAAACTAAAGCTGAAGGCAGAGATGCTGTCAGTGACTAGGTCTGAGAGGTAATGCTGTGAGGTTACATATGAAATATTGCAAGGCTGGTGATGGAATGAGGACAATACAAGTATCCCTTGCATGGCTGTAATTGCACAGGACTAAATGGACGCTTCAAAGTAGACTTCTTGATGCATTTGTAAACCAAGCTAGATGGGGAATTGTTCCTCCAGCTTTCTATAGGGGCAGATCCTCTTTCCTTACTTTAGACTTTGAACTTGAAGGTAGTGAAAATTGTAATGGAGAAAATCCAGACCTACTAGCTGGCAAGCAAGATTGTTTTTCTTACTAGTAACAAAGAAGCAGCCATTCAAGCTTGCAAGCCTGGAGCAAGCTTTCAGGGTAAAAATAAAGCTTTTTTACTAAAAACATTGGCTTTAGAGAGGTGAGTATTTAAAAAAATACTAGGGCAAAAATGTCAAACCAGAGACAAAAAGTTGGCGTGTTTGTAAAAATTAACCTTTACTTGTCTTTGCCTTTTGAACTTGTTTCACTCAAACACTTCTTTATGAAAGGGAAGTAACAAAGTAATTAAACTAAAAAACTGCTTTTGAGGCTTTTTTCACTATTGTGTTTTTCCTGTGCTTCTTGCAGAGTCTGAGGAGCAACCAGGCTAAACCAGGACTTTCAATTATTTCTGAGAAACTTCTTTGCTTAATTTTATTTTTAGATTGTCGGGTTTATTTGAACAGTAAGAAAGTGAGAAGGACTGAACAGGGCTTTAAGAGACGTTTAACACAGCACATTTAACATTTCTTATGGAGCAGTAAGAAGGGTTCATATATTCATGCTGATCAAACAGGAATCAGGTCAAGCGTGTTATAGGTGTTTATGGCACAGTTTCAAACGTAACTGTAGTTAGCAGAAAGCTGAGTGAAGTGAGAGACTAATGTTTCAACCCAGACTGGTTAACTCAGAGGGTCATAGTAAGTTCATTATTCCCTTGGGTTAAATTGAGGTTGAAGTGACACCAAATGATTGGTTAAACATTTTATTGGTGGTAGAAGAAACTTGAACTGAGAAAGTGTAATGGCAGACTGTGTGGGTCCTATTGAGATGTTTATGGGATGAAAAGTAAAGAGAGGAGGAAGGAAAAGAGAGAGCTATCACCACCCTTGGATACCACGATGATGTTAATGAACATGTTAACGAATGGGGCAATCCTCTGGTGATGGGTGTGCATGTGGCTCCTTGGAGTTTTGCCCTTTTATAGCGCAGTTCCTGCCTCTCAGTCATGCCAGTCACAGAATCACAGAATGGCAGGGGTTGGAAGGGACCCTGAGAGATCATCTAGTCCAACCCTCCTGCTAAAGCAGGTTCCCCTAGAGCAGGTTGCACAGGCGAGCTTTGAATATCTCCCGAGAAGAAGTCTCCACAACCCCCCTGGGCAGCCTGTTCCAGTGTTCTGTCACCCTCAAAGTAAAGAAGTTCTTCCACATATTCAACTGAAACCTCTTATGTTTCAGTTTAGGCCCATTGCGCCTTGCCCTGTCGCTGAACACCTCTGAGAAGAGTCTGGCTCCATCTTTGTGACATCCACCCTTAAGATATTTGTATGTGTTGATGAGGCCCCCCCTCAGTATTCTCTTCTTCAGGCTAAACAAGCCCAGCTCCTTCAGCCTTTCCTCATAGGGGAGATGCTCCAGTCCCCTCATCATCTTTGCAGCTCTCCTCTGGACTCTCTCTAGGAGTTCCTCATCTTTCTTGAACCGGGGAGCCCAGAGCTGGACACAGTACTCCGGGTGGGGTCTCACCAGGGCAGAGTAGATGGGGAGTCGCGCCCTTCAAGGCTAGTTCCTGCCTCTCAAGGACTTGCATAACTCTTGGTCTTCTGCGTGACGCCACTGTAGAGGGATGGTTGCAAAGGGTCTTTTGGGCGGTTGTAAGCCCCTTCCTCAAATAAACTCCATGTAACTTTCAGCCATATATGACACATTGTCATGTTGAGCTGGTCCAAACACGGGACTGCGCACCCTCTGGCGTGCCCCTCATGTCCCGGGCCGACTGACCCCTCGCCTGCGGCCCCCCACTGCCATGCAAACCATATCCCTCTTTGCCACAATGTTTGAGACATCAGTGTACATTAAGTCTTTGAGTCCCTCACAACTACTGCTACGTATAAAGTTCTTGGTGCCCGTCAGTCTTTAAGGAACAAAATGCCTGTATTTGATTGTTATAGCTCTAAACTTGCTAAGGATGGTAGCACATCTGTCAGTGTTCTTAAAAACAAACCCAGCCAACAACAACTGCAACAAAACCCCCTAAAACTGTAGTGATTTTGAAAAACAGTATGCTAAGTCCTTCTTGATAGATTTTGTTTGGTTGGGGGTTTTTTTGTTTTTTAGATGAGATAGTGACGTTTTTCCCTAGCTTAGTAAGTGTTCTGGCCTAAATACTCCTCCCCTCTACAAATCTTAAGAGAATAATTGCCTTGAGAAGATAATATATGATGTATTGATTCTGGCTTAAACTTTGCTTGTATATATTACAGTACTGATTGCTAAATTAAATGTTTTCTAGGAAGGCCTTCACATGATGCCAGGAATTTATGTTATAGGCTTAGCTCTCTTCTCTCTCCCTTTTGTGCAGATTTAACATCTTACTATATCCCTGCTGTAGCTTTGTATTGGAACAAATTACTAGATTACTGCAAAGTGATTATGATGGTTAGCACTAGCCCAAGGCAACAGGTGGAAGAGGTGAAACTGTTGGGCTGTTCTTGAGTGTGAGGTAACAGCCATTGTACGCTTTTTTTTTTTTTTTAAATACCTTCAGCCAGCTTGTGATGCTGTACCACAGTGAAGCTTCTTGTATCAGCTCTGAGAGTGACTGCCAGTGTTCTCTATGGCCCTTCCTTTGGCCTTCCCAGACCTGGGTTCCCCTGGGGAACTTCGCAAAATGTTGTAGGTGCTCAGCGTTTCGATATTATGTGACCTGCAGTGCTAGTGACTTAAAAAATCTATAATCTGTTCTCAGATTTCCTCTTACCTTGTAAAAGAGAATGAGGCTGTTCTGTATCCCCCAGAGTGCCACTGCCAATGAGACATTCTGCTATACAAGATACAATCCTTTTCTGATGAGTGAGGGACATACATGGCTAGATTTCAGTTTTCATTTTTCTCCTAGGAAACAATTTCTGTCGCCCAGGAACTTTGGGTAGAAAGGATTCTGAACCTGATAAGCGTGGGGTTTTTTTTTTTTGGGTTTTTTTTTTTTTTTTCCTTGTGGATGATGCTCAGAACAATGACTTAATAGAACATGGGGAAAAATCTTCTATTAAGATACATCATTAATCATCCCCCCCCCCCTTTAGGTATTTTGCTATTATTTTTTAAAAGTATTTAACCCATCTTGACCTTGATGACAAATCTGGGTTGCCAAGAGATTGAACAAGTAAGCAGATGCTTTGCTGTAAATATCGAATATTAAACTGGGGGTTGTCTTCCCTATGCCGTTGATTTTCAGTGACACCAGCTGCTATCTTGCTGAGTTGAGACATCTCAGATAAAGGGCAGGATGACAAGCAGCACAAATCCATATAGTAGTTTAATTCTGAGTAGGGAGCTCACTTGGCTTGAAAGGTATGTTTGCTTTGGCTTACAAACTTCCTATTTATTTCCCCTGAACTGTTTCCTCCCACGTGCTTTGTCTTGTACTGTTTTTTCAGCTCCAAACACTTCAAGGTCTTTTTAAATTGAATGAGATGAAAAGTGTATCTCTTAAAGCCCTGCAACACGTTGTACTTGTAAATGAACCCATGGTTCACGTGGGGTGTGATGTGTCAATGGTGAAAGATGTATGCATGCTCAAGGGATGAGGACTGTTTTGCAGTGTAGCCTGCTAAATTTTGCTGTATTAACAGAATCTTGGTAGCTCTTACATTTGCCAACGTATATTTTTTTGTGATATTGATTTAATAAATGCTTACTTGCAACTCCTGTAAAATAAATCACTCCCTAGTTTTGATAGGAATAATTCATAATTTGTTACTGTTCCGTGCTGATGTAATACAGTAGATCAAATCTGTGACCTTTACTTCAAGGGCAGTTCTGTAACTGACCCCTCCAAATTGGATTATTTCAGAAATTACAGTTGCATATGAATTCATCATATTAATGCGTGCTTCACACTGAACATGCAGGATGACGTCTTATGTATGACAAATTTGTAGCACATACTGGTTCTCTATGATGTAGACCCAGTGCATGGGTAATTCTGGCCTTTCCATAGAAGCAGATGTTTGCTTAGGCAAGAAAAGTACTTTATTTATGTTACTTTTGTACACAGGAGGGGAAGAGTTTCACTGGTCTCTGTGCCCTACCATGAGTTGTTGGATGGCCCTCTCACAGTCTGATTTGTGGTCACTGAACATGACTTTAGTCTTCTCTATTACAGGACTTTTTGGTGGGTACTGGAAGGATCCATAGTGGAGGCAACTTCTAGACATGATTATTTAACTGGAGTCGTCTTTTAGTCCCAGTAGTGCAGTTCTCCCGTTCCTCTCCTGTAGAGGAATGCTAGGCAGGAAGAAGGCAGCTGCAAGTCTCCAGGTGCCAGAATGGAGACCTAATTGGGGTTGTTAGTCTATGCTGCTTTTTTGGGTGCATCTAGCCAGTTATAACCTTAATGCTCATGTGGAATTTTTCTGTAGTCCCAAAAGAGGAAAAAAAAGTTAAAGGTATAGGGATTTGATATCCTTGCTGTTCTAAGACCACTCACCCTATTTGTAAGCTTTTTTTTTTTTCATCCTGAGACTCATTTTGCCACCTAAAAATGAAAGGAGGCAGGAATCCAAATGTATTCTGCTTATAACCAAGCCTTGTGTTGCCTGCCATTTACAGCAGGAGCAGTATGATGGGTTGCTGTCACTCAGATATCTCTCTGATTCCTTCAGTCTCGATAGTACACTGTTGATCAAGTTAACTGCGAGGCAAGATTCTTCCTAGGTAAATTCTGCATACCCTAAAATAAAAAAGCCTGAATGCTACTGTATAGCCCTTGTAGATTTATTGAATAAAGAAGCAGCCACTTCATTTTTTTTTTTTTTTTTAAGCGCTGTAGTAAAGAAATCTTGTTCTGTTGACAAGATCAGCGTGAGTCTTGTGCAATACTTCTCTGTCTGCTTGGATCCTCCTTCTCCCATCTGCCACCTTCTCACTCTAAGGAAAGGAAACTCCATTCTGTCAAAGCAGAGTGCCAATGAAAAATGGGGGAAATCTTTGAAAAGCAGCTTTTGGACGAGACCATTCACTGAAATCAAAACAAATATGATCACAGCTCGCTATTTTTTGCCCTGAATACCTAGCAAAAGGTTAAGGTTAACACATAGTAAGATGCAGTCACTCCAGTGAAGGACATGCAGTTCAAAAAGGCAGAAGAAAAAGAGGGAAGCAGAAAGGCAGAATCACTAATGCCCATGATTGGTGCTCCATGGCAACATGCTCCTTGCAAGGAAAATAGTATAAATACCTATTAAGCAAAGGGATCCCCCAGCAAGCAAATTAAATGCCAGAAATTGAACAAGAGTGGTTTTTTTTCTCTAGGTAATTAGGGTAGCTACCATTAAAGTACCATAATTGAAACAGATGCTCTATAACTCTTTCAACGTAGGAGATGTAGCTCATTTTCAAGTATCCTGCTTCAGAGGCTTGCATTTCTGTATGCTTACAGTTAGTAGCTTTCTTATACTTTGTGAAGCTGATGCTTTCTAACTTTGAGGATTATTTCCCTCTGCAAAGGCCTTTTGGTTGTTTCTGCCTGATGCTGACTTGTGAATTCAGTGTGAGCAGTTAAAGCCTGAGAACGATGAACTTGTATTATCACAGGGACTTGGTGTTTTTGTTTAAGTCCCCAGGGCTGGAGCTCAAATCTGGTAATTACCTTGACTAGAAATGAATGTGCTGAGTTTCACCCTAATTCTTAGGAAGCCTATGTCCACAGCTGGTGATCTCTGCCTGTAAGAGTTAAGGATTAGAGAATTTCAGGACTGTTTTGACAGTTCAGCTTGAGATACCAAAGTATGGCAGTGTAGTCACCTACAAAATAATGATAGTAAATGTGACTATGCTTTCTTTATGCCTGGAATTCAGTTGGAAGATACTCAGTTGGATATTTGAGGCAAGGGCAGCAGAAAGCAACAGGACCTTGTCTGCTGGAGTTGCTGAGCCTCCGCAGCTGAGTGTTGAATGAACTGTGTGGTGGGTCTGAGGGAGCTAAAGCTGTGAGGTCCTGCTTGAGTCACCATCCCACACTCCTGGCTGTGGTGGGCCTCATCACACATTTGTTGGGGTCCATGTAGCTATGAAATAGATGGCTTTTTAATTTCCTCTGTTAACAGGGTGTTCTAGATCCACAATCCTTGGCTGGCTGAAAGCTTCTTTTACTGCCCAGTGTAAAGTCTTAGGACACGTGCTCCTCTCCCCAACCCTAAAACCTAAGCAAAAATTTTAAGTCAAAATTTTGTTTCTGCTTACAGAATTTTCTTACAAAAGTGTAGGACAGGTATGGGAGGGATCATATAGGTGAGAACTCTGTCGATACAACTTGTTTGAAGCCCAGTTGCTGTACTTTATCCCGTGGGAAGACTTGTTTTCTCGTGTACTGGCTCCACAGAAGAAAAGCCAGGCACAAAGCAAGTATTTTATCTTGTGAAGAGCTGGCTTCCAGCCTGTTATATAGCACTGTAAAATAATCTACTGAGCTACACTAGTGTTGGATAGAAGAATCAAGCTTGAAGTCAAGTTTGAATCATGTTGTAAGCTGTTAAACACTTGGCCAAGAAAGTAAAATGTGATGCTGCAGTACTGCAAAGCTGTAACTCGATGAACAAATGCCTTCTGTAGTATAACATGCCTCCATTTGGTATTCTGTACATGACGTGCAAAAATGAAAGGGATTTATAGATTCAGAAGTTCAAAAAATGTTCCCTTAATGTAAACAAGCAAGTTAAGCAGAAATTGCTTCTATCTAATTAAATTTTTTCTCCTCACCTTGTGGTAGATCTAAGAGGTACAGTCTCTGTCCCTAAATACAGAGAAACCACACTGAAGGAAACTCCTGACAAAACAGTGCAAAAAATTGTGATACATTAGTATACAGTGAGAAAGTTAAGTTTGGATTGCATGGTGCAATGATCCGTCTGTCTTTGTGTTTTTTAGTGTTTTTTTTTTCTTTTTTTAAAGCTGTTCCGTGGCTCAGAGAGCTGGCTTTCAGCTATTAGGCTGTCCCTAGTAAGAGCAATAGCTAAAAAGCCCCTGTGGAACTGTGCCAGATAAGTATCTCTGGGAATGAACTTCACTCACTTCTAATCTAGTCAGTGGCCATCAGCAATTTGTAACTGTAAGTGTAACTTTAAGGCTTGATCCGTTTCAGAACTAGTGAACCTGGGTCTGGCAGCTTTAAAACAAGGATGGTGCGTGTCAGTTGTCTTACTGCTCTGGAATGTTTCTGGTGTACGCTTTCATGGTAAATGAGATGTGTGGCACTTGCATGGAATCAGAGTGATTTCAACCAAGAGTTATTTTAAAATTATTCATTTTTTGTACACACACGGCTTTGGGGGCCCAACTTCTTGAGTTCTTAAGGCAGTCTGAATTCCATCACAGCGGATGATAACCAGGTTTCTTGTGGTGTAAGAGATTGATCGCTGGCTTTGGCTATTCCTTTTCAAATTTTTACTGTTTCCATATTTGGGTGATGCACATGACTATATGGTAATAGTCCTCAAATGCTTCTTACTTTCCATCCAGATTGGAGCCCCTTCATTACATAATTGTAAACTATTTATGCTAATTCTAATGTCAGAACCAGGCATACCCAGGCAGTCGCTTTATTACTTTAACCCTTATAGGAAGCAACTGGATCATTTTGTAGATGTGCGTGATATATTTGTGGACCTCTTACATATATATCCATATCTATACAAAGATGTGAAAACAGATGTACAGGAATAACTTTTGGCTGTCATTTGTCTCTTTTTCATTCATGTTCTAGTACTACAGTGCAATAACCTAGGGGTTTTTTTTCTCTTCATATTACAATAATTTAAAATATTAATACTTAAATTAAAATCATGTTCATTCCCTTTTTAATAGAAGGCTAAGCAGTGGCTCCTAGTCTAGAATATAGTAGAAAGTATTTGTAAGTATTTCTGGGTTTGGATCTGAGATTTCACCAATTTGTAGCTGTTTTAAGGAGGGGCTAAAAATAACTTTTAGTTGTCTCACTCCCTGTTGCTCTTTACCAGAAGGGTCTGAGTGATCCTTGAAGTAAGATAAATTCTCAAGGCCTTTCTTAATGTTGAGTTCCAAGGGAACTGCTAAATAACTTCACCCTCCCTGCACTCTTTAATCTCGGCACTACTTATCCACCCTTCTCACCAAAATCTTTGAGTGTAGCTGTATTTGATGGTCTTCTAAGTTGTATCAGTTATGATTCACTGTTGAAAAGTTCAGGTGCATTATTCCATGTATTTTGGACAGTCGTTGTGACAGAGAAGTGACAGGGAAGTTCGTACTGGTGTTTGTAAGAAACCATTCAGTGGCAAATGAGTTGCAGTACGATGGATCACTTCTGAACAGAGGGGGAGCAGATCTCTCTGCAGGGCACCATGGAACAATCCGAGGTTCTGATTAAGGTGGGTGATTGCCTTTATGGAGGGCATAAGATGGCCCATTTAATTGTTTCCCTAAAAGTACAGCTGAGCTTTTGAGCTGGATGTTAAGCAATGAATTTTTCTAATATTTTTGTGAGGGTACTAGTAATCGGGCATTCCTTTAAAACTCATTTGGTCTGACCCTCAAGAATTTGGTCTTGTCTTCTCAATGTCCTTATTTGTATTTTCCCAAAACTGCTTTAGTTTTATATTAGCATTGCCTGGATGCCTTCTTAAAGCTGAGCGTCTCTTGTTGTTCAGGATCATTTGTGGATTCTCTTCCAGACTTAGACTGGCTTGATAAAACAAAGTCATCTTAAGGATAGTCTCAGCTTT
>NW_009259111.1:4290765-4297964 GCF_000687185.1 Egretta garzetta | reverse complement strand
CTGTCTGTCTTGTGCAAGTCAATGCCCAACAGGAAGAGGATGGAGTCAGTAATCATTCAAGGTAGTGGATGTTTCTTCAGAGTACGGCAAGCTGCATTGCACAAAAGGAGCAGTCTGTAAATAAGTAAAATATTTCAGCCTCCAGCATGTGCAAAGGTGCTTCGCTTTCCTGATAAGCAAGGCATTTCTCCTCTGGGAATCATTCTACCAAATTTGCTCTGCCTTCTGTCTTTATCACATGAGGTTGAAATAGTCGTCGTAAAGATGACCAAGAAGGAAATATACTGGCTTTGCGTCTGAAATGTGTAAAAACTTTGTGTAAATGTGATAGCTGAAAACAGCACTTCTGGGTAGAGAGGTGAAATACGTAACTTCCAAGAGGCAGATACTTTGTGTATCTTTGCCAGATTCAAGACAAATAGTTCAAGTGATATAGCAAGGCTTCCAACATGTGTGTTATGATCCTGAGAATGATCAGTGCATGAGCACTTAAGCAGTGTATGAAAATCTTGGTTTTTCTCCATAAAGCTCTTAAAGTTCATTCTTACATATGTCATGGATGGAGTGAGAGGGGAAGCAAAAATAATGTGGTTTATTGGTGTAAAACAGTGAGTTAACAAAGTTCAGTGGTAAATGTGACAATAGTTTGAGATTTGATGGCAAGGTACACTTAGTTATTTACTGCATAGAGGACAGGGTCAGACAAAACTGTCAGGGAGACCCTCCCGTTGAGCCATGAGGTTCAGAATAGATCCCCTTGCTTTCTAAACTCCCTCAGAGAGGAGTCTAGGTGCTGGATCCAATCCTAGTCCCAGACCATCTGAACATGTAAACCTATACTAGGATGTAATGCCTTATAAGATCGTTAAATGTACCTTGTGAGTGTGTAGATAACTTAAACTATGCCTGATGCTTTTCTGTTTAGCAGCATTTAATTCTGTATATTTTAGAGGCATGTTTATCCAAAGGCCTCCAGAGATGCCTTTCATGGTTGGATGCAGATAATTGAAAGTTGGCTGTTTTCCTGCTCCTGGATGTCAGGTAGCCTTTCAGTGAACCCAGCCCTTTCAGAGGTTTCTGTTCCCTGTGGCACAGTGGTGGGAAGCTGCAGCTCAGAAATTATTTGGAAATTTTAGTTGCACTGATGGCTCTTTACTATGCCAAGGATTTAAGAAACTTGGCTTGCAGCCCCAAGAGGCAGGACAGACCTTGGGATACCCAAGGTTTGACTAAATGGCTAATTAGTAATAGAGGAAATCTGACAAATACGTGACTAATGCACAGGGATTCACCTAATGAAAATAACACCTTCTCCTTCCCAAATAGCTCCCTTGCAACATTTAGCTACATAGCAACTACCGCTGTTTCATGAATGAAGCAAACGGATTCCACAGCAGTCTTTGTGCACGCTCCCCACCCCGTGTTTGGCTTGCAAAATGGGAATTCTATTTTAGTTGTTTTATAGACAACATAACAGAAAAAATACACATGGTACATAGGTAAAGCTGCTGCTACACTAGAGAAAATGTAATTTTTCATTCTTGCAGAAGGCTCCTTTTCTGTGAACTGAAAGAATCTTGTAAATGTCAGGATTTGCCGGGAAGTGACCAAAAGTGGGAGAGTAAATTCTACAGTAATACTATTGCATTCCTTGTTCACCATGTCTTTCTCAAGTCATGAGGAGGTGTATAATTTTGATACCTGATAAAATTGTCTCGTTTGGTTGGGGTGAGAAACAATTTTTAAGAGCTGAAAATGCTATTTTAAATTATTTCTCTGCTAGTAGTTAACAGGAATTCATCCCAAAAAGCCAACTAAGCGTATTATTTTGTCATGGCTAGTCAGATTTTCCATGTAGCTTTAAAAGGAGGGTAATTTTCCCATTCCTATTTTAGAATGTTCCTTATTCTGCCTTTATAATTTTGTCCATTTCCTCATTAGTGCTCCTTTCAGAGCCCAAACATGCCAACAGTGACACCATTATCAGCCTGAAATAAATGAACAAACATTCTCATCTTCAGTCATGGTTTGCCTATGACAGTTATTTTTAAATTTGCAGCTGCTGGAGGCTAAGGCAGATGAGATGGATTTGCAACTGATGATTTGGCACCTCTATCATGCAGCTACTTTACAAGTGTTCTCATAGGTGTTAGGAAACGTGCGGGTTTCCAAGGGGTCTCTTCACTGAAATAGTGCTTCTGGAGAAAGACAGCGAGCAAGCAGGAGGCAAAACACTGATAGCAGAAGGTGGTGTCCTGCTGGTTTAGCATTTGTTTGCAGGTGTTCAAAATGGAGTGTGAGATGGCAGCTAGTTCTTTTTTCACCAAGTGTGAATATGAGCTGACAGCCTCGTGCACTCTTCTGTAATTTCTGAGCAGTGCTAGTGCCAGGGGGTCCTCAACCTCGAGGATTTTTCTTTCCTGGAAGAGAAGATGGTGTGACTTTTTGGCCAGCAATTTCTGCTCTTCTCAGCCTTGACCCCTGCTTCAAAACCAGCTTCACAACTCAGTTGTTGATCAAACTGCAGAATACCCAAGCGCTGCAGTGACCTGTGCCTGGCTTTACATGGGCATTCAGGCAGGTGCACACCGCTTGCAAAAGTGGCTAAGCATGGAAGGCGCTGTGGGGTGTGGGTGTAAAAATGTCTTACTGAGTTAGGTACCCACGTGCCACTTCACCTGACCTGAGTGCTTGTTCAGGTCTCTAAGTGCCTCTTTTGTCTTTGTGCCAATATTTCTGTAATTTATAACTTGCTGTGATAGAAGTTAAGATATGGCAGTTCATTTAATTAGTACCTCTGAGTGGTGTGGGCTTAACAGATGGTTGGTAACAGTCCTAAATTTTCTTAGATGCTGAAACACAAAAGACTTGATTCTGCAGATCCCCACAGTCAGAAGATAGTGACAAGCAGAACCAGCCTAAATGATGAACTGATTGAAGTTTTAAATGGTAAACTGCATGGTTTGGGACTGAAATATATTTTGAAAAATCTTATTTAGTTTCGGTTTTATCTTTGACCTTTAGCCTAAATGGATTACATGTTTCCTACTCTTTCCCCAAAAATCCAGGAGCAGTGGTGCATGTGTGTTTCCACTGCACTTTTAAATCCATGTTCGTAGATTCAGGCACTTGGAAAGCCACACAGACTTTATCTTAATGACACATAAAGAACAGTTTAGCTAGGTCTTGGAAGACTTCAGAGCTTCATAAACCATCATTCTGTTTTTTGTTTTGGCAAGTACTCAGTTGGTTTGCAAACTTACACTAAATTTTGAGTTGCAAAGTGTGATAGTAACTATAGTCAAGAAGGTTGTGATACTTCCATACTGCTGACCGTACTGTTAATTAGGTAGTTAAATACTTATGCAAATGATCTCTTAGTTTCATGTGCTGTGATTGCAGTCAAGTGGCACAAGTAGTTTATTTTCAGTTGTACGGAGCATTGTTGCTTGAGTACTGTTGTTATTTATCTTGCTAATACTAATTTAGCTTACATTCCTGTTAGTTATCTGACCTGTTGAATAATCTGTCATACGATCTCAGAGTATTTTGATCGTATCTCTCTGAGAATAGTCTTATTTCTATAAATGGGATTTCTAATAGAGGAAGGTGCTATACACCTGGGAGAGTATTACTGGGAGAGCTCAAAATAAGAATGAAGTAATGTATCTTTTGAAATGCAGCAACTGCATTAAAAGTGTTCCAACTTACCTCTTTTTCCATCTCCTAAGAAATAAAAAGGCAGTTACTGCTATAGAATCTCAGAGAAACTAAGGTCTAAAAGAACATCCTGTTGAGAGGACTCATTAGTTATGCAGGCTAAAAGTGTGGAACATGCTTATTCTCATAAAAACTAATGAGGACTCCATGTCCTGCTTCTGTAAATAACTTAATACCCATGTCTCTTGCATTCTGGTAGCTAACAGGCCTTTCAGAAAAGAGCATGTTCATTTAAGAAAACTGTCCACATATGCCAGGCATCTCCAGTGTGTCACCTGTACCATATGACTTGATGATACTGAAGTGGGTAATATACCTTTGAAAAATATATATCAATGGACTAACTTCACCTTGACCTAGTAGCTAGAAAGAAGAAAATAGTATCTTTTTTTTTTTTTTTAATCCATAGTTAAGCCCTAGCAAGATGGTGAAAATCTGGAGCTCAGGATTGTCGGAGATGTAGACCCAGGCTGCTTTGCAGTGTGTGTTCTGTGACTCTTCAAACAATGGGAAATTGCATCTTGGCTGGCAAGGCTGGTTCCCTCTTTCTTCCGTGAGCACACTTCATGTATCCTCCGTAAGAGGCTGCACGTTTCTCCTTGTAGTGATGGACCGCATGTATTCCAGCTTATCTGTATCAGCTGCGGGGGACATGGGTTTCTCACACAAATTGTGACCTACAGTGCCTCTGGTATCTCAGTAAATGACACCAGCTGAAACTCAGGCAGGGCTGAGACTGTTTTGTCCCCTGAATACATTGGATTTTCTCTCTGGCAAGAAAGCCCAGATTTGGCAGATGTTATCTTTAGAATAGCAGGAAGTGAGAAAGTTGGTTTCATAACTAAATAACAATAAAGTTAGGTTAATGAGACCACAAGTCATTTGAATGGTTCAGCTCTGTGTGCATCTGCTGCATACTAAGAAATTCCCAAAGGAATTTGCAGTGGTTTAAGCAAAAAGCTGACATGAAATAAGTCAGTTGTCTTTGATCTTTGAGTTTGGTTTTTGGATGTGTTTGTTTAAGATTGGGAAGCTATTGAAGTAACAAAGTGAAGATGTGATAGTAGCCCAGAGAAACATGCTTATACTGATCTTATTCTGTCTAGCTCAAATGAACCAGCAAGGGCATAGCATATTCTATATGTTTGTTCAGTATTAAGCATGAAGTGGTCAATAATACCTACTTCAGTCTCCTGCTTAGGATCTTGTAGTAAGCTCTTGCTCTGTCAAATTCATGCCTTCCTCTTCCTCTCTCTTTTAAGTAGTGTCGTGTCTGTTGGGTCAAACCTTGCCAGCTTGCTTCATGGTATAATAATCATGAGATGCTTTGGATCGAGAATTTCAAATACAGAGCCTTGGCCCTTCGAAAGAATGTGTTTTCTTTTTAAGTCAAATCATTTTTGACTTATTCCCTCTTGTTTTGTGCCTTCTTAGACTTACCTTAGTGAGGGGGCTTAATGAGAAAGACTTGGCTGTTGTTCCTGTTTGGGTTTTGGTCATTAGAGGTCATTTGGGCTGCTATTCCATCACTGGTAACATTGAATGCCTTTGAAAACATATCTTGCAAGAAAAATACTGAAAAATATATTATAAATATGGGCAAATGGGAAGCCAAGCCAAGCGTTTATATGTTTATATTCACAATGCAATATAAATAATTGGGTTTGGACTTAAACTGCATTGCAGAAAACACTTCAAATATTTTAGGCAAAATTATTTTTATCTTTCTTTTGATCCATACGAGAAGACTGGCAGTGAATAAGTTAACCTACTTAGCGTTTTGTGTGTAGGCAGCATGCAGTTCTGTGAGATTGCAGTGGGCAATGAAGCAGCAGAATTCAATTTGCAGCAGTGACCTAAGAGGGACTATTTTTAGTAATAAAATAGGTCAGGGGATATGGTAGTGCAGACTGATAAATGAACAGTCTTCCCCTTTACTTGTGGGGTTTGTTTTAGTCCTCCGTTATAGAAGCTCTGTGATGGGGAAAATGAGATTCAATACTGTCACGTGATTAGTGTTAGAATTTTTTTACTGTGAAGCAATCACAGGAAAAGGGCTAAGGTTTTTTTTTTTTATTTCAGTGAAGACAGAGTATAAGTAACTGCTTTGCTTTGGGATTCATGGCAGGCAAAACCAACTAGGGAGCAGGGTGTTTTGAAGCCATTGCTCAAAGCTGGTTTTAGCGCTGCTGGCGATCTTATGTTGTGGTGTTGTCCTTGTGACAAGCAGTTCTTGCTGTTTTTTTCTTTCCACTCTACTAGCTGTTCTCACGTGATTTTTTAGCTTGCTTCTGTTACCAGTTTGCTTTCTCAGTGGTTTATGCAGATGAATGCTAGTATCTTCCTCTCAGGGTGTCAAAGATGAAGCATGTCTTTATTATGTTCGTTTGAGTCTATGGGCATTTGGAGGAAGCTTGCAAAGGATCTATCCAGCCAGTTCTTGTGACACAGAGCAGTCCAAGTCTCTTTTTAGTATTCTGTTACTTGACCTTTGGATTGCCACACTCCTTTGGTTTCTCTGAAATTGTATTTCAGAGCAGACTTGGAAAGCACTTCTTGCCAGTTTGTGTGCTGATATAAACTATCCTGTTGTTAATTAGCAGTGTGGCAAAGTCCCTATAAGCTTTAGTCATGGAGCAGTGCATGTTGATGCCATATAAACAGCAGAAAAACAGTAGCTTTGGCTCTAAAGCCTTTTATTTTTTTATTTTTTTTTACCCTGGAAAAAGAATGCTTAGCAGGAAGCAAGCAATCCCCACTCCAGGCTGTAGCTGAATCAGTATCAGTGTGTCGCACCATGCAACGAAGTACAGTTGTGGGATGCTCAGGCTGTTGCTGAAGCTATCTCCAGGAGTTAATGAGCCCTGATGTGTCCTGGTGAGATGCACTGGGATGCCCAATTCTCCTGCTTTGGAACTAAGCAGATATGTCCCCGGGGGCTGCTTAACTTTGTGTGAATGTACACGCCTGCGAGGTGCTCGTTTGTCCGTTCCTGCCTTACGCTGCGCTCTGAAGCACAGATACGGTTGCACGACATGGGGGAGAGATGCCCTTAAACTTCCCCTTATGTTCATCTCCCATCCTAGCAAAACTTGTTTAACATTCTGACCTCTCTACTTAGGTCTATAGAAGTACCATCTAGCAGAGTTTTTAGAGTGCTTAAAAATCCTTGGATAATATCACTTTGATAGCATATTTATAAGGAAAGTAAGCTAAACATTGATCACTGGCATAAAAATTGTAAGCTCAGACTGTCCTTGCCCTCCCCCCCCACCTTTTTTTTTTTTTTAAGATTACCAGTTGGTTGTATGTCATCCTCTAGAATAAAAAACAGCTAAGTAATTTACGTTTCTAATTTTCTAGAGGAGGCAATGTGCGCTGACAGCCCAGAAGGCCAACCGTACTCTGGGCTGCATCGGGAGAAGCGTGGCCAGCAGGTCAAGGGAGGTGATTCTGCCCCTCTACTCTGCTCTGGTGAG
>NW_009259111.1:4289027-4290513 GCF_000687185.1 Egretta garzetta | reverse complement strand
TTGGACAGGGCTCTGAGCAACCTGATCTGGTTAGCGGTGTCCCTGCTCCCTGCAGGGGGGTTGGACTAGATGACCTCTAGGGGTCCCTTCCAACCCAAAACATTCTATGATTCTATGATCTGATTCTGTATTGTAAATAAGCACTGCATACTTCAGATAACCAGTGAAGAGCCATGTCGCTTGATATTTGAAATTCATGTTAAAAAAAAAACCAAAAAAACTCCAGTAGGATCAATACAGTGCAGATATTCTCAGCAACACTCTAGGAAACTTGAGGGGACTTTTGATCACATTCCATGATCAGTGTAATTTAACAAGTATCTTTTAGTAAGAATGCACTATCCTGCACTCTCCTTTCTACAGAATAGTGATTTTTTTTTCTTTCTTTTTGTTTTATTGTTAACCTGATTTTGCAAAAGAAAGCTTGACAATGTCTCTGAATATAAACTCAGTTGTTTGGTCTTTCCATCCACCTTACTCATCATCAGAGCGGGTTTCATGACAATTCCCAGTCACTTCACTGCACACATGTGATCCAACTCAGGTGAGCAGAGCACACTGAACCAGGAGCTCATTTCTTAGGCGTGCAAGGGGAGAAATCCACTCACAGCTTCTCTTCTTAAGAGTTTCTAACACTACAGTGCACCCTCCCCATCTTTTCCCACCCTGTAGATTACTGGCATGTCCAGTATCTGATGTGCTATGCTATGTTCCTTAAAGTAAGTACCATAAAATGGAAAGTGTGCACTGAAAAGGTAACTAGACCCATCTTTTTGTTATTAGCATTTAATAGTGGTTTTAAATTTAGAGGAAGACGTTTGCTTTCCATTAGGAACTAATTTATTTTAATTAATTTTTGAGAACTCTTGCTTTTCTTTATTTCCTTGTGTCTTCTCAGCATGACTGAATCAAAAACCAATTTGCGCCAAAATAATAAGCTGGGAAGATGGCTTGCTTTCTCTAGTGTGAAATCATGTTTAATGTAGGTATCACTAGTCTGATTCTGTGCGGTGTGCTACAGTGCCTTGCTCTGGAATTTATTTTCTGCTTATTGGGGGGGAGGTACAGAGGCTAGTGGGGAGAAATGAACTGCGATATCTGACAATATGACAGTAGAAAGTCTGGTGGGAAGTCAGTGATTCTGTCACAATGTTCAGTGTCTCTTCAGATTATGAGTAATTCCAGCTTCTGTCTGCTTTATAGACAGGTGTAAGTAGAGCTGTAAACTTAAGATCTCCTGGGGCTTGCAGTTCCAGTGTACAGGAAACAAAACTGGCCATGCCGTGGTTTTTTTGTGCCCAATATAAAAGGGGCTGCCTTTGACAAGAGGTGGATTTTTTTTGGGTGGTTTTCTTTAATCTTGACATGTGTGCCTGCAAAGCAGGCTAACATGATGTGGTGGGCTGACCTTGGCTGGCTGCCAGCCGCCCACCCAGCGGCTTTCTGCCTCCCCCTCCTCAACAGCATGGGGGGGGGAAAAATGAGG
>NW_009259111.1:4261112-4288255 GCF_000687185.1 Egretta garzetta | reverse complement strand
TTGGACAGGGCTCTGAGCAACCTGATCTGGTTAGCGGTGTCCCTGCTCCCTGCAGGGGGGTTGGACTAGATGACCTCTAGGGGTCCCTTCCAACCCAAAACATTCTATGATTCTATGATCTGATTCTGTATTGTAAATAAGCACTGCATACTTCAGATAACCAGTGAAGAGCCATGTCGCTTGATATTTGAAATTCATGTTAAAAAAAAAACCAAAAAAACTCCAGTAGGATCAATACAGTGCAGATATTCTCAGCAACACTCTAGGAAACTTGAGGGGACTTTTGATCACATTCCATGATCAGTGTAATTTAACAAGTATCTTTTAGTAAGAATGCACTATCCTGCACTCTCCTTTCTACAGAATAGTGATTTTTTTTTTCTTTCTTTTTGTTTTATTGTTAACCTGATTTTGCAAAAGAAAGCTTGACAATGTCTCTGAATATAAACTCAATTGTTTGGTCTTTCCATCCACCTTACTCATCGTCAGAGCGGGTTTCATGACAATTCCCAGTCACTTCACTGCACACATGTGATCCAACTCAGGTGAGCAGAGCACACTGAACCAGGAGCTCATTTCTTAGGCGTGCAAGGGGAGAAATCCACTCACAGCTTCTCTTCTTAAGAGTTTCTAACACTACAGTGCACCCTCCCCATCTTTTCCCACCCTGTAGATTACTGGCATGTCCAGTATCTGATGTGCTATGCTATGTTCCTTAAAGTAAGTACCATAAAATGGAAAGTGTGCACTGAAAAGGTAACTAGACCCATCTTTTTGTTATTAGCATTTAATAGTGGTTTTAAATTTAGAGGAAGACGTTTGCTTTCCATTAGGAACTAATTTATTTTAATTAATTTTTGAGAACTCTTGCTTTTCTTTATTTCCTTGTGTCTTCTCAGCATGACTGAATCAAAAACCAATTTGCGCCAAAATAATAAGCTGGGAAGATGGCTTGCTTTCTCTAGTGTGAAATCATGTTTAATGTAGGTATCACTAGTCTGATTCTGTGCGGTGTGCTACAGTGCCTTGCTCTGGAATTTATTTTCTGCTTATTGGGGGGGAGGTACAGAGGCTAGTGGGGAGAAATGAACTGCGATATCTGACAATATGACAGTAGAAAGTCTGGTGGGAAGTCAGTGATTCTGTCACAATGTTCAGTGTCTCTTCAGATTATGAGTAATTCCAGCTTCTGTCTGCTTTATAGACAGGTGTAAGTAGAGCTGTAAACTTAAGATCTCCTGGGGCTTGCAGTTCCAGTGTACAGGAAACAAAACTGGCCATGCCGTGGTTTTTTTGTGCCCAATATAAAAGGGGCTGCCTTTGACAAGAGGTGGATTTTTTTTGGGTGGTTTTCTTTAATCTTGACATGTGTGCCTGCAAAGCAGGCTAACATGATGTGGTGGGCTGACCTTGGCTGGCTGCCAGCCGCCCACCCAGCGGCTTTCTGCCTCCCCCTCCTCAACAGCATGGGGGGAGAAAATATGAGGAAAGAGCTTGTGGGTTGAGATAAAGACAAGATCACTTGCCAATTACTGTCATGGGCAAACCAGACTAGGCTTAGGGAAAATTAATGTAATTTATTGCCAGTTAAAATAGAGGTGGATGGTGAGAAATAAAGGCAATACCTAAACCTCCTCCCCCCCACCCTACACTTTTTTACCTCAGGCTCATCTTTGCCCCTTCATTCCCAACTCCCCTGCCCGGGGAGGTGCAGGGTGATGTGGTGAGTGGGGCTGTGGTCAGCCATGACGGTCCCTCTCCGCCCTCCCTCCTCCTCACACCTTCCCGAATGGCGGGAGGGGGGATCCCTGCTCCCTCTGTGGGGGGGCCCCTGAGGAACTGGCTGGAACCGGCTGGCTCCTCTCCTCACAGCCGCCACCTTGCCAAAACCTGGGTGCGTGTGGCACCTCTGTTAAACTCTGAGGCACCAGCAACCAAAAGAGGTAAGAGAGACAGTGTCTGAAGGAGCAGTGGAGTTATGTGGACCTTTAGAATGGTAGTTTTAAAAAAAAAAAAAAAAAAAAAGACGGCCAAAAAGCCCAAACATACCACTTGGACAAACACTAGGCTGAGATACAAGAGAGGTAGATCCTGTTCCTCGTGTTGCTAGTGTTTTAATTGACGTGAGGTAAGTGACCTCCATCATCTGTTCCTCCCTTTTCCATTTGAAAAATGGAGATTATGATGCATGATCTCCTTTGAGGGCTTCAGGGGGAAGGATATATATTCATTAACTCCAAACTTTTAATCTAGTCTTTCCAAAGGAAGGTTTTCTGGACAGGCCTTGGCCCAGAGGTGTGCAAAAGGAGCCATGTGGTTTGATCTGACTCGTGTACTTTCAAAAGGAAAATCCTGGCTTTTTGCATTCTCAATGTCTTTTCAGCCAAAGAGGTAAGAGTGAAAAAATAAGACTTTTGTCATCACTCTGAAAATCTAAGCCCTCTTTCAGCTCAAAGACTTCCCAGAACAAGTAGCTCCAAAGTTTACTTGAACCAATGTGATTGTAATCCAGAGGCAGAAAACATAGGATTTTCATGCTAGATATGTCCAAAGCCAGTTTATACTTAACTTAAACAGTCTTTTTGTCCTCTTGTTTTATGTGCATACACGCACTCTTAAGCAATGGGGAAACTGAGGCATGGGAAGAGGATGAGATCTGCCCATGTTACCTAGTTCAGTAGGAATGCCAGGAATAGAAAGCACATCTCTGAATTTCAGGTCAAGTAACAGATAAAACTTTTCCCTCTGCCTCTCCCTTAATGGCTGCTTTTTCAGCTTTTTTGTGTAGTGACTGCCTGTGTTCACCGAGATGCCCTGTCCCAGCCCTCTCCATCACAATATGGTCACGGGGGGGTGGATTGTCAGAAGAGGGTGGAAGCATAGCCCCACAATATGGTATAAGCAATGGCTTCTGAGTGTTGCCGGTAGCGTGACAGGACCTGCAAAATGAATATGCTACCTGGAAAATACAAAATGTATCTCTGTTCTTCCTTTAGGCTCTGATTGTTCTCAGGGCAAAGTGGTGCCTGCAAATAGGTGTTTCTGGTGTTGCATGTCACTCCTAGGTGTATTGCCTAAAGGAGGCAGCTTGTCCATGAAACAGATAACAGCATTCTGTGGCTGCAAGGGCTGGCAGACTGTGTCCTCCCAGCAAAGTCACGGTGTCCTGAGAGGACCTTTATAACTGATGGTTTTTTTGCTGTGCTTAAGCTAAGAAATTCTGTGGTCCTCCACGGCAGATGTAGGTGGATTTGCTTATACTTAAGTCATTTTGGAGAACAGCTGCACCCAGGATAAGGGCAGGTCATTGTCTCTACTTGCTACCTGGGGAGCAGACTGTCTGCAACTGTACAACCATTGCTAGGGCCAAAATATACAGGGCAAATCCTGCTGTAGCAGCAAGCTTATTGACTTGCCTAACATAAAGTGTTTTACAAAATAATCATTGTTTGGGGTTTCCCTCCCCTCACCCCGTATTATATTTCATCACTTTTAATTCCTACTGTCCTGGTATGCAGCCAGATGAATTGAGGATGCTAGGTCTTCTTTTGGGCAAAAGCAGTACTTTGTGCCTTAGTAGACTCCTCCTGCTCTCCTGCCCTACTGATCTGCAGGGGCAAATAGAGCTAGCAGCAGCCAGGCACAGCGCTTCAAGCTGCCATTCACCATCCTCCCAGGAGAAGTTTGAATTAGAAAAGCTAGAAGCTATTTTTGTGCTTGTCTTAATTAATGAGTATCAGGGGTTTGTCCAGTGTATGCAAAGTTGCCTTGCTGCTATTTAATGTGTGTAGTTAACTTCTGTTTTTTGTTGTGGGTCTGTCTGTTTTAGGACCCCTGGAAAAATACTTGTTTCAAAATCTGTATGTAAGTCTTCAAGCCAAAATCCATGTCAGTAATATCACAGGAAAGATGTTTAAAGAAACACCAGGGTACTGTGTTTGCATTTAGACCTGATTTTGCACTCTTGGTGCTCAAATTCACATACCTGAGTATACCTGCTACACATGATTTTATGCTCAGGTACAGCTATCTCCCCTTTCTAGTTGAGTTCTTATTTGTGGGCTTCTTGGGGCAGAGAGCATACATTTATATTCCTGTATTTGTACAGGGCCTTATGTGCTAGGATCCTGGTTCATGTTTGATTTGTAGGTGTTGGCATGCAGTACTGACAAATGTTGGGTAAGTGTGGAATAAAGACTTGATCACAGCAGTGCATGCATGCAGGTAGAAACTACCTTTTGAATATTTGGCTCAGAAATGGTATATCAGTTGCGAATGAGAGTACACATACATTTTGTTGCATGCAGGGAAGGTTTTGGCTATTGTTGAAACTGTTTGGGAGGAGGAAAATTGGTTTTATTCCCAGGTTTGGAGGTGACTTGAAAGGATTTATGTCAAATTAAAGATCTTGCTGTGCAGAGACTTTGATTAATAAGTTCACTCGGGAATCATAGCTGCAATAATTGTAGTTGGAGGCAGGGTTTTGATCATGAGTCTCCTTGCAGAGGCTCTCCTCACTGCTTCCTTGAGAAAGTGTAAATCTGGAAAGGAGGAATTTGTGTGACCTTTCATTACCAAGCTGGCACTAGAAATTGGCACTAGCTATACCCTGCTGTTGGAAAAGGCCCAGAGAATCAGCACCATCCTTTGTGCTCAGTTGGTGCTAGTTTAGGTCACAGGTGTGTAGAAGCTGTATCCAAAGGGAAAAAAGGAAACAAACATGACTTCAGCATGAAGGAGTGTGGTAGAAACAAGAAGGCCAGGGAGTGTCAGGCAGCTTTGTCCTTCAGTGGCCTCCAGATTTCAAAAGTTTTGAGTGGGAGCATTGTTTGGAGCTTGCAGAGAATCCAGTCTTAGTAGGAGAACAGTCTTGGCTTTTGCTGCTTCTACCTAAATTTGATGATGGGTTTCTCTGAAGAGCACACATAGCTCTGCATTGAACCATGCAGTTGCAAAGTTCAACAGAAGCAATATCTGGATGTTCCTAATTTTTTTGTGAAAACTGAAGAAAGATGAGGGGACTATTGGGGGATAATAGATGAGTTTTGGGGAAAAAGACACTTGCAACTCAAAGGCAAAGGAAGTTTGGCTTGGTTTCTCAGCCTTCAGTCAAGCTGCTGTTTCTTTTCTCAATAGCTTATTGCTTTGAGGTTTTCCAGAGTTACTTTTTCTTTTAATTTAGTCCATTGTTGCACACAGTATTGAATAGTAAATGAAAATTTTCAAAATGTCTTTGACAAAATTTTAACAAGTTGTCTCTGAGTCTGTAATCCAAAGGCCCCATGGGTCCCTGATGGAAAGAAAGCGTGAGAGCTTGAGGCAGTGATAACTTTCTGAATATCCGATATCTGTTTGTACCAAGTTTGAACCACAAAGAGAAGAGCTAGGACCCTTTGTGGAAAGTTTAAGTTATCCATGCTGAATGATATTAATCTTGCTGAATACTCACAGGCTTTTTTGACATGAGGTTAATCTTAATCTTGATACTAATTTCATTCAGAATTAGAAACTTGAAAAGAACAGTATGTTCCTAAACAGTATTCTTGAATGACACTTACATTTTAAATAACATTAAACTATATTGTAAATGGTTAAGAATTAAAGAAACAACCAATTGGTAATGTAGGCCTTGAGCAAAGTACAATAAAAGAAGCACTGAAAAATGCTTCTCTGCATGATTAAGAGAGTCTGGCTAGCTGGTTTGATTTATTGGCTGGCTGAATGAATTCATTAATTGTGTATGACTACTTTTACTTCTGGGTGGTCATTTTTCATTTCAGATTTCATTACTGGATGAGCTTTTCCTAGGGATGTTCTTATCATCCAAAATTAAATACACGAAAATGTTAGGGAGGCTCAGCCCTCCCTTTTTATATCAATATTTTTTGTACTATGGTTTTACAAACGGCAGAAAAAATCACTTAGGCTGCGATAACCCAGGTTTTGTCTGCATGTGCTCATTACTTGGACACAAAAAGGTTTCTTGTTTCTTCCTGTTGCAATATATGCCATGTTCTGTGCTATGTTTTTCAAAATCATATAATCATAGAATCATTTTGGTTGGAAAAGACCTTTAGGATCATAAAGTCCAACCATTAACCTAGCACTGCCAAGTTCACTACTAAACCATGTCCCTAAGCACTCTGTCTACCTGTCTTTTAAATACATGTAGGGGATGGGGACTCAACCACTTCCCTGGGCAGCTTGACAACCCTTTCAGTGGAGAAATTTTTCCCAGTATCCAATCTAAACCTCCCCTGGCCCAACTTGAGGCTGTTTGCTCTTGTCCTATCGCTCATTACTTGGGAGAAGAGACTGACACCCACCTTGCTACAGCCTCCTTTCAGGTGGTTGTAGAGAGTGATAAGGTCTCCCCTCAGCCTCCTTTTCTCCAGGCTAAACAACCCCAGTTCCCTCATAGGACTTGTGCCTCCAGACCCTTCACCAGCTTCGCTGCCCTTCTCTGGACACACTCCAGCACCTCAATATCCTTCTTGTAGTGAGGGGCCCAAAACTGGACACAGTATTTGAGGTGCGGCCTCACCAGTGCAGAGTACAGGGACATGATCACTTCCCTGCTCCTGCTGGCCACACTATTTCCGATACAAGCCAGGATGTTGTTGGCCGCCTTGGCCACCTGGGCACACTGCTGGCTCATACTCAGATGGCTGTCGACCAACACCCCCAGGTCCTTTTCCGGCAGGCAGCTTTCCAGCCACTCTTCCCCAAGCCTGCAGCGTTGCGTGGGGTTGTTCTGACCAAAATAGTGTTGTGGAACTAGAAAACCTCTTTTCTAATTAGATGATGAGGAATGAGGCAGAGACATGTTTTTCAGAAACACTTTAGATGTATATAAAGCATTCAACATTCAAACACCATTGTAACTACATTTGTAGAATGAGACATCTAGATATGCAGATCAGTGAGAGGTCAGGATAGATAACATTTGTAAGAAATCAAATGACTTAGGAGAGATCCTGAGCATCTTGGCTTGTAGTTTTAACACTGTTTTTTTTTATAGGAAGACTCATTTCCTGGACAGCTTGCAAACAGTATGGTCTGCAAACACTCTTCTCTTGAAGGATCTTTATACTTTCAGCTGCATGGAGAAGCAGCGCTTAAAGAAGCGTTGAGTACCACTGTTGCCTACAGGTAAAGATGCTGTTCCAGGGTATGGTCCATCTCCTGGAAGGCAGTGGGGCAGAACCTCTGCGGTCTTGCTGCTCCTTCTAGCCAGAGGGCAGCAGTCCCTGTGTGGGCTCTGGGTCCATATGAACAGTGGTGTGGAGAAAGCTATTAGGAATTTATTTCATTCTAAAGTATGCTTCTAAAAGTGAGAGGAAAAGAGCGTAGGGAAATTCTCATGTGCTTCCTTTTCTTTCATAGCCCACATCTTCAGGTTATGCGTCTGCAAGTAGAAGGCAGAGCTGTTAAAAGACTACAGAGTGAGGACTATGTCATCCCTTCTCTCCCCCTCAGTTTTGGCTTATGCTGACCCCTGATACTGTAGTTGTATAGCAGATGGGGAGGGTGAATCCCCAAGTCAGCTTTGTGGTAGAAGAGGCTACTGTGATATTTTGACAAATCTGTTCTTGCCTGGGGGCTCTGACACTTCCAATATTACTTCATGTGTTTTCTGTGAGAACAATCTCTGCCTGTGTAATACAAAAAAAGGTCTTGTGAGCAAAGAAGGTGAATGAGAACTCTTAAACTCCCATAAACACATGGACATGATGGGCAGCAGCCTGCGTAGGAAGCATTGGTCCTGCTAGCTGACCTGATTCCATTCAATGTCAGCAAGTTGTAAGTACTAATCTTTCATGATCCCTCTTACACAGTTTATTTTTTTTTTCCTGCTTTCACCCTACTGATACCTATCTGCAATGTCAAACTTTCATTTACACCTACTGTCCAAAGTTGGAGTAATGGTCCATGCTCCTCTTTGTCAGTCACTCTATGGATGCTGACTGTAGAGTGGGCTCTATAGTGAAATATGCTCATTGCTGTATATATGCATGCCTATGAGTAGTTTATTATGCAGAAGAATAAACAACATAGTATAAAAGGTGAAATTTTTATATTGCTTTGTTTCTAAAGCCTTCATTTGATGATTTGTAGTATTTATAAACTTTTTCAGGTACATTAAATACGCTTTATCTTAGTAATCATATACTTAGATAGCAAAGACATAAAGGATGAAACTGATCTGAACCTGGCTAATGAATACAGTGACAGTGCCATCCTATTTTTATCTAGAGTTTCATCCTGCTCCAGGATCTGTTAAGTGACCTTTACTCCATAATTTAGGAGGCATACTAATTTGGACAAAGGCAGGAATGACCCTCACTGGTATAGGGCTAATCAGAGTGAGTTTGAGTCAAACTAGGATTGTCCTCCCAGCACACAGACATATCATGAAAAGTTAGCTTCAGCAGATGAGCCTAGCAGTTGGCCTTGAAGACCATGAAATTTGGTTTTTTGTGGGTAAGAGGATTAAAACTGGAAATGTCAAAGCTTCTTTTGAGGAACATATTTAGCATGTATGTTAGTGTATATGTGTGTGTGCATATAACTTGCCAACAGAGATGCATACATGCACATACTGTAAAGAAGGCTCAGATTCATGAGATCTACAATGTAATGGTTTGGGGTTTGGTGGGTTTTTTTGTAGTATTTATTTGGCTTCATTACAGCTGAATACCCTGCTGATCTTGACTGACTGTTCTCTATATAACCTGAGATGAGATGTTACTTGCAACATGAGGTCCCTGCCGCCCCTTGATGTCTCTGGCTTGGAGCAGGGCTGAAATGTAGCAGCAAGGGGCAGATGTCCCTGCTGTTCCCCAGCTGTTGCCTTTGCTACCCAGGCCTCTGGCTGTTTGTTTGCTGAGAAGTGTTTGACTGCTGGTTTGGGGTGAAAGAGAAGGATGCTAATAAGAGAACATGGCTTTCAGTCCAGGGAAGACAGAAGATAAGAAAGTTGGACAAATTCATCATTTTCTGCAGCTCAGTCTTGATATGACCTCACTTGCCCTTAGCAACAAAAAGCCCTGCTTAACGCCTCTTGTTTTCCACTCTTCTAATAGCTGTCTTGACCCCATGAAGGGTATAAGCCACCTTCTTAGTGACTCAGGAACACAAATTTTTGTCTCGGTTCTAGGCAGTGTATATGTGCAGTGAGGTGCTTGACTGCATTGTGGTCATCTCTAGAAACTCAAGCATCTTTAAGGATGTTGGATCCTTCAGCCGGAATGTGGTGAGTCAGCACTAAGGGTAGCAGAATTTTAGTTATTTCCTCCTCTTCACTGTAACTGCAGCATGTCTCTACATACATTTCCCCCCTGTTGAGTAGGTTTTGATGTCAGTTGCTTTTTTAATATTTATTCAGTTGGGAGCTGTCTGTAATTTTGGACTGCTTATGAGGCTTTTTTCTTAATATCGTCATACTAGAGGAACTGCAGAAATGGTGAAGATGTAGGCCTTGGCATAATGCCTTGACTTCCAGGGTGTGTAATGATGTCAGGAGAGCTACACCCCCTCAAAGTCAGCATACTGTGAGAAAAAAAGATGGTATGGAAAAATGGGACAGATTTTCTTCACAACAGCCAAAATCAGTGGCAGAACGGAGCTTCCAAAGATATCTGCCATATAAGGAATAGTTTTGGAGCTCTTTTGGATTGTTTCTGGCTAACTTATCACCTAATCCAGTGTGAAAAAAGGAGAGAGACTGGGCTCAACTTCAATTCCTGTGCATAGAGGGGTAACTTAATGACAGTTTGCTTTGTGTTTGTGGGAGGTAAGCCAGATTTATCATGGTTGGTTTTTTTTTTGTTTTTAAAATGAAGTTTCTACTACAATCTCTTTTTTATATCCAAAATAAGTTAGTACACTTTACTCAAAACCAAAACAAACAAACAAAAATCTCCTGCTCCATGTTGAAAATGATGCATTTTAGAAAGAACTCATATTTCTACTCCCTTTTCTGTTCCTTTATTCCAATATTCCGTTTATTCAAATAGAAGGAAGTTCTGGGCAAGCCACATGTTATCATGGCTTCGTGCTGCTGTTACTGGATTTGTCTCTGGGAAAGCTGCTGACATGATGATCTATCCCTTCTGTAGACAGGTAGGAACACACAAGCCACATGGCCACTTCTCCGGGAGGGATGGATTACAGCCAGTGCTGCTCAGTGGTGAGTCCAGGATGGTGACAGCCTACAAGGCAAGATGAGAATAAGACTGATCTTGTGTTCCCAAAGCTCAGGGCAGAGCTTGCTTCGTCTCTGGTGACAGAAGGACCAAAGGGAGGAGGAATTACCTTAGATTTTTAAATGTTAAAGTTGTAGGGTAGCAAGAAGAAAATGTACCATGAAAAATGAGACTATAGTATTAAACAGTCTCTTTGTGATGACCACTTGTGGGAGTCTCTGCATCTGTACAGAGAAGTTTAAAATCTATAAGAAATTAGTTTGCAAACTTTAAGTAAGGCCAAACAATGTTGTGTCCCCAGTGTGGAAGCCCACTTGTTCTATGCTCATTTTGAATTTCATATATTCATTATAGTCTTGCATCTCCAATGAGTAACAGTTAGAGCTCTGTCCTTCCACGTGCTTGTAACTTTTAAACTGGGGCTGCAGCATGCTTTCAAATGCCTAGGTTATAGGTTGCCATGCAATTTTAATGAAGAATCCTGTCAACACTCAAAGGCCTGTTCAGGGTGCTGCGGATAAGTTAGCAGCAGCCAGCCATTACTAACAAAGTTTTATGTGGGAGCACAATGCTTCAATATCTGCAGGTGGTAAAGGAGAAATTGATACCACTCAGGAGTCAAAACAGTCAAATAGCTCACTTATGAACAGGGGCTGATCCTTCCACTATGCAATCAGCTTGATCAAATGGAATAGTTGGTGCCAACGGCAATTAAAAATGGGTGATGGAAGTTTTAATTCAGTGTGGCCTTCCACTCTGTCCTGCCAGTGTATTGAGGGATGTTGTGGTTTAACCCAAGCTGGCAACTAGGCACCACACAGCCACTCGCTCACTCTCCTCTGGTGGGATGGGGTAGAGAATCGAAAGAAAAGTGAGGAAACTCGTGGGTTGAGATAAAGACACTTTAATAGGCACAGCAAAAGCTGCATGCACAAGCAAAGCAAACCAAGGAATTCATTCCCTACTTCCCATCAGCAGGCAGGTGTTCAGCCATCTCCAGGAAAACAGGGCTCCATCACACGTAACGGTTACTTGGGAAGAGAAATACCGACACTCCAAATGTCCCCCCTTCCTTCTTCTTCCCCCAGCTTTATGTGCTGACCATGACATCATATGGTCTGGAATAGCCCTTTGGCCAGTTGGGGTCAGCTGTCCCAGCCCTGTCCCCTCCCAACTTCTTGTGCACCTGGCAGAGCATGGAAAGCTGAAAAAGTCCTTGACCAGTGTAAGCGCTGCTTAGTGACAACTAAGATATCAGTGTGTTATCAACATTCTTATCATATTAGATCCAAACCCCAGCACCATTCCAACTACTAGGAAGTTGAAACCAGCTGAAACCAGGACAAGGGGAAAGGAGGGGGAGATGAGAATTGCCTTCAAGTCAGCTGAAATAAGCAATGTGTCTTTGAATTGACAAAAGCTCAATGTCTGAGATATAACACAGAATGGTAATAATGAAATATCCCAAGTTAACTCTTGCAGGGCATTAACGAGTGTCTGCTCAGTAATTGTACTCAGTCTCACAATTGATTTTCTTTATGTGAACCTAAGTATTTTAACTGTATCACTTCATTTTCCTACCAATCTTTAATTGGAAACCTAGCAGCGTTTCCTACTCTTACACACAGCCTCTTGGGAGAGTAATGGCCAGAGTGTGTTGATCATCACTGTTTCATTGGGACTTGCCTCTTCTCTCCTATTGTGCTGCTCCTTGGGCAGCGTGAGCTCCCAGAGAAACCTCTTAGGTTGTTACAGATCTCAAGTTGTTATCTAATATGACTGTTGCTGTATCTCCAATATGCCTCCTTAATTGAAGATAATGGCTTTGGACGAGATTAACAAGAAAACAAAATAATAATAATGACTCACACTAATGTTACGAGTAGCTCCCTGTTTACTAGCTGCATTTGGCTTGCTTTATTCTTTCATCTGGTCATTGTTCCCGGAAGTGACTAACAGTTTGGGGAATCCCTCAGTTTTTGATTACAGGAGCAATGAAGGTGCCTGACTTCAGATTGCAGGAGGGGCCTGTCCTAAAGCTGTAATCCTTTAATGTGTCTCAAATTGAGCACCAAGAATAGCTAGTTAATTTTTAAAATGCTCACTTGACCCTAGCTGCATCTAATTCTGAACTCAAATTAGGCATGCATTTGTGCGCTGTCTTTCGTGCACACATGTGGATCAACACAAGTCCGATCTCTGCATGCACATAGACCACTGAACCGTCACACTTCCCCATGGAGATGAACTTTTTTATTAAGCATTTTTAGCATACTGTATTCTAGTTCTCTTTCCTGTGTTTTATTATTGTATTTCTGTTTTCAAAGATGCTAGTGAAGAGGTTTATCCTTCTGTTCTATAAATTCCATGGTTTCCACTGCCAATGTGGCTTGCTTACTAATATGGTACACTTGGAGGACAATAGCTTTTCTCCCTTTCAGTTTCAGTTAGTTTCATGGACTAATATAATTGGCGTATTTATAGGTGAGGTCATATTTTAAAGAGATAACATTCATGATTTTCCAGCACACGAATCCCCCTTTTCTGGTTTTAATTTTGGAATGGTACTTGTGTTTGCAAAACCTTACTTGCCAACTTTAGTTGCAGGGTTTATATAAATATTAAGTGCACTTCTTTGGGTACTTCAGTGTGAAGTCTAACTTTCTAGCTCAGATTCAAAACAGTTTATCCCAGGAAAAAAAAATGTCCCTTGTTATCTTGCCCACTGTCTGTGGGCCTCATCACAGTTCTGTGTGTACATAGCAGCTGTGAGTTTGTGAGATGTTCCTGGGTGAATGGTTTATTGAAAAATATGGAATATTGTATAATTATTTTTTGTCTAGATTCAAGGAACGAATTTTGCACTTGAAAATAATCTGCATATTAAAGAAATACTTTCCTTAAAATCCAAAGCAAACTCAAACTTGTCTAAAACGAGAAGGAAGCTAGCAAACAAGATTGACAAAAGGGTCAGAGAGTGTGAAGGTCACAGAAGCCAGATCTCAGTTTTGTAAAGACTTTCTGTACTGCCAGAAAGAAAAAGCAGGAGCTTGATTGTTTTTATTGAATCTCTTTTTAAAAGAGACTTCTTTTTTGGTGGCTGATTCTGACACACATTGAAAGTGAAACTTGCTATCTCAAGCTCATGGCAGAACAAAGGCCAACAGAAGTAATTACTAAATTTCTGAGATTCGAGTCTTAGAGAAATTGCCAAAGTTAGCAAGGGCAGTAGATTTAATTGCTTGCAAAGGTTATAGGTGCATTTGCTTCTCTGATTGGAAGGCTGCAATTCAATTTAGAGGGATGCAGAATGTTACCTTGCAAAACTCTTAGTGCAGATTACTGATAGGCGTGTGAGGATATGGGGTCTTTCTAGCCCTGCTCAGAAGGAAAGGAGCCCACAAACAGCCTACTTGCCTGTAAGCGGGAAGTGAAACTTCAGCATGTTGGTTGCAAAATATACATATTCAGGTAGAAATCAGCCTGCCAGGAAGAGGGCAGTATGGTTGTATTTTACCACACCTTACAATAATATTTGACGGTAATCACTCTAGCTAAATCCTTCAGATATAAAGGACAAAATATCTCTCAATTTTAAGGGACTTATGCAGAAAACAAATCGGAATGGTGATGGAGGAGTATGGAAGTCCTTCCCACTCCTGCTCCTGCCCATTGGCCACTGGGAGGGCAACCTGAGGCCTGGGGCGGAAGTGCATTGTGGTGTAGGGGTCAGGATAGATGAGAAGATTGTTACCTTTTCAGCCAGCCTTGATTGCATGCTATCTCCAGAGCAGTGCTACTTACACATGGGGCTTCTGAGTGTGGCCCTGGCTTCCACTGTAAGGCAGGGGAAGGTGTGCTCCCACACAGGGCTTATTACTGCTGTGCGGGGTGGTGAGCATGAAGATCACAGGGCAGAGCCCATGTTCCAGGTGCTGTCTGATGAGCAGGCAAGGGTGGAAAGCAGTCCTGGTATGCCACGTACCAGGGATTTAAAGGCATTGTCAGAATGAAGTATAGAATAAGAAAAGAAGTGCCTGGTAACACCAAACTCTGTCAATGTCATTTCTTCCTGTTGTTTGTTTGGTTTGTGGTTTTTTTTCCCCCCCCCTCTTTTCTGGAGGTCCCCGGAGCTCTGGTTTGTGCCCCAAAATCCCAGAGAGGATTCCAGCTGTTGGTAGGGTGGGATGAAGTTGAAGGACTAGGATATCTAGTGTTTCTCAGTGTTCAGATGCTGAGATGATGGTATCTGCACTTAGTAGAGTCCTCTATTCAGTTACAGCTGTAGCTGTAGCTCCTGCTTAACAGGAGTTACAGCTGTAGTTCCTGGTTTTCATTTTTTCTCTGTGCTGTCCATGTTAAATTTCCCTTGCCCTTGAAGAAACAAGAAACAATTTCTTAAATGGCTAGCCATTTTTCTCTCCCTTCTTGGGAAAGGTTATCATTCCCCATTAACTCTCTCAAGCTGGCTTCTGGCTTGTATACATGGCACCTTGCCAGATTGCTGTACTTTTTTTTACAAGACCACCACGGTTTTCTGTGAGCCAGAAAAGTGTAAATAACTATGCACACAGCAGGACTCTTTAAAGATTCTCTGCTAACCTCTGACTTGATGGGTTGGGTTTGTTTTTTTTTTCCCCTATTACTGTCAATTTTACCTTTTATGTTTTACTTTTCTGCTTTCAGATTTTGTTTGGAGACCCTCCCATTTCCCCCTTAGAAATCTTACTTGCCTAGAAAACCCTAAACAAGGGAACACCTGACCTGCAATTGCCTGTATTTAGAAATAGGTTTCAAATCAAATTCAACCAACCTTACTTTCGCTGGTATTTTTCCTTTCCTTCCTCTGTCTCTTCAGATTTGCTATCATCAAGAGTTTTTAAAATATATTCACATTTCAGGCTTAAATATAAACTCAGATTAACTACCGTTTAATTAAGATAACATCATCAGGATAATTAGACTTCCTAAGATGGAACAACTAAGCCCTTGTGATTTACAGCCTGTGCCTTGTGATTTTCTGTTCTGTGCTGGAGACCCGTGCATCAGCGTTGAGAGGGCGCACTGCGAAATGCCACATCTGATCACAGTGCGACCACCAACCTAGCTCAGTGCTGGGAGAGATGTGGGGCTGGCTGACGCTGAGGCCTCACAAGGCAGAGGTGATGCTAGCAGAGGCAAGCATTGTGCAGAGTCTGGCAGACTCCTTTTTTTAAGAATATGCTCCAAGGTCTGACCAGGACTCCAGTGCGTTATGAGCTGCGTTTTGGGGTTCCTTGTGGATGCAATGTTTTTGCCTAGGACCACCCAGGAACAACATCCTCTGACCACCCCAGCTGGATAGGAGACTGCCCTGCCATTGATGTCCTTGTCACCTTTCAGCTGTAACACAAATGGTGGAACGTAGCTGCGTGTGGAACTGGCCACGTGCAGGAACTGCTGGCTGCTAACAGCATAACACAGCCTTTCCAGGGCAGCTCATCAGGGTTCCCTGCTGCTCTCTGCATTGCAGACCCATGGCATTTTGAAGTGGATTTGAAGGGTTAATTGTTGCCTTCAGGCCCATTTGCTGTAGGAGAGTGCTTTAGAACATAGGAACGAGGGTCGGGGTGAACATCTCTGTCTATCTGATGCAAGAGAATTTTCCATAGCTGGAAACTTGGATGCATGGGAAAGTGCTTTTCCAGCGCTGCCATAACCTCTGAGCTAAGGACTTATAAATGTCATTATTTTCCATTCTGGCTGTCCAAAAAAAAAAAAAAAAAAGCCATATATTTTAGCTGTGTTGCTTTCTAAGCTCCTAAAAAGCTCTTTGGATACCTCCACTTTGAGTTCAGTCAGGTAACCTATGCAGAAGAAAACAGAACAACTTTGTATGCTTTCATTCCACAGAGATTCACTCCTGGCAACCTTTGAAACCACTTAATAAAAGAAATATTTCCGCAGTTGTAACTAATTGTATAGGAAACAGACTTTGGTTAGCAAATGTGTTTTTAGGAGGACAAGCTGATTCATACTTTTCTTTCTACTTCATAATCTATGCAGATGAAAATTCCTCTTATCCTTTCTATGAAGCTCTTTTAGAAATCTTTTCTGGTCAGATAAAGTAATTTTTTCAAAAGGAAGAGTAAATTAAGTCAGTGGCTTAAAAATTAGTATTTTATTCTTGAATAAACTTATACAAGGAAATGAAAAACCAAGATCCATAAGAATTTTTTTGCTAATAAATGCAGTGGCTAAGGATTGGCTGATCGAAAATTTCTATATTTTAAATCAAATATATTAAAACAATCTTGTTTGGAGCTGGCATGTAAAGATGCAGTTTTAGCTCTTTGGAATAATTAACTACCAAAACGTAGCTGTGAAATTTGTGGTTAAGGAACTGTGACTTGATAGCTCTTTTTATTGCCCCCTTCCATGGGGAAACTAATATCAGTAGCTAAGCTAAACCAGGGCCAGGACTGAAACCCCGGCTGTTCTGCAGCATTTTCAGTACGATCCATTCACCCAAAACTTGATGAGCTGCTTAAATAATCCTGATGCATTCTGGAATTTGCTGTGCAGGCTCCATCGGTGCCTTTGAGGAGGAGATGAGGTCTGTAATGTTTCCAGAGCTCTGCCGATGCAGTCAGCATAATGGCTTTATTGAAGTCATTCAGGTACCTGAGCAGAACTGTTTCCAAGCAGGCATAAGCAGACTTCAAGGACAGGGTATGAGCATATCCCGAGCCCTTGTAAACAGTGACTTGAGTTGGTAACTACTAAAGAGCAAGTTTTGGGGGGTTGGGGTTTTTTTTAAAAATTACTATTATTATTTTATGTATTTTTCTGCAGCAAAAGGCTGCGGCTCCTTCCCTCCCAGAGTCCTGTGAGAAGAGTTGGGAGGTGCTGATGCCTTCCTGCAGATCCTGCAAAAGGCAGCAGCCGATAGGCTTCAGCTGTGAGCACCTCAGGCTGCTGCAAGGTGTGTTTTTGCCTAATGCATTTGGCATTGCCTAAAAGCAGGGAGTGTGTGTAAGTGCCACAGTTTGCTTCACACCAAGGGTTGGTTCTGAAACAGGGAGGTATAATGGGAGAAGAGAGCTTTCCGTGAAGATGCTTCCTCAGGCTAAACAAATGCTATCCTGTGTACTTCACAGCTGAGGCTTAAAATAGAGATAATAAATCGATACATGTTGTGTTTTGTTTTTAAGCTGGTCTCCAGTCTCCAGATTGGCTTTTAAGTATCTTGTTGCTATGGAGAAAGAACAACTCTCTCCTATGCAGCGGGTAGGGGAGAGCAGCACTCCTCACAGCATGGTGCTGTGCTGCCTCTTCATCCTGCAGCTTTTTTTCCCAAGGAAATACGGCTGTTACTGGTATGCTGCCGTTTGATCTTGTCTGTACTTGTGATTGATTTCCTCCCCCCTTTCCCTCTTGCCCTTTATGAATGTCTTTTCACCGTCTCTGATCTTATCTTTATCTCCTCTGCCTTTTTTCTCAATGAGGGCTCCCTTCACTTCCAAATGAAAATTAGACCGTTAGCAAAGTCTTATCTTCTCTCTCTCAGATAACTTTCTTTTCTGTATTTCTGGTCAGTGAGAGATACCAGATTTGCAGTAGGCACAGGAAAATATTTTGCTACCAATACATCTGTTCCTCTCTCTTCATTGTTTTTTTTAAAGTAAACGAGCCTGGACTCTGGCTCTACATATACAGCAGAGACAATGGGTGTTTCTGGGGATTGCAACAACATTATACATCTGCTGGTGAGTCCGTACTGCAGCAGAGAGTATACGTCTTGACATCCAGGCATGTCAAGAGCTGTACATGTCTGTTGTTTGTTTAGCTTTGTTACATGTTGTTTCCCTCACCTCGGGCTCAGTTCCCAGCCAATGCAGGCGGCAATGCAGTTTGCTCACAGGTCATCTCTCCAATGATGAGATGATGTCTGTGCTTGGGGGAGCGAGGAGGAAGGCCAGACCAATGCAGTGGCAGGGAATACAAATGTACAGACTGATGTACCCCACTGTCCTTGAACATCAAGGGAAGCAGCAGGTTTGTTTAGTGCTGCTGTGTCAGAGCCCTGGAGCTGCAGATTCAGATGCATTTCTGAGGCTGAATTAGTGAGTGCTTTTGTTTGTGCTCTTCTCCTCCCCTGCTGCTAACTGGAAGACCAGTTAGAAAAAAAAAATGGTATTCTAATTGAAGATACACAAATGAGCAGGGAAAACTTGGAATGAACCAGAGGAAATGCTGTGAAAGCAAATTCACCTCTTTTGCTGGTGGTTGCTTGATAGCTAGAGACTGTTCCAGTTATTTTGAAAGGGCTCAGCTCCCACTGGGACTCCGAAGTGAACAGGCCATTTTTTCAAGGCCATCTGCTGAGCTTCTGGATGCTGCTCATTTCTGGAGACCTCTGCAATGTAAAAATCTTGTTGTCTACTCATTTGTCAATGAGAATGCCATGTGCATACCAGATTGACCCCAATTTTTCTCTTGGTTTCCCTTTAATTTACTATATGAAATTTAATCTGTCTCTGTTTTCTGAATTATCTCTGATCCCCTGCAGTGTGAGGAAAGCCTGCTCATCTCCTGCTGCTGCTCTTTAGCTGATATTACGTTGTTAAACTTCCACTTGCTCATTGTCAGTCCTGTGCGTGTCTGTCTCCAGCCAGGGAGGTCTAATTGTGAGGCTGCTCTGGCTGCCCTAATCCTTCAAGTGCCTGCATTTGTCTGCCTACCCGTGGGTTGTCTTACCTCCTTTGGGTTTGGCCATCTCGGATTATGTTTCTTTGTGCTGTCTTTGTAGCTGCACAAGGCAGTAAAAGATCTCTTGGCAAATGGCTGCTCTTTGGAGAAACATGACACTGTTCCCTTGGTGGTCTTTACTTGGTCTGAGCACCCTGGCATCCCAGCCCTTTTGTGGGCGTGAAGTGCAGTGGCTTTCTTGCTGTATTAACATGGAAGTAGATTCTGAATTACAAATGATCAGCTTTTGCCACTGTTGTTCAGCACAAGGCAGTAAAAGATCTCTTGGCAAATGGCTGCTCTTTGGAGAAACATGACACTGTTCCCTTGGTGGTCTTTACTTGGTCTGAGCACCCTGGCATCCCAGCCCTTTTGTGGGCGTGAAGTGCAGTGGCTTTCTTGCTGTATTAACATGGAAGTAGATTCTGAATTACAAATGATCAGCTTTTGCCACTGTTGTTCAGTTGCATTCTATTGATGGGTATTGGGAACACAGGGCAGGACAGTGTCTGGTATTCCTGCTTGGGGCCTTTTGATACTACCAAATGAGAAATAGTACTGTTCTGGTGTGAACTTCTAGGTCACAATAAATTGGGACTGCACGAGCTGTCTGCTGTTGTGGTCGGCTTAGGAGCTGAGAGCTCAGTGATCGAAATGTAAAACTTGGCAGAATGATCTTGGAGACTTCTCCAGGATTCTGTGCTTATGTCTCCGTGCCGACACTTCTGCAAGTTGCTGGACTACTTTTTCTGGGAAACAAGGTTCTCATTACTCAAACAGTTACATTCAGTGATACTTCCAATGAGCAGAGTCAGCTACATGGCTCTTTTTACAAGTCTGGAAAGGGAGAAGGGAAGAGGAAGACTTCACAGTTCAGCTGACAAATAGTAGTTGCTGGAAAAGGAACTGCATGCCTAGGAAAATTTTCATTCTACATTTATGAGCAGATTTAAGTTCTCCAGAACTAGCCTTAGAAAAAAGGCGTATGTATACATAGCATAAAAATAATTGGTGTATTTCTGTAAAACCAGAAATCTGCTTATCTGCTGAAGGGAATTATGAAATGCAAATGCTACATCATCATCTCTGCTGGCAAGAATAACCCAAGCATGAGGCTGGAGTTTGTCAGGCCCTCTTGTTCCTGGGAAATGAGTTGACATGATAAGATTTCGAAGTAGAAGCCTAAAATGTCACAAATAATGCAGATATGAAGAATTTCTACATTGTTGTTTTTTTTTTTTTTAAGGTAAATAAGATGCTATACCAAGGAATAATGTTTTGATAAATCCATATTTTGATTTAAACCTCTATATATATTTTATATATGTGGGTGTGTATGGAGGAGAGAGCAGGTTATTCCTTTTGAGCTTGTTCCTTTTCCCATTTGAGAAGACAGAATTTTTTGTTGCTGTGTTTTGCAGGTGCCAGTCCCAAGTCATTCACTGGGACTATGTATGTTGTGATCATGTGCTGGTAGGCTGGTCATCAGAGATTTTTTTTCTCTTGGGATCAGAGCTTGAGCAATATGGTCATGAAGGGTGCACTGTGTTATTTAAGCCCTTAGGGATGGACAGAGTCCCAAGGCCAGAGCTTCCCCACACACATGTATCTAGGCCAGTTAAGCTGGAGAAAGCAAACTACATCCTATCATACAGCAAAGTTTTGGATTGTTCCTCCACGAGAGCCCAGGAGACAATCCTTTCAACCATTGAGAATGGTTCCCAAGTCCTGCTTAACTGACTTAATAATTAGTCGCTGTACTGAATAAAGGGCAAATGACAAGGACTTGTAGCCTTTGTTTCTACGTTTTTTTTCTTTCTCTCAACATAAACTCATTCTTGCAAAGACATGCAATAAGAGATATATGCGGACTTGCAAGTTTGTAAAATTGCAATTATTTAGTGCATTTATACAATGTGAGCTGCAGCAGTTTCATCATCAGTGGGAAGACTGTAATTGGGACAAGAAAGGGAAGGAAAAGATCTTGAAGGACTATCTTTTAGTGGTTCTTCGCTGGTACATTTTGAGGCCATAACCTGATGGCTCAGCAGCTAGTGGGCTCGGTCCCGCACTCTGTGGTCTCTGCATCAGCAGGGTGTTTAATATGACAGTGCTTTTTGTGTTACGAGCTGCTGACTTCTGGGACTCCCAAACAGATGGTGACTACATGAGAACACATGTAAGTGGCTGACACTGTAGATCTTGTTTTCCCCAGTTGTTGCACTGTTCAGGATGCTGTATTAAGACCAGAATCAGCATAAAGATTTCTTCCTTAAGAAAGAAAGGAAAAATAACCACCCCCAAACCAAACCCAAACGCATTGAGGCCTCATGGTTCTCATGCCCCGAGCTACAGCTTGTCAAATCTCCTTGTTTGCCAGGTCTGCCAAATTTTAGAGGACGCAAAAATAACACTACAGAGTGAATTTCCCGGATGGAGTTAAGTGGTATGGTGCTGTTGCAAAATTTAAGCAGGAAATAAATGTGAATCTGTGTAAAAAAAGTACTTTGAAAATAAAAATGAGGACAAAGGCACCCAATGTATATAAATAAAGCAATTTTCTATTTCTTACGTTTTCCACCAAGGACAAAGGAAATGACAGTATAGTGTCTCCTCATGGTTGTTTGAAAGCTGCGCTGTACTGCTGGATTCCTCTTTGGCAATCTTTTCTTACTCAAGTGACTGAAATCTGTCGAATTCCAATAGACAGAAACAGAACCTGATTTCAAAATGTGTTGTCGACCTTCTTCTGAGATGGAACTCAGAATAGATCAACCTTCTGACGTTTGTTCTTATATCAGCATATCTGTAGCTTGTGGAAATTTAAATATTAAAGCATAATGTCTGAATCATAGCAACCCTTCAGTGTCCAATGAAAAAGCCAATATGCCTGTTTCACATGGTACATTTTACTCCATCTGCAGAAATAGCTTTGCATGTGCTTTTTAAATTTAAAAAAAAAAAAAAGAGCTGAAAACACAACCCTCTTTGAAAATGATACAGTTTGGGAGCTGGCTAATACATAGGATTTTTTGCAGAGTCACATTGAGTTTCTCAGTAAAGTAGTATTGTTGTCTGCAGAGAAGTGCTAGGGGAGGAAAAGCAAGATCTTACAAGTTTGGAAAAATGGGAAATTTGGTTGAGATGAGCAGACATGAAGCTGCCTCTGGTTGTTTGAAAGCTGCGCTGTACTGCTGGATTCCTCTTTGGCAATCTTTTCTTACTCAAGTGACTGAAATCTGTCGAATTCCAATAGACAGAAACAGAACCTGATTTCAAAATGTGTTGTCGACCTTCTTCTGAGATGGAACTCAGAATAGATCAACCTTCTGACGTTTGTTCTTATATCAGCATATCTGTAGCTTGTGGAAATTTAAATATTAAAGCATAATGTCTGAATCATAGCAACCCTTCAGTGTCCAATGAAAAAGCCAATATGCCTGTTTCACATGGTACATTTTACTCCATCTGCAGAAATAGCTTTGCATGTGCTTTTTAAATTAAAAAAAAAAAAAAGAGCTGAAAACACAACCCTCTTTGAAAATGATACAGTTTGGGAGCTGGCTAATACATAGGATTTTTTGCAGAGTCACATTGAGTTTCTCAGTAAAGTAGTATTGTTGTCTGCAGAGAAGTGCTAGGGGAGGAAAAGCAAGATCTTACAAGTTTGGAAAAATGGGAAATTTGGTTGTGATGAGCAGACATGAAGCTGCCTCAGATTACCCAGTTGCACCCAGCAATTTCTCTGCATACTGTACCTGGTGCAAAGCGTATCACAGCAGTGCAGTAGTAATTTCAAGGCGTGGGAGTAAGTATTGTGGTAAGCACTCAAGCAGAGGGCTGGAGCAGGTGATCTCCAGAGGTCCAGCCTAAATTATTCCATGTCCTGAGGCTGTTCCTGTCTGGGATCCATGAAAGTTCTGAACAAAAAGTTGGCTTTAAAATACAGTCGTGGAAAAAAGGAGAACATTGAATCCACATGCTGGCTTTTAGGCAGTAAAAGCCATGTGAATTAGCTGAAGTATCATGACTAAAAGGAAGCCTTTCTGAGGAAGGGAGGCTGGGGGCACTGTACTCTGTTTTCTGTAAGCTGTTTGTCTCCAAAATTTTCTGTTGAAAGCCAGAGCTAGCGCTGTGGCATCTGAAGCATTTATTTTGTGATTCGTAACTGTGACTGACACTCAGGAGAGAGATGCCTGGATGGAAGGACATTTGAAAATAGTTTGGTACCCGGCACAGATGCCCAGGGAGCAGCCAAGCCCTTAAAAATTAACAGCCAAGGGGAACTGTATTGCCGAGATCTTGTTTTTTATTGCTGAAGGGGTGAATTAACATACTTATTTAGCAAAATACTCAGATATTTGTTTGTATTTTACCCTGCTGATAAAACTGGATAATGATTGTTTTCAGGGTTGGGTTTTTTTGCGCGGTTGGAGAAGGAACAATATGTGTGTACTGTGTGTGAGCCTTTCCAGACAGCGTGTGACTCTGTCCCAACCTGCTGTCCCTAGTAAGAGGTGGTGGTTAAATAATGCCAGCATTGTGTAACGGGAGCTTTGTAATGGGAGTAAATATCATTTGTTTAGCTATAAGCAAATAAATCCTTTTTAATATCACAGTGGATACCTTGTGAAGAAATATGTGCATTAAAAATGAAAGCAACTGGAAAATATTGTAGCCTTAAAAAAAAAAAAATCAAGATCTTTTTAAACTTTTTTGTCATTTTGTCTTCTCTCAAAAAAATGCTGACTTTTCAGTGATATATCAAAAATATGTCTATATTCAAAAATGGAACTATTTAGGATGGAAAATCAAAACAATTTTAGTTCTTTTAAGTTTCTGGATAAATATATTCTATCAGGAACTGAATGTTTTTTCTGAAGATTTTTGGTGGAATACATTTTTGTAAGTCCCGGTTAAGTAAGATTTATAAAGGTAAATTGTCCTACCTCACTGTCCATCTGATTATTGTGTGTTCTGTTATAAAAACAAAACAGAATTTCTAAGCATTCCCAAGGTGGCCAAGGTGCAATTACTTACCTTTTTGGAAATGCTGGTCTTAAAAGGTTTTGGATTTTTTCAAATACTTTATTGCTCTCTTGAAAAATGGAAGTATCTCCCAACTTCAGCTGCAAGCTGAAGCTATGTATTTAGCTACTGCATAATGCCTACACAGTGGGATCCTGGTTTGGAGGAGGGTTGTGCCTGCAATTATTATGTCTTCATATTAATTATGAAGCCAGGAAAAGGAAATGGGAGTGTTGTTCCTCTTCTTCGAGGAAATCAGTGTATTTCAAGTTTAATTTAAAAATAAACACCTTAAAAATCTTGTGCGGTGGAACAGGAGATTAGTGTCAGGGTTTTTCTAGAAAACTTTAAGCCCTGCTATACTAGCAGATAGAGAGGCTGCCATGTTCTCAAAAGTGTTGGTGTATTCTGGGAGCAACATGTGGAAAATCACCCCTACTCTCAACCTCTGAAGCTGAAACCAGATAAGTGTGTTCCTCATTAAAAGGCGTATTGCTCCTATTGTCACTCATATCTCTTCTGACTTCGGCATTTCTAATATTTTGTTTCAGGATCTCAGTGCAGTAAAGATTCATGGTTGGTATGGGAGTTGGTGTTCTTCCTGTCAGAATGGACCACTGGAGTCCTTCTGCCAGGAATACTGAAACAGAGAAATTTTGTATACATTAATGGACATTAATTGAAATTTAAAAAAGAATAATTTATAATGTATGACTACATAAAAAAAAATTCTGTTATGCACCTCTTTTTTTCACAGTATGGATTTCTTGTCTTTTCAGCTTTGCTTTACTGTTTTGTGATCCAGAATACAAAGCTTTTTAACTGTTTATTAACATACTCCGATATTCTTAACATTGTACTTAGTTATGTATAAAGAATGAGTTAATAGATTAGTAAATAGCATTAACAAAGTCTTGCTTATTGATTTCTCAATGTAATAAGAAATAGGTGTATCGACATAGTTAACTGTACAGATAATTAATGGCTCCACGTTTGGAGCCAGATTCTCTGCTATGCTAATGGTGAAACAAGTAGAGTTTTGCCAGTAAGTAAGTTGGCCTGTTTTGTGTTTGGCTGGCTAGAAATGCATTTTTTACTTCCTAAGCCCCAGTGTTTTGGAAGATCTGTCTGCAGGTGAATCATGGTAAGATGGAAACTGTCAGTTCTAGGAAATAGCAGATGTTTAGGGGAGTTGGTGAGTGATAACTCCAGTACTGGGGTAACTGTCACATTCTCAATGGGCATATCCCTGGTTGATGGCCTTAAGACAGTAATAACCAAAGAGTTCGGTTTGTTTTGTTTGTTTGTCCTTTTTTTTTTTTTTTTTTTTTTTTTTTTTTTTTTTTTTTTTTTATGGAAGGGGGAGGAATAATGCATCAAATAGTAAATTAAAAAGCACGTTCCTATATGCACAAGATTATAAATTGGGAAGCTGGTATCTATTGCTGGGTGGAATAATCATTTTAAGTAGCTGAACTAGATAAACGCATGTTGACATTTTTGTTTGTGCATAAATTCATTCTTAATGTCGTGGGTCATAGTTGGATGCAGGGAACATTAAAAGAGCTTGACAGTGTCTGAACCAAGATTATGGTGTCAAACAGGGGGTGAAATTCACTTTATTCTAGTTATTGATTAAAATTTTATTAGCAGACTTTAAAGATATCAGTGGGGCTGCTCTTCAGGGATGAGCAACCTAAACATGTGCCTTCCTGTTTCCATAGCAACACATCATTTTCATCCTTCCCAGGCAGCCTAGCTTGCATTGTGTACTGCAGGAGTATTAGGTTCAGAAGAGCCATATTATCAGCACAGTAGCTTTCCCTAAACCTTGCTATTAAATATTTCTTTTTTGAATGATCATAAGAATAAAAAAGTGGTTGGGATTATTGTGCTTTTTCGGAGAAATAAATCATGGCAGCAGAGCTGAAAATGAGAAACAACTGGCAACTGGGGTGAAGTGTTTTGGTCCGATTCATTGACTGTAAAACTGGCTATTCCTGTGACTATGCAAATGCACTTTGTCAATAAGATCAAGATTTTAGCAGGAATAGTTCTCGGTCTGGTGGTTATTGTTAAAATCTTTGAAGTGTTTTTGATTCATATTGTTTGAGTTGTTGCAGAGAGTTGAAGTACTGTAGTAAAGGTTAAGGCTATAAATGGTGGCTGTCAGCAAGGATCAATTTTCCAGCACTGTGGATCCCGGCCTTGGAAGCACATTTAGAGGTGGCATTTTCAAGCTCAACGTAAGCGATTTGGTTGCTTTCCAGGATGCTTGAGGCCATTTCAGACTGCGGCATATTCATATTTTGCTGCGAGCTTGAAACTGTTTTATTGGATTTGGAATGTCAATCTTGTCTATCAAATCAGAGATTTCTAAGACCAGGACAGAGCATCTTAGTTTCATTTTCACACAGTTCTCAGCTGCTGTGAGCACAGGAAACTCCTTTAAAATTCTATCCTTTGGATAGAGAACTATCTTTTAGAAAGATGCATCTTTTGTCTTGTCTGTAAGAAATGAATAATTCAGTATATCCCTATGCAAATATTTATTACTCTCTATGAAAAAAATGTGTGCACCTTATTTCTTCTCTCCATTTGTGTAGTATCAGTTTCCCAGTGATGAATCTTTGTCAAATACAGCAATGTGCTACACTGTTTTCTGAGATGATTGCATGCCTATCTTCTGTTTTGGCGTTGTGGAAGCTTCAATTACTGTTTAAACTATGAATTTTAAAATGCTATTTTAATGCTACCACTATACAGTAAAAGAAGCAAATTACCATGGGAGAAGTATTTAAGCAATGCATAAAGATGCAGATCACCACAATATTTTCCTTTGGCCTTTGGGATGTTTAATTTTCTGTTTCTCCATTTGTATAAATTTTTCCATGAGGTTATGTGAGGCATGTCAATAAAAATCGAGAGCTTTCGCAGTAGTTGTTGCTATAGTTACACGGTGCAGCTCTTAGCCTCCTGCACAGAAAGTAAACCACCTGCAATTCCATAAAATCCTTTATTGGCATAAAAAGATTGAAAGAGACAGTACTGGTCTGCAGGTACAGAGCAAATTCTAGATTGGTCTGATATTCTGGCAACTAATGCTGTCTTCATGCAGAGGTCTGCAGAAATGCTTTACGGATGAGGACAGCATGGAAAGGGAAGAAAAGACATCTT
>NW_009259111.1:4237538-4261001 GCF_000687185.1 Egretta garzetta | reverse complement strand
TGGGGGGGGGGGGGAAGGTGCTGGATGCAGAAAATGGAAGATAAGAAATGAGTACCAAAAATTAACTAAAAAGAATCTCGGTTCATAGCATATCTTAGCTCCGGGAAAAGAGGGACCAAGTTGCCTTTTAAAGCCCTCTGAGTCGTACCCCTCCACACAGACGGAAATGTCACGCTCACAGAATGATGCTGTTCTCCTGACTCTGGAATTCAGTGATTAACTTAATCCTCAGGGTCTGTACAGCACAAACATTGACATCAACACTGGCTCTTTGGAACAGGTTTTTGTCTCAACAGCTCTCATATGCATTCAGGAACCCTAAAATGGCTTTTAACATGACTTCTTTGTACTGAACTTACTTGACTGAATTCTACTTTCGCTACGTTTTCTTTTCTCTTTCTTATATGGCCATTGATTTAAGGATTTGGTATGATTTACTGCTATAAACCATAGACTTTTAAAATCTTCCCTGGGATAGACAGATGTCCCTGGTAAGTAGGTGGGGGAACAAAACCACTGAGGAGCATTTTCCTATGGAATTGCTCTATAAAACAGGCCTAAAAATGTCATCTTTACCTTCATAATTCCAATTCCCTTGCTTGAGGTTTTTTTTATGACTGAATGAAGTAGGATGAGTTTATTTCATATCAGTCACCATGTGAGAAAGGACAGTTAGGTAAGTGCATGATGTCTCATCTTACGTTGAATTTGAATGCTCATTTTTCAAGTATGTTCTATATATACAGATGAGCCAAGATTCCAGGACCCAACAATGCCTTCACTGCAGGGTTTTTATTCAATTTTTTCTTAAGTTCCAGACTTACAAAGTAATGTGAATCTAATCCCATGGATCATTAAATAAACCAGAGATTTTTAGATTTTTTTCATTACTTAGTTTCATTACACAACATCCATACTCAAGGTGAGGTCAGACCGTGCAGTAAAGGAGGTGGTGAAAGATGTTCCCTGGCCTAAAGATGTAACAACATAAATAGCTAAAATAGTCAAGATGAGGCAGGAAAATGTAGAAACAGCAGAGTCGGTGAGTAGCCTTTGGCCAGTAACGCGGGTAGCACTCAGAGGTTTAGTCCCCTGCTGTCTGCTTCTTGCGATGGTTTCTGCCATTTGTCGGGAGGGAAGGTCTGACCAGATCCCTTCAGAGCTCAGAAAGGAGGATTATATTTTTGCTTCATGCGGGGTAATTCTCCCTCTATAATGAGAAGGTTTAGAGTCACAGGGCTAAGAGGAGCAAAGCGTCAGTAACGGAAATTGAAAGCTGGAAATGAAGGAATTAGTCATGACTGGGGTTTTTGCTCTCAACTTTTTTCTTTATGGATTCTTTTCTCATTTCAAGAAGCAATTGGTTCCCTTGCCGTTCCCATCAAGGCTTGCTTTTGCTGCTTAAATCCCGTTAAAACCTTTGCTGATTACCAGTTGGAGGAGCAGCTTTGAATCCACCCATGTAGTCAGCCTGAAGGAGAACTAGTTACCTAATCACATTGTCAGCTAAGTAATTTTTGCACCTCCTGGGACTTGGGTCTAGCCAGTGCATTGCTGACATGATGCTGAACTTGACTTACATTGCCTTGTGGATGAACAGTTGTGGTCAGTATTGTGTCAGTCAAATGAATCTTCAAAAGTAGAATTATGCTTTGGAATGCATATGAAGTTGACATTGTTTAATTGTCCTCTGGAGACCCAAAATGTTTCTCAGTGACAAAAGCATCCAAAAGCATCTCTTGCAGAGAGGGCAAGAAATATTTCTGCCTGCAAGAGTTTTGGGAGCTTTATAAAACAAACAAAAAAGCCTCACCAAACAACCCTTCCCCACAACCTAATTAGAAAAAGAATGAAATAAAGTGGTGTGAGAACTGTAGACTAATTAATTAGAAGGATCTCCTAAGAAATTTCTGAAAAGGATAGCCTTTCATGCTGGAAAGTAGAGTTCCATCAGCAGCCTTTCAGCAAGACACATTGGTTAGGAGAGAAGCTGTTGAAAATCAGCTACTGAAATTAATGGAACCATATTTCAACACAGTGATTTCAAGACAGTTCTGAACAATAAAGAGATACTACTTAGACATAAAAATAATTCCTATTTCCTAAGAAATTACTGAAGTGTAATGTTTCTCCTCCGTAGGAATAGGCATTCTCATGCAGAAATTGGGAACAAACTTAATCCATCAGGTAGCTGAATAAACTTATGAAGTCCCCTTTAAATTTAATCATACATAACTAAACTGTCTTTGAATCAAGACTACTTCTTTTCCTTCCCTACAGTGTATATATTTGAACCAACTAGATACCAAAGATGCAGTAAAACTATCAAGATAGAGCATGGTGTCTGCTGAAGTGGCACCTAATGCAGTGCTGATCATCATGCTATAGAAGGTTTTGTTAACTGGACAACATTTTGAGTTGTCTGTGTATACGTGACATTTTGGAAGATTAGTTTATGTTTGTAATCTCAAAATTGTTTAAAGATTTTGGGGGCACTTGAAATCTCAGTGGGTTTCTGATTTTGCCTTTGAAGTACCTGATTTTTCAGAAAACTCAATGCCTTCTGAAAGAAGCTTGTAAAGCAGCGTGAGCTGGGCAGCTAGCACAAGATTTGTCTGCTTTAGCTTTAAACTGTGTCTGAGCTAGCAAGATATCTGGAAGGCAGTGGAGAGGAAGACATGGGTAGAAGCGTGGTGGAGGATTCTTTTGACTTCAGATATTTGCCCTGGATGAGATGAACCCCACTCTGAAAGTGCCTGTTTATCACTTGAGTGTGAAATGGGTTAGGTACCTACATGAAGAATGGATACATGTATACATATGTACATACATGTAAGTAGATGCATCATAGATCTTTTGGGCTTAGGCAAATTGAATCCCACATCCAGAAACTGAGGTGCTCCAAATCAATAGTGATCATCTGCAGAAGGATGTGTGCAGAAAAAGAAATCGTGTTTGCATGTTGTTACTAATGCAAGGTCTGAAAGCATGAAATCTGTTAAGCAAAGAGTTCTGCAAAAGATAGCCAGGCCCAAGGCAGGTATTACTGACTGTGAAGGGTGATGGAGTGAGGTGGGAGTGGGTAGCGAAGCAGTGGCAAATGGGCAGTGCATCTTTCAGTTTCAAAGTTACGTCACTTGAAAACAGTTTTTTACAATTTGGACTTAACTCCCTCTGGCAACAGCCAAGATGCTGTCTGCTTCATAAATCTACCTATGTAGATAGTAGATACATGTCTCCTCTATTTGCTTATGCAAGATCCAAAATCCATGTCTGTGTGTACATACAGATACTTTACAAACACAGACGTTAAGTGTAGTATTGCCAGTTGTGCTGTAATTCTTTTTACTCTCTCCTTTTGGACAGTAAATTGGTAAAGACAATGGGTGGCTGTGGTCATCCTAAAATACCTTGACTTGGTTGGTTCTTTATCAAAAGTTACCGGAGAGCTTTAAAATGCTGATAATCACCAAAATAAAAAAGGCTCTAATTTAGGGAAAGTTGAGTTCAAATGATTTGGGAACATGAATCACTTCTGCAAAGTTGATTGGACACTTAAAATTCTTATTCTTGCTTTGTCTGTTTCTGGGTAGATTTAAGAAGTCTCCAGAGTCAAGAGAATGGCATTTTGGGTCAGCCATGAATAGAGACAGTTCTGTTAGTAAGTCATCTTGAAGAATAAATATCTCTTGGCTGTACCGTACAAGAAATATTTTCATTATTGGTATTCAGCAGGCTTTAAGTTATCACAAGGCCTTTGAAGCAGAGTCAGATAAAAACAGCTTTAAGGTTATTTAAGGAGACACCTCAACATTGTATGACTTTGTCATCTTCATATTTGGTTGTTCTGTTTTCCAGCATTTTAAAGAATAAATTCAGCTTATCTCATATTCATATTGCAGGTTAGTGAGAACTACTTTGTATAGCATTCATTTGTTTGTTTTATATATAGTCCTGTGTACATGCATGCGTATCATATATTGCTTTTCTTGCTGCAAACTGAAGCTTGCTGTTTCACCAGAAATTTGGGCTGATTTCGTTTTAGTCTTTTACACTATTTTCTCAGTAATAGTATACATAACTTAAAAGCCTTTCATGCTATTACTTTTTCTTTGGGAGTAATGATAAATATTTGTCATAGTGCCAAATGTGGCCTTAAATTCTAAATAATTCTTTTCTGTCTAGATAGCTTTCTAGGTTGCTTTCTATAGCTGCTCCTGCTTTGTGATTAGCCTAGTACCAACTATAAGGTGGAAGAAACTGGCTTTCTGCATGGACACAGGAAAGAACAGTGAGGCATGAAAGAGACCCCCATATTTCCAGTGTTTCTGCTTCCTCCAAAGTGAGCAGAACAAAGCTCTTGAGTTCTTAATTTGGTCAAATATTCTTGCAGAGATAAGAGGTTTTTGGTGGTTTTTTGGTTGGGTGGGGGTGTTGGGTTTTTTTGGGGGTTTTTTTTTTTTTTGGTTGTTGTTGGTTTTTTTGTTTTTGTTTTTGGTTTTTTTTGAATTCTGAAGAATACTTTATCCCAGGTCTCTGACAGATACACTGCTTCCAAAATGGTGCCAGATATTCCTGTCTTGATTCTAGCCAGTATCCTCTTCTCCCCGAGGTTATGCAGAGGATCAGATGGGATAATGCCAAACGGCATCTCAGGGACCCAGCTTGCATTGTCCATTCTGGTCCTCTGACCTTCTGGAGCTGGCATGGTGCCTCTGAATCCCTTTGCCCATCAGCTGTTCTACCTGTCACTGTGCCAAAGAGATTTTATTTTCCAACCTCAGATTCCTGCAGCTGATGCATGAATACTGTTTTCACTATGGCTATTCTGCGAAGGTCCAGAAAAATGTACTAGAGCAGAAACTTTCAGAAAACATCTCTGCAGTATTAATTGCGGGAGGTTTTAATCTCCGGACACACTTTTGTGCTTGCCTTCTTCCAAGGACTTACTTGATATGTTCCCTCTACTTAAGGAGCTGCCCCCAATTCAGAATTTAAGTGATGAAGGCAAAGTGGTAAGGTGTCCCCAAAATGCACCTTGAACCCTATGCAGCAGAGATTTTGTTTGCCTTTTGTATCGGAACAACTCAAATGGTGTCACTTAGCGCCCAATGGCATCCCAAATTCTGCCTGCATTTCTTTCCCAGTCTTGCTCACTGCTAGGGAAGAGTAGTGTGAAGAGTAAGTGTACAGACATCTGACCCACAGAGGAGGCTGAAGGTAGAAGTGTGGAGAAGCCGTGCTGCAGCAGGGTTATTCCCCAACTAAATGGCCTGAGTTTGTAGAAGGTGTGTTTGCACACCCATATGTACTCCATTCCACTTCAGGGCTAGGGTTTCTTTAGCCCTGTGTGTTGCTTGAAATGCTCGGGTTTTGCCAGCTTGGCATTGAAACTCAACAACTTCTCTCTTACAACAAGAATGATGTGTTTGTCATTAAATAGTTTAGTGAAGAAAAGTAAAGGAGAATAGAGTGAAATTTGTCCATACTGGTATAAAAAGACAAAAGTTAGCAAGCTGTGCTTTACATCTTGCCCAGAGTCTCTGTTTTGCACCAGAAAAGAAAGTATGTCAAAATTTTTTTTTTTATCTAAGTGAACTAGTCTTTACTTTTAACAGATATTGATGGCAGAACTCTTCCCTTGCTTAATATCAACAAGCAATTTCACCAGACTTCACTCAACAGTCATGTATGATTTTGAACTGATGTTTAAAGAAACAGATCCAATCCTGCCTTCTGGGCACTTCTTTTTTTTGAAGCTGTCTGCTTTGATTCTCTTTCTGACCATTTTTGATTCTTATGGTATGATGCTTATTTTTTAATTATATCTAACAAAGCCTATTGTCCCACTACTTCTTTTATATGTAGTATTGACCATTTGCTTATTTTTTTCCAGAACACTTACTAAAATATAAAATATTGCTCTAGAAGTACAGCTAAAAATATAGAGGTGTTATTCCTAAGGTCTTGGTCTTCCTGGCTATTGGTTACCTGGGAAAGGAAAGAAAATTTGTTTCTCCCCTCCAGTAAACGTTATTGGCTCATTACGTTGCATAAGTTTCTTCACTGGGTGATATGACTAAAGATTCCGACCTTTCTTAACCCTTAAGAAATGGGAGGAGTTAGAACACTTGGGTTCTGCTTTACAGTAGACCCTGAAAACCCTCTCTGAAATCGGAGAAATGGCTTAGCCTTGTGGATGGGACTGAGGGTGCAGTTCATGGTGGTATTACTTTGCAGTTTGTTTTTTGTTTTGGGTTTTTTACGTGTTTTTCTTCAGTATTTAGTTACTGCCTTACTTGCAATTGGAAGTTAACACAAGCCCAGCCCCGCAGCAGAGCCAATCTCAGTTAAAAACATTGTGTTTCATCTGCCCCTTGGAGCAAACATGACTTGCCTTTAGTGCACACGCTTTTGAAGTAAACCCCTTTAGGGTCTGTGTTTGAAGGCTGAATTGTGGGATTTTTTTTTTTTTTTTTGGTTGCTTTCATCTTTTGTTACAGCTCTGTCAACTATCTCTCTATTTTCTTCTTTGAAAGGGATGCTGTTAGTTCACAGAACTATGTTATATGAGACAGAGGGGAATGACAGTTTTAAGTGGCAGCAATGTTAATGTGGGGATGTTGCCAAGTCATTTACTTTTTGCTCTTTTTCTATTTGCTCAAATGACCCAATCGTCGCTGTATCTGAGTAGATCCTGAGTTACCCCATTTAGGCCCCAACACAGTGGTGAGTGTAAGATCCCTGTAGTAACAGGCACAAAAACTGAGACAGACAGAAAAGGCACATGACCCATAGGATTTTTATTAGATGTGCGCTTGCACTACAGTACAGTGTGGTATAGGCACACTTGAACCAGATACAAGTAGGTTAACTCAAGTACAACAGTTGCAGCACAGAGGAAACGTAATCCACAACTCCTGCCCAGAAAGGAGGGTTAGTTCATCCTGAACTCTCTCTGACTACAGCTATGCTACAGCTCATGTCAAGCTAGGTATTTTAAAGCTCTCACGGGTACACACATACTACAGTGCTGTCACTGTTAAAACTGCACTGTGACGCTTGCAGGGGAGCCATCATCTGAGCCATTGTGTTACGCTAAGATTACAGCTTGCAACTTTGCAAAGTAAGGCATTCTACTAACGTCACTGCTGAATTGCAACTACTTTTGTTCTGAGGGCAATGTATGTGTAGCTGTGAGAAAATCTTCTAGTTCAATCAGTAAGAAGGAAACTGGGAAACTCAGTGACCACTTGTTTCCTTGATTTTTCTCCTTGCATTTCTAACACTTCAGCTTATGACTTCTGAATTTCACCTCAGATGACTTGTTAAGCATGGGAAAAAAGCCTTCACTTGTTTAATATCAAACAAGCAGGTTGCTTTAGACTTCACTCAACAGTAATGCACATTCATATCATGTGTCTTGAAACTTGACCAGAATGCAGCCTTGCAATTGATAAGGGAAAATGAAAAGGGAAAAGTCCAAACTAAAGCCCATTTAAACACAAAGCTATTTTACAGGTGATGTCCATATAGAAGGTTTACACATTTCATTTCTTGGTTCTGAGTTAGAGAACTGTGTTCTGCAGAAAAGGACGCCTTCAGAGTTAAACCACAGAATGCTCACTTCTGTTCAGTGCAAACAGCCCTTCAGGGGAAGAGAAAAGCAGTCAGATAAGAAGAAATCATACGTAAATGTGACCATATGGAATATTTTTTTGTATCGTAAGTATTTTTTATAAGCTGCCAAGGACTGACAGCCATATATAGTCTGCATGATCACCTTAAAACTATGTGCTTGTAAATAGACCAATGTATGATAAAAAGAGTTGCATTATAAAACATGTTAGGCACCAAAGCATTTACAAAATATTCTTCTCCAACCTAGCTGGTCTTTCTTGAGGAGAGGGTTCTTGAGAGCCCAGTGGAGTCTCTTGTTCTGACTTCAGCCAACGAAGTAGGAGGAAGCACCATTTCACCTGCATGCCGCTGCTCATCTTGCCGTCTGTACCTTCTCCTGCTCTGTGATTTGCTTAGTGCTTTGAAAGCTACATGTAGTACTGTAATGCAGTTTGAGGGGTTTGTCAGATGTTGCTTCTGTGTTCATCACTGAACTTTTTATTATCTATTACTTTTCCTAGGCCTGTGCTGAAGATGGCCTTCAATTCTAGGTCTTGGATGTAATGTTCTAAGTCAGAATGAATAGTAACTGTCCCCTCCTTTTCTTTGTTTCTTTGTTCAGTCATTTACATCAGTTTGAAGTGTGTGTAAATTTGAAATGGTATACCCAGAATACATGGGTGCAAATGGCCATGGCACCATATGGTCCCATGGGACACTTGAATGATTTGCACCCTTCTAGATGTGCTTTGACATATTGCTTCATCCGTTTTGTTTTGCGAGGATGACCTCTTAGTAAGCACTTTGTATAAGGTATTTTCTGTATGTTCTGTTTCACATCATACAGAGGGTCATTAGACTGCAGTCTCTGGCTCTGTGGTGAGATTGTGATTGTTTAGTTCTGGTCATACGAAGTTAAAGCATTGTGACACATTTAACGCCTGTCATTTTGAGAGGCAGGGACGTAAGTTCTGAATGAATATCACTCTCCCATGCCTGATACTGTGATGGACCAGACATTAGTGCCACATTCAGAGCCTCAAGACAAATCTCTCCATTAATCAATTTGTCAGGTGTTTTTGTCCCGTACTTGAGAGCAAAACTTAAAGATTTTCTTGTCTTCTACAGGTGTAAAAAAAAGCATCTTTAATGCTTAATCCTCTCTGCACTGCAGCTGCTTCATGTATGATATAATCCTCATGTATTGTCAGTGGACCAGATACATTCAGTCTTGCACAAAGTCGTGAGCCCAGGTTTTGTTCTGTATTGAGTTGGAGGTGCTTTCCTGTTGGGAAGGAATTGACACATCTGAGTAAAACCAAAAGGGAAACCTTCTGCAGCACCAGTGAGCTTTAGTCATAACAAGTACCATTTGTGTTTCCCTGTGAAAACAGAAATGTGAACAGTTAATCCTTGCAGTAGATTTCCCTCCTTGCTACCTACGAACAGCAAAGCAAACATCTCCGTCTCACAGGGCTTCAGTTTCGCCACAGAAACTGTAAAGGTGTAGAGACCCAAAAAATCTGTAGTTGCCAAGTATGTTGTTTTTGAATTCTGAGATACAGTCTTGTGAATTTCTTCCTCATGTTTTTGCCTTCACAATGGCAATGCATAACTGAGAAGGAAAAAATAAAATCCATCATGAACTAGCCTTAATGGTAATCTAAACCATGGCTTGTTTGATGTAACACAGAATGATTCTTTTAAATAGACACATATTTATTTGTGCAGTGAGCCATTCAGCTCCTGCTTTGAAGTGCCATTTGAGAACAGAACAAAATTTCTATTGTCATTGTATATTAGCAAGATAGCATTACCTGTAGTGAACAGGCTCAGTTATTTGCCTGATGCTTAAAACTGCATAGGAAAATGCACAGCATGTTTGTATGAAACTGCTAAAGCTTTATTTGGTAAGTGCCATTCTTACTGTATCTTTCGCTACTTCTCTGCATTGCTGTATGTTGGACTCCCTCCCCATATACAGTTTTCGGGCCGTGCCAGATGTGTGCTCTTCACTACATGCTTGGAAATTATATTTCGCATTTTGTAACTCTTGGCTATTCATATGCTATGGAAATGAGGGTAGAAAAGATTAGATGTGCTCTGTACTGCTCTTCTGTTTGCTATTCGTGGAATAGATACTGATGTTGAAGGAGAAACTAGAAATCAGTCTTTCCCAAATGAAAACAATTTCAAAGGAGATGTGTAGTCTTATTGCTCCATTTTACTGTACTCCACATACCACCGTGGCTCCCTAAGCATCTTGTATACTCAAGTTGATTTTTTAACTCTCTCCAATTGTTAGTTGTATATTGTAATTGGATATTTTGACAGTTGGCCTTGAGGCCCTGACCCAGTTTGAAGTCCCTGCTGTATTACAAAATATACAAGTATAGGCAGAGAGAAAGTCTGACTAACAAGACAGTGCTTCTGCTGTAAAAAAATAATTCACGTGTTAGTTTAGAGCACCAAGTCAGAGAAGTCCATATCATGCAGGCTTCATGCATTTGTTATGAATAGCTCTTTGAGGCCATTGGAAGTTGTTTTCCAGGTACCAGGATGAACCACAGGTGTATGACCTGAAGTAATCTGGTTTTTCACTTGTGTAAAACCACTGCTGAGGAGGACACTGAGTGGTCTAGGTCTGCTGCCTGGAGAGAGCCACTAATGATACAAAGGTGGAGTGAGGACAGATTGTTGACCCGAGGCTAACTTTGAAATTGGCATGTCTTTAGCACCATGACTTTGTACTTAATATAAAAAATGTATGTTCTTTCCTATCTGTATATTGTGTTAGCACTGCAATGCCGGTGATTTTTATCTAGCTTACTCGCTGTAAAGTCAAATGTGCATTTCTGATGGTTGTGGTCCTGAGCAATTCCAGCAGCAATTGGATGGGTTGCCTGGAGCACATGACAGCTTGCTCCTTGAAAATGTGGGTATAAAAGTAGTTCCATAATAAAGCTGGTACTATATGAATCTCTTAGTTGTTTTCTACTTCAGAGGTACCATACAATGTCTTGGGATCATGTAATCTTATATTCCACTTCCCAAACTTTGCTTTTAATAAGATTTTGGATTTTGTAGGATGCTTAGACTTCCCTTTCAATTACTAATATGTTTCCATTTTTTTCTGCAGAAAACAATTGGTATCAACCCTCTTTCTTATATTCCAAAATTGCAAATCTTTTGCGCTAATGACAGAATTGTTGCTGACAAAAATACAAAAGTTGAGAGTGATATTTCTTTCCTTTTATTTTACATGACACCGTGGTTTGCTAGATGTCCTGAAAAAACAGGCTTATTATGTTGTGTTTTACAAATCCTTGGGAGAAGTATGGTCTAAATCTCCTTCTGTGTATTGTTACATTATTCCTTGTGAGGTTTTGAATGCTTTCAAATAGTCAATGGAGGATGGCTGAGACACCTGAATTTTGTTGGTGGTCCAGCCCTGATACTGTTTAAAGTCATTTGACTTGCCCTGAGCTGTTCTCTTGCCTACTGTAACTTTATTTATAACTATCTGTAGAGTAGCACTAATTTAAGGTTAAAAAAAAATAAAATTTTGAAGTATTGTGGAGTGTTGCTAAGAATGCAGAGCCTATACAAAAGAGCTATACTAAAATATTTTAACAAATCCTTAAAATGTGAAGCTGTTTGATGAATAGCTTGGCTTCAAGATACTTGGATTGTCTTTAAAGCCAGCTTCTGTTTGTTTATGTGGTTGGAAGAGTGGGAGAGAAGAAGCGGTAAAGAGACAAGCTTTTAAAGATTTCCTTGATAAGCCTCCAGGGCACAGGCTGGTTTAGAAGCAGACTGTTTGTAGCCTGAAACTAGGCTGCAGTGGTGTTTGTAGCTTCCTTGTTTCCAGTTTTCCTTGCTTTGCCTGCAGATGGATTATAAGGATGGGATTTATCATAACCTGTCTTCAGCTGTTTAAAACTGATATGCCTAGGCTAAAACAATCACTTGGACTCCCTCTATAGTCACCAGAGTGAGACAGATTTGATTTTGACACCAGGGTTTGGATAAGATGAATGCCTGTTGGAGAGATGTAGATGACTCCATTGGCTCTTGAGGACAACTAGAAGATAACGACCTATAGCTAAGTTGCTTGATTTTTAGGTGGCTGAAGTTAAGTGTAGTGACTCTCACCCAGAGCATCATATTTGCTAACATTGATTCTTCTCATCTGAAGAACACAGGAGAAGGCAATGAGGAGCAACTCTAAATCCTCTACTTTCCCCAGAATCCTGTCCTCTGTTTAATATGCTGCATCTTTATTTTACCCAAGACATACTTTTTTCCAGTTTAATCAACCTGTTGATTGCAATTGTGCCTTCAGTTACCTTGAAAAAAGCTTAGATAATTATTGCAAGTAGAAGGAGGGCAGTAGCCCCTTGTTTTGTGTGACCAGACAGATTTGTTAAGGTTTGGGGTTTTTTTCCTCCCCACTTTTTGTATGTTTAATGTTTGGGGAAAAAAACTGCATAGTCTTTACTTTCATTAGTGTGACTGTGCACTCAAGTGAAATTCCCTTGGGGTTATGCTGCATTGCCACATGTGTTCGATGGCTTTATTTGTACTTTGAGTATTTATGTTTTAAAAGGGAAAAGGTGATTGCGATGTATTATGCTGTTTCATTTAACCAGTGACATGGAGCAGCTTTCCCTCCTCACCTCACCAAATGCAAATCATTTGATTTGAGAACATGCTACAATGCTTGTTTTAAATTTAGTTAGAAGCAATTTATAGCTGTATTAATACACATCATTCTAATGGTCTTTCATCCTGGGAAGGTCTGGCACAGGCATAAAAATTGAATTTTCTTGTGAAAGCATGTATGGCTTCTGGGGCTGTGTTGAGGTTTTTATCAGCAATAAACTGTGAATAGAAGCAAGCAAAAAGAAAACAAGCAAAAAAAAGGGGGGGAGGGGGGGGAGGAATGTGGGGGAAGGAAAAAAATTGAAATGAAATGGTGCCCTTTGTCCTGAGGCTAGCCATTAGTTCCCCTTAATGAAGGCCTTTCCTTAACTCTGCAGATATTGCTTCTATGTCATTTTTTAAATAGGTGTTTCAGTATCATCAATCTTCATTGACTTCAACTGCTGTGCCAGTGATTCACATAGCTGCTTGTTCCCTCCTGGCTGGTGTCACTGCAGTCATTTTGCCCAGCCCTCCTCCAAGTTTTGTTAATAAGTTACTACAGAAAAATAGACTCTCTGTGTTTTCTGCAAATTCTGTTTTCTCTGACAGAAATCTAGCATCTAGCACTTTTTATGTACAAACTGTTCTCTAAATCTTCTACAGGCAGATGTGGTATAGTATACCTTTTATTTTCACAACAATAATTCTCTGCCTTTTAGCTTTCCTGGCTTCTGACTTGATGGTGATGAGAATAATTTTTGTGGCCTGTCATTATGTGTCTGTCAGCTTTCCCTTTCATGCCTTCAGATGTCTGCCTGGCTCTCCATAGACGTATGAGGCATTTTTGTATAAGACTATTCATAAAGCCTAGTTACTCTCTCTTTTTCTTTTGCCAGTTTTTATTCTTGGCCTATTTCAGTAACCTTGTAGCTCACTGGAGTCATGTAGAAAGATCTATGCGGTGGCCTTTCTACATGCTTGGAGAGGTGAAGGCTGGAAAAGACTCAGTGATCCTTATTTTAGGGGAGATGTTCTTGTCTGGGTGTTTCCTAGCTTGTAAATTTTTCTGTGATGTTTTTTCAAAAGATGTTTGACTAGATATATTTATCGAATTGAGAGGTTAACGTCCTTCTGTGCTGTTTCTTTGAACATTTATTATGCCATTAATGTTCCATTGAGCAGTTTGTAATTCAAGGTGACCAAAAACTTTCTGGTTTCCTCTCTCTTGTCCTGATGGGCCAGGATGAAAAAAAAAATCTTTTAGTCAGATGTAGCGAGTATCCATACAAACATGCAAGTTGCTGTGCTAATTGCTAGTGCTCTAGTAATAAAAAGTTTGCCAGTCATCTTATTAATGTAAGGCCATGCTATATTCCCTTTTATATTAAATTTGGAAGTTTTCCCACTCTAAGTAGGCTTATCATGCAAGTTCTACATATTAACTCTGCAAAAAAATTGCCTTTTCCTAGATGCAGCTGGTTTTCTTTCTTTGAATTCTTTCCCTGAATAATTGTTCTGTGGTGTGTCTTTAGTCTCTGTTTGTGATGTCTTTTTTCTGCTTGTTAACATTTACATAAATATTTTTACCTGGGACCTTAAAAAAAAAATTAACCTCTTAGATGTTCTAATCTGCTGATATTTAAATGAGATGTCTTGCACATTTACTTTTTGGTGCTTTTCTGCAGCCCATATTTATGCATTTGCGATAGAGGTTGGGCTGTCAATATTGCACATGTGTAGTCATGAGAAAATCTGGAGCCTTCTAAGATAACAGTAACAGAGCTGCTGTGTTAGGTGAGATGTGTCTATCCTACTATGATATTCTAGTGGCCCATTGCCTTGGAGATTGCCAAGAAAATTAAAGGTCATTATTTAATTACATCTGACTTCAGTAATATTTACACTTAATTACAGAAGAGAAGTTTAATATGTAAAGAACAGAAGACTATTAAATGTTACTGGATTTGCAGGAGTGAAAGGTGGTCCTGCTAGCTTTGCAATAATCTGTTTCTGAATTCTGAAAAGTAAAATTATTTTTAAAATTCTGATTGGGATTGGGTTTTGTGAATTTTGGCACTTTTCTTCTCATTATGTGGACTCCAGAATGGTACTTCGTGGTGTTAATACCTGCTGCTTTTCAAAAATAACAGTGGCATCAGAAACATGATTATATTGCAGGATGGCTTTCTTTTTTTTTTTATTACAGAAATTCACAGGCACACTCTGTGACCACCAAATAAAGCAGAGAAAATAGGGAAGAAATATCTCTTGTAGTTTAGAATCAGGGGGGGGGTTGGTGGATTTTTTTGTTATGCCAGCCATTCATAGAACAGTATTTACATATTGTCCTTCAAGAAAGAGTATTGTGGGGTAATAATAATACATGGATCATGATTTGGGATCTAAAAGAGTAGATGTTACAAAAATAAATAATAATGAAGGGAAAATAAGGATAATAAAAGCAGTGAAATGATGTCAAAGCAAGCAGAAGAGACAGGATGATTAAGAGTAAGGCAAGTTGTTGGAGACTTGTATTTAAAGGAAAAAAAGTGAGATGTGAACTTGAAAGTAAGAATTAAATGTAATTTGCTGCTCTGTGACTCTGTGTTCCCCAGTCCTACAGATCATGCTGTGAATGATTAAAGTCACTGGGCTTGGTTTATGATAGTTTTGCTTACTAGGGGGAACTTGAAAGACAGGGATTCCACATCATTTCAGGGAAGGTCCTTAAAATGCGGAGAGGTTTCCATGGGCTCTGTATAAATATTCAACCATCGTCTTTACTAAATGATTTTCAAATGTCTTTATTATTTTAATCTTTCTTACGTTGTTAACAATATGGAACAAGATAGAGAATAATTCATTTTGGTTTGTTTACATTTCCAAGAAAACCAGACAGTTTTTTTCCCACCTTAGGAGAATTTCTGAGAACATAATTAGAAGATGACTTGACAAATCTGCTCCCCAAAACTAACCAAAGCTGTTGTGGTTTTGTGGTCTTTATTATATATTTTTTGTCCTCTCTTTTAGGTGGCCAGTGCTTCTCTTGGGGATGGAACGAACATGGGATGTGTGGCGATGGCACAGAAGCAAATGTTCATGTTCCGAAGCCAGTCAAAGCTCTTGGTTATGCAAAACAGATCTTAATTGGATGTGGGGCAGGACAGTCCATGGCTCTTTGTCAAACTCCACATTAAACTCAGCAAACCTGAAATCATAGCATCATGGATGTGGATAGACATCTTTGGATTGCATAGTTCAGAAGTGCTACAAGGGGATTACCTATGATTAACACAATCATGCATTGGAAAGTTTTTTCTAAGGCTAAAAGGAACAAGTACATAGAAAACTACAGTATTTTTAAAAATTGTTTCATGGTTCCATTTCATGGGAATTTGCTTTTTACCTACGGATAGAATGACAAACATTTTGCCTTGACGCAATACCATTGAAGAAAGAATGACTTATTCTTGTTCTTCTGAGAAGTCTTTGAGGAAGAAACAGACTGCTTAATTGCTTATCATTGGTGTATAAATTCAGTCTGAGAAAAAGGTCTGAGAAGGTGGAGGCACAGGGCCCTTCTGGTCTTCTATTATTGTATCTTTACATGTGTTGCACCTGCCAACTTCTACTGGAGTTGTGAACTCCCAGCATCTCTGAAAATCCAGTTTGCATCACAGTGAAATGCCAGTGAACATAAATAGATGCACACATACATTTTAAACAGAAGATTAGGGGTTTTCTAAAAAACGAGATATAATTTAGGAGTCTGGAAAAAGGGGGAAATGAGGACCTTCTGAACTATCTATACCTTGATTAAACTGTGAAAGGAGCAATATTTCTGAGGAAATATCTTCTGTGCCAGATGTCAGTTTATTATAGACTTACAGGGATGCAGATCCGCATGAATTATCATTAACTTGCAAACCAAACCTGAAGTTTCTGAAGCTACTGCTTGGGGAAGAAGAACTTCTAAGAGCTCTTGGAAAAAATAGAAGAGTTCTTGTCAAAGGGCCTAAGTCAGTTGTAGCTGTTGAGGTCAGTTTGATCCGACATAGCTCTTGTGTTTCCAGCTGCCTTTGAATAGGAAGACATCAAAATCTAACCAAAAAGTTTTTACAAGCTCTCCAGCCTAAAAGGCAGGCCAGAATGCTCCTGATAATTTCAGGTTGGTTCTGACCTCTGCTTCACAGCCCAGCTGAGTTACTGTTCAGAGCATGCCCACAGTACTTGTTCCAGGTGAGTGCTTGGCAGAGAACGTAGGCCCACCTGTTTTGGTCGGAGAAATGAAGAAGTGTAGATTATCTTCAGATATTATTAGCTGCCTATGTTGAGCAGAGTTTTGGAAGCTATTTATAAAACTGTTTTTCACACAAATACAGTGGATGCCATTAAACTGGATGTTTACCACCCACGATAGTTAGATTTGTTGTGGTATTCGATGTCTTTCAAGTTCTAAATATACGGACTACTACTGTGTGGTAAATGCACCTTTTAATGAGACCTGCTGTTGCTAAACAGTGGTTTAATTTTTAAAGCAGGCTTGCCAGGGAAGAAGTCTTACATATTTACAAAATACTCAGAGAAGGGCTCTTAGGAACTAGGATAGGAAGACTTTCTAATGATGTATCAGCTTACACATGATGGGGAAGGTATTAAGGTGGTGATATGAGCTGTGAGGGCTTTTACCCACTTGGTTTTACAGCAGTTATAGTTCATGGCCTAATATTCAAAGGCATTTTGTTTTTCTATCCAATGACTGAGAAACTTGAACTGGCTGTGAAGCTGATTATAAAAATTGTATTACAGATACTGAAAGAATATGTAGGAATAGTCAAATGTGTCCTCTGCAAAAAGTGCAGAATTGAGACTTCTATTGTAAAGTGGGTTTTTTTTTTAATCCGTATGTTGGCTGGGGTTCTTCATGGCAATATACTGTTCTGGGCTGTGACCTCTTGCACTTTTTACTTATCTAAGTTGCTATTTATTGATGCTCCTCAATGCTATTTTGTAGATATCACAGCCTCTCTATTACAGGCACTGAACAGTTTCTCATGCTTTTTTTTGGCAGTTCTGTCTGAGGCTCCTACCTTAGTTTTTCTCCAAAATCTGTGTACCAAATAAACATGTTATCTTGTTTCAGTAATCATACCCTCTAAATAATTCTGTTCCTTGATTAATCACAGCTAGTGATAGGAGTTACTCTACTGATCATATTTTGACTGTGTATGCTGTTGCTGTGGCTCGTTTCTGAGGAATCCAATGAATTGTGTAACAAATAAATGCAACTTGGTTATTTGAAATGTTGTTCACTTTTTCATATCTGTAACACGAACACGCTTTTGGAAACGCAAAGAATGATTTGGGGTGATAAGGAAGAAAGATAGGAGTACTTCGGTTTGTTCCTGGTCCTGATCTTGTGGTTCATATCTGCATCTGTTCTTCATCTTTGAAGTGGCGAGAACTGCATTTTCTCTTCTTTGTCTTGCCTATGTAGATTGAAAACTTTGGGAAGTAATGACTTGTCTTGAGAGCTTGATGTACGAAATGCTTTGTTGTTGGTCAGGACTTCTAGATGTTGCTGTAGTATGAAGAGTGAATAATAATTCACTGTAGATGGTACATGATTGAATGTCAAAAACAAGTTGTTGCTCGTTCATTCAGAAATGAATGCCCTGTTTTCTATGTCAGTATGCTTTTTTTGCAGAACAAAACATTGTGCAAAATCGGCTAAGGTTTTCTGCTCTAAGGAAGGGAGTGCACAGTGAAAAGCTCCTATTCAAGTGAAGAAACCCCCTTCCTTGCTGGTGTCCAGAGCTTAGTGATTGTTGCCTTTGATGTCCTGATGGAGAAGGTCAGTCTCTGCAAGGCAAAATCAGACCCAGTGTGCTGTGCCAATGCTTCTGCAGTGCATGCAAAGACAGACTTCCTTATGCAGGTCTTCAGTGCTAAACAAAGCAAGCCTTTTACGTAAGCATTCTGCATTCACATTCAGATGCAAAAAAACTGACAAGGTTTGTAATATATATATATATATATATATAACACTGGAACAAGGTAAGCAAGTGTCTGTGCAGCTGCTCTCCCCTCCCATTCTCTGAAAATAAGCAAACCTACAGGTGAGCTGACATTCATGAGGGGGAAAAGGTGAACTCAATATCACAGCTTTGCTGAAGAACAAGTTGTGAACTGTTGACCTTCAGCCTAGAGAGCTTTGGGGTCCTTGGATGGAGCGTGAGAAGGAAGCTGTTGTGTGTCCTTCTGTTGTTTGAAGTCCTGGGAGACCTGCAGTTGTTACTCGTGCAACCTCCATGTGCACCTGTGCAAGACACTCCTGTCATGTTTTAAAGTATGTTGGTAGGAAGACGTGTGTGTTGTGTTGGAAGTTTCTGTCTCTTGGAGGATTTTTTTCAGACCGCTTGGCAGTCACTGATGTTATTTGACTTTGTGTATTATTCCTGAGTGACTTGATGCTTTTCTCCTTAGAATGCCGGACCCTGTATTTGAAGTGTGTTCATTTGAAAGAAAAATTCAGCCTTGCCTTTCTTCCTGTTTGCCCATTCACCACTGCTTACATGACACTCGCTTCATTCCCCTCTCGCGTGTTATCAGTCCTGTTGGTGACTAACTAGTTCTTGCCATCTGCAACCGCCATGAAGGTCACTTCTGCATGAGTGACATGAGGTTTTGCTTGGCTACACGGCTGAGCACAGAGAAATTGAGGGAGAGGGGAAGAATGTGATTTGGTTTTGCTTTATATGCCATTTTTTGAGTCATAAGACTTAAAGATGAGGATGGAAAACAGACGAAGGAGATCAGTTTGAATGTACAGGAGAAAGGTGGCCATGGAGAAACATTTGCATGAATGGCAGTAGGAAGCCTGACATAGTCCGCTAAAACACAGGGGAAAAGGAGGGCAGAGGAGGAAGGCTGACTCAAGGAACAAGTCCTGAAAACTCAACAGTCACACAGGGATAGCAGCTTTCCAGCTGGCCAGTATAGTGGGAGTGAGATGAGGGACAAGCTATTCTATTTCCTGGATGTTATTGTTCCCCCTCTCCCACTGTTACTAATAATGATATTGACCTGCAATGGATTTTCTTTCTCATTCATAGCACATCTTGAAATTTCCAGTTCTCTTCAGCTGGAACAGCGACATCTGTCCTGACCTTCCAGTCTCAGAAATCTTTAGATCAGGCCTGTGACCTAGTCCAGCACTTAATCAAATACTTTTCCCATTAAATTACGTGAACTCTGGACCTGATTTAACCAAGACTTAAGTAATTTTGGGACTTCCACTTCCTTTTCCCCTGTATTAGAAATCAAGGTGATGACAGATCTTTGTCACTGAAATTGTGATGTTTTCACCAAAAATATCCTGTGTTCTCTTAGCAATTTTGATATTTTTATGACATTATGACAAGTCTTGTGCTTTTATGTAGATATTTTCTTAAAAAAGGCTCCAGAATTTTTCATCAATATTTGAGTCATGCTTGTGGTATTTACTACCAGCTTATAGTTCAGAGCAGCTGAAAATTCTGTAAAGGGAAAACCTGTGTCTTGCTTTCCAAAGGCTGGGAATGGATGCAGTCTGTGGTAGAGAATCATCTTGCGTGGTTTTGGTTGCACTTAAAAATGTGCACAGTAGAAAAGTGGAACTTACACTGAATATGTTGAGAACTCTAGCTGAGACAAAAATAATTGGACATTTGAACTTTTGACATATCAATATCTTGATTTATGTGCAGAAAAAGAGGTGGTACATGCTTTGTTCTTTTAGCTTTTGTGCTGTTCTTAATTCCTGACACATGCTGGTCTTTGATGTTTTGCTCCATGTTAGAAAGGATGATTTAATAGCTTTGACTTAAAATGCTTTGGTTATATGGAAATGGCCAACAGGATGAATGTCCCAATCCGAAAAAGTAACTGTTAAGGGAGGCATTTACCATATGTGCCTTTGAAGTTAATTTGGAGAAGCTGCATGTGTAAAGCCGTTGTTATTTTGTAACCCATTTAGAGGTTGAAGGGACTGAAGTAAGGCACATTCTTTAGCTGTTTGTGCATTATATTCAGATTCATCTGTCGGTTGTCTCTGCATTCACCTGCTTTTAATGCAGAGGCAGTTTTTACTCATCAATGCCTCTGTACAAATGGAAAGAGAGTATGTGACTGAAAATACTCAGCAATAAAAATGGTCTGTATTTGGATCATAACCTGGATGAACTATGTGTTACCTTGTGGGAGAGTGAGGAAGCATAAATTTAGGATACTGGGTGAACACATTTTTCAGCTTGTTTAGAAGCAAAAGCAACAAAGTAATTATTCCTGAATAAAAGCTGGCTGTGGGGATGAGAAAATTCAGAAGTGGCATTTGTTTTGCAAAACTTCAACAGGCATTTTTATTTTGTGACATGTTGGATTTCAATTCATTTTCAGATGTGCCTTTGTAGACTGGGAGGGGGTCAAGTCTAAGTCCAATTCCTGTGTTGGCTAGCCTCTCAACTAATTTTCATCTTTCTCATCTATTTCCAGGTTGCTTTGCCTGTGGACCACCTTCTTATTCAGATATAATGCAATCTTGGGGGGAGTTCTGTCTGCAGGGTGTGGGATCAAGACTTTGTCAGTGGAAATTGCAGAATTTCAGTTCAGTATGATTCCAGTATTCCCTGATCATCATAATCTTTTAAGTGTATGTGAACAGTTTGCTAGAAGATTCTGCATTTTTACATTTTTTTCTATTTAGAAGTGGGGCCAAGAATTGGGAGATTTTTAATGTTCTGACGTGATTTTAGTTTTTTGCTGCAAATGTCAAATGAGTTTAGCTTTTGTTTTGTTTTTACTGATTTGAATGCATGAAGACATGTGGTACCTAAATTAGGACAGCAGAGGAGTTCCAATCAGTAATGAAGATGCTTTGTCATTTTAACTGTGTGGGCACTTAATAATTTTCCATAATAATCCTTTGCTTTAAAGTGCAAAAGGAAAGGGATTCCTGTAGGGGCATCGTGCTCTTCTGCAGACAGGGAAACATGACATCTTTCAAATAATGGAGAGACACTTGTTTCCTCTGGTGCCTTAATTCTGAGTAGATAGATTATAATAACTATTCCTACTAAAATACCGCTTTTCCTCTTTTGATCTTGGAACACTTTAAAAAGGGGATAATGTCACAGAAACAGAAGCTGAGGCACAAAGAATTGAAATGCCCCAAGCAAGGTAACCCAGCATGTCCACAGTAGAGCCAAGAATAAAACTCCTGTCTCCTGAGTCCTAGGCCAAGGCTCTACCTTCTAGGCTAGTGGTCTTCGGTCTTTTTTTTTAGGTAAGCCTCACTGCTACTACTTCCCTCTCTCCTTGCTCTTCTTTCCCCATGACCACTGATTGCTGTTTCTTCTTACACTCTCCTTCCTCCTACTTGCATAACCCATTTTCCAGACCCATCCTGTGTCCTTCCTCTCATTCTCTGCCTCTTATGCTGCTGCCACCTCTTCTCCAGTCACCCACTTGCATTGACATCACCACCGCAAATCATGGCTCCTGCTGAGCTTATCTGCTTGGGCTCAAGCCATGTGTCTCCTCTTTGTTCTGGTGTGACTCACTGTCAGCAGCCTCTGCACAGGCTGTGTTGTCCCTGCTAAGCCCTTTGGGTCTAGAAGCTGTGCAGGTACCTTAGAGTGATATCTGAGCTAATACAACTGCAATACTTTGCCTTCTGCTGACTAAGGAATGTCTAACCTGTGCTCTGTGGGCAGTAGAGAAACCAGTTGAAGCCCTGGAGCACGCACTCTTAATATTTGGTACCTGGAGATGTTTGGACCTATGTACTTGCATACAGTTTTTTAAATGCGCAGGTAAATGCTGAGGATTGAAAACCTGGCTTTGTCAGCCTGAACCAGGGAATATATATTTTGCATGGGAGCAGATGAATATACTTAGTTTTAAAGCATTTGCTTTGTCAGATAAGGAAAGAAAGTCAAGAGATGCAGTTCTGGATCTATTTTCTAACTTGAAGTTCAGTTTGAATTCAAATATTGTTCTTGATTGCAAATAAGCATTTTTTTTCCCCCCTGAGAGAAATGTTGCGCCTATAGTCCTAGATGAATGCAGATGCTTTGGGACTTCTGAACAGACAGGTATTTTACATCCAAACTCAAGTGAGTGACTTAAAATAACCTGCATAATTTAAGCACATTTTCATGAAGTGAAGTTAGTTTGTGGGTGAGCTCAGAGACAAAGTTGCTTCCAGGTTATCTGTGGAAAGCAGAGAGGTAGGCTGCCTGGTTTTGAAACTATGAAAAGGATATGCAAAGTGGCAGGGTAATAACTGCACTTTTTTTTTTCCAGGGTATCTTTTTTGTAAGCAGCTCTGTGCTGAGTTCCTTTCTGAATGCTCTCGTCTTAACCCTGCTTGCTCTCTTCTGTATTTCAATCTGCTCGTTTGTCCTAGCAGCCATTTGTTTCAGTGATGTATTTTCTTTTTGGCCCTGAAACTTTAAGGAGAGAGAAGGCAATTTATGTGAAAAATCACTTTGTCCAGATTAATGACTGCTGCGCTTGAGTGTTATCACAGTGGTATTAGCTAGATTTTTTTTGTTGGAATGAGAGAACAGAAACCACTTCTCAGATCCTTGCTGTCTGAAACTGTAGTTGTGGAAACACATCAGGTTAGTCCAGAAAAAACTAGTACCTTCATGCAGTCAGACAAGAGCTCTATGTGTAGAAGGTGTGCTTGAAATGTGCTTTTAATGTTAGCAAGTAATAAACCAATAATTGCCAGTGACTTCAGATGAAGGACCAGCATCAGGTCCTATAGCTGGGCATCCATTGCCAAAAGCTGACTTTGCAGAGGAAGAAACCGGATGATCATTTCCAGCAGGAAACAGGCAGAGTGTAGCTGAACTACAGAATGTGCTTCTGCTCTTTCAATGGTGTGAAGTCAGTAGTCGTCAGTGGCATTACTGCAAGCCTGAGGTCAGAATCTAGCTGTATGTAAAGTTTTAATGCTTTACTCAAGATATATACTTCCTGTGGTGGGAGTGGACAGGCTTGAAGGAATTAATGTTTTAATCATAATACCCCAGCAAAAGCTCCTTAAATGTAAGGCAGCTGGGATGATGTGGCAAATTTCTCTTGGAATTCAGTGTCAGGATTTGGTGCAAGAGCTCCTGCAATTTTCCAGTTGTCTCCCTCTTTCCC
>NW_009259111.1:4224513-4237527 GCF_000687185.1 Egretta garzetta | reverse complement strand
GTGCCACTGTTGTGCAAGGGGAGCTCTGGGGTCAGATGGACCTTAAGCTTTAGAGCATTTCCTGAAAGGCGATGGATGGGAAGAGTTTATAGAAATCACCTGAAAGACACGGTTACCTCAAACCAGAATCAGCTGAGAGGAGTACCTAAATGAAAATAGGACTGGTAGATGTAAAAAGTAGCACAGAATGACAATTGCCTTAGGGCATATGTACCCAACTTGTTAGCTAAGGCTCATATATATGCAAAGCGCAGTGGAAGGGGAAGACCTACATGGGATTCACAAGGCTGAATTGATAGTATTCCTTATGGTAATGGAGGATTTGAACAGCCTTCATGCTGGGCCCTTGAGTTAGTGTTAAATAAAAACTGGGGCAGATAACTCTATTTCTGGATTTTTTTAATACATTATAAGAGGAAAAGTTGTTCATTAGGCAGCTTTTGGATCCTGGATTAACCCGGATCTTACCTCTGGAGGTAAGAAATTGCCCATTTATCAGCTGAGAGTACGAGCATAGAAACAGTTGGAGGAAAAATAGTTCTTGGGAGAAAGGATAGTCAACTGAAGTAGAAATCAAGTACATAATGCTACATCAAGGACTACAAAGGAGTTTTCTAATTATGTACAAATTCAGATTATCAGCTTTTCTTCTTTTCCTAAAACACAGCTTGAGGTCTTCCTTGATTTTCCTTTTGGAGTAGAGTTTTGTGAAGACAAGGTCCAGCTGCAGTTGTTTTTTTGTTTATAATTTAGCACTTACCAGCGACATGTTTCTTCTGGTTTTTGGGCTTTAATCTCTTACTTCCTCCAGACCATAGGGATACTATTCCTTTACATTTCCATTCTTATCAGCAGTCACAGATGCCATCGCTTGCGTAGAAGGTTGTCAGCTCCTTTGAAGTTCCTCACATGAGGATAAAGATGTATCCTTCCTTATAGAAGTACTTTACCAAAAACCACTCAAGCAACTAGAATGCTGTTGACACGTAGTCCATAGTTGTCATTTGTAGCATCTAAAATGAAATTTAATCCCCTTGTTTCTTGGTTCTTACTGCTGCATGTTTTGTGTGGCAAATGAAATGTGACTTGGACACCTGGATTTCTTCCAGAGTTTCGTATCAGGTGGACTGCTGTGGCTCAATGAAGAACAAGTGAAGGACGGAGCCCAGAGAAGTAAGAAAAAACTGAATTCATTTAATCAGCTAAAAAGACAAACTTTTATTATTGTTGGGGAGGGAAAAGGAAGATACCTAGATGATTATAGGGTTTTTTAATCTTCCCTCATAAAATTACTAATGGTGTGAATTCTTCAGACATCAGTTGTATCAAGTGTTTGCAGGCTTCATTTATTATCTACTAACCAAAATTAGCATTGTAGAACCAAAGCAATACCAAGCTTTTCTCCTACATTTCTGTTGAGAACACTGTATTTATTCAAGATTTTAGAAGCAAGTCTCTGGAAACCCCTGATCACTTCAGAAAAGGATTCCCCTTTACACTATACAGCAGGCACTGAAACCATGATACAAAATTTATTTCATGCTAGAATTGTTTTGCATAACATTGTGCATGCATTTTACTCAGTACTAAATTGCATACAATGCTGTTGTCTTGTTTCTTAAACTTTGAGACCATTTATACTTGAGTATTTTCCTGATTTTGTACTATAAGTCCCAGTTTTAAAATAACACCTCTTTTTTTTAAAATTCATACTGATTACTTAATATGAACAATTTATGAAGGGTCTTTACGTTGGAGCTATACATCAATAAAATACAACATAACCAGAGCTGGAAAATTAAATCTAGACCAGCTGTTACTGTCAGGTCCGAAGGAAGGTCCCATGTGTCACAAGCATGCCAACAAAAACAGACAGGAAAAAGTTTTTCTTATTTTTATACACTTCTAGTTGGATTAAAAGTTCTTGATTTCCATGTTGGTGTGATGAACTGTGAAGGCGTGGTCAATATGACCGATGACTGCCTGATTGCACTTTTTAAAACCATTACTCTGTATCTTGTATACAAAAAGAAGCGATCCATAGCAAAGAAATGTACAGTTTTATAATGTTTTACATTTTGGCTACAACAATGTATGTAAAAGTAAAGAGCTTTGAAAGAAAATATATAACTTTGCTTTTTTTCTCCTTAATCATACATTTGCAGTGTTTCTTTTTTTTTTTTTTTTTGTTTTCTGTTGTTTTTTTTTTTTAATTTTTGTCTTCATGCAATTCATGCTATGGAACAAAAAAAAAATAGATTTAAAAAAAAAAATCTTCTACAGTTTTGTTACATTTTGGCCGTAGAAAAAGCCTGCATCTCTAGCACAACTCCAAATCCACGAAGAATCATCCATAAAACCTGCATGGAGCGAGTTAACTTTGTCCAAATGAGAAGGTCTTCTATGCCTGCACAGTTCCACACAGATGTTTATTAGCCATCAATGTTCATCTCCATCTTGCCTTGTCAGGTCACTCTGACTGCCTCTGTTGGCATATATTTAGCAATGACTGGACTTTCTTTGCAAAGATCTGCATGTAAAGAATACAATCAGTACTTGAGCTTCTTCCCTGTGCTTTTCACATCAAGCTTGGCATCTTAGTTTTAAAGGAAGGAGGAAAAGGTGAAATAGCTACATGCAGAGGCAGCCATATTCTTCTTCAATAGGATTTTTTTTTTCCATGCAGTCAGCCAGACTGAGACCTCTCTACAGTGTGTCTGAGTATTGCTTTCAGCTTAAAATAGGCGCCCATGCAAAGTTTCATCCTACTGTGCTTGTTTGCTCAAACTCCTGCAGGGTTCCTATGGCTCAAAAATATCCTGAGAAAAGCAAAATCTTCCATCGTTGGCATGTTTCAGCATCGACTAAATGCCTAACCCATTCCATACAGAGCCAGTAGATCCACCATTAGCCAAAATAAGCATAAACTAGCAGGATGCACCAGGAAGGAAACTATCTGGTGCATCTACCCTTCATCCTATGTACTGATACCATGCAGCATGTATGGCCCACCAGTACTACGTAAATGCCTGCCTATTGTCATCTGAGTGCTATTTAGGAGTGTTGTCACCTAGCATCAGTAGTAACACCATTCCCGGCAGGTGCTACTGTGAGACATTGCATCTTCAGACTTAGTCACCTGGATTATATGCAACATAGCATAGGCTAATTGAAAATAAAGCTTTTTAGACCATTCTCTGCTACTGATCCATGCTACAAAATAGATGGGATGGGAGACCAAGAACGTCTCACTGGACTAGGAGAGCTGTAGGGCGCAGACACTGAGGATAATCCTATCGCTTTTCCACTTATGCCAGCTATGCTGTTAAGGCTCCGTGACATTTCGTAACCTTCATTTAAAAGAAAAATGCAAAGTACAGCATTGGATCAATGACAGAATGGACTAAGAATGAGGTCAACATTGTAGCCAGTTCAATAGCGTCTGCATGCATGGACATGCCGAGAGTAGTATCGCTTGCAACATGACTCAGAAGGCCTTTGAAGTACAGAACAAGTTTAAAAAATATATATTAAAAAAAAAAAAAATCGTCAGTTCTCAAGGATGGTCAGGCTATGTAATTGATCCTACAGGCAGCAACATGGTTGTACCCTACAAAAAAAAAGAGTCAGTGGGAGGGATTTTCTATGTCTCTTGTCACACACTCACGCATACCTCTCCCTTCCACTTCATGCATTTTGATCTCAGGCAAAATTAAGGTTTCTGGTATCTTTGGGGACAGGAGGGGGAAAAGGCAGCCATAGAATTTATTGTGTTGCTATAGAGATACTACTCCTTTGTTGTCAGCATTTAAAAAAAAAAAAAAATCAAACCAAAATTGCATGCATTCGGTTTCCCTCCCTCCCCCCCCGCCCTTCTTTTTCAGACATGCACGTAAACAGCTCAGCAAGTGTACAGAGAGTCGCACAAACTATGGATGAAATTCTGTTGGAACAACAATTAAGATGCTCTCAACGTGTTTCAAACAGGCCAACAATATGCTGACGTATATTACTCTTTAGCCAACCAGCCTCTGTTTCATTCAGTAACGAGAGGCGGTTGCAGTGCATCGTGAAAACCATACATTCCTCATCCCAAAGGATGTGCCATTTGGAGTGTTCCCCTGATCCACTGGAACCACCCGAACTCGCCCAGGCTGAATGAACGTGGCCAATGCTTATCCAATACAGAATCAAGTAAAATGCTTTGCTACAAAGGTAAATTTTAGAGGATATACTTTCATATGAAAGTCTTGTGGTCCAACTATATCTTTGTTGATGATAAATTTTAAACTTATAAATACATACATTATCTATAACTGGCATTTACTATAACTATTGCCCATCATACAATGGCACATGGGAATTCTATACTCCATACTCAGTGTATGGTTACATCATAAAATCTTTGCAGTTTTAAAATATTGACTATATCATATACTATATACAGTAGACCAGTGATAAACACTGATTTGAAGAGAGAGATTTCTTTTCCAGTTTTCCCATTCCTTATCAGCTTTGATGCATATCTATGCAACTCTAATTTTGGTTTGTATGGTTTCCTCGTGTTTAATTAATTAAACAAAATAGCCTATTTTAAGAAAGGGAGGGTTTCCTCATTTGATTTGACTTCTGTTGCTAAATAGATTATTCTGACCATTAGCAAACTAAAATGCAGTTACTTCTGAGATCTGTAGCTGTCAAGTCTGAGAAACTAACTAGTAATGATTTATTTATGAAAGGAAAGTGATTTTAGATGGATTATTTTCCAATTGTAAGACACCTGTGCTAACAGATGTTCTTGTATGCTTCACTTTCTCTTTTGAACTAAACAGCTATGAATATTCAAATAATTTGTTTTAGTGCTCTGTTAAGGTAGCCAAATAATTATTTCATATTTCTTGAGGATGTTTTGCTTTTGTGTTTTATCTTTTCTGTCTGCCACCTCCAAGTCTGTGCTCCTCAGAGTCTGGTAAGATCTGTGAGCTTTCCAAGTGGCAAACATTCATTGCTATGAAATTGGCCTCTCCTTGGAGGATGGGCTAATTTAAGGACATGGTAGAGCATCCTCCACTAAAGCTTACTGTACCAGCTGGGGTGAAAGACTTGACTGCCTAGCATAGCTGCATGGGGTAGTTACAGCTCCTCAGGCTTTTCTTTCTGAAAGAAATAGGTTAGAAACTCCAAATGCAGACATCAGGTGGTGGTTTCCAGCCCAAACGTGCATCTGTACAGCAAGCGCACTATTGCGTGCTACAGCTACAGCTGACTTTCTCTTATTTATTTAAAACGGTTGCTAACTACATGGTTACAGGACCCCAGCTACATACCCTTTCTTATTCCTCCATCAGGCGGGCAGGGATATTCCCCGGTTGATAAGAGGAAGCAGGGTCCATATCTCTCCCGAGTGCCAGAGCGGGTAAAGGGCAGGCCCTCATCAGGCGTAATAGCCTGGTCTATGTGGGGACAGTCTTCGTTTGCCAGCGCCGCCTTGGCCACCTCACCATTCAGTTTCGAATCTTCAAACATATAAGCAGAAGGCTATTGAAACACTATGCACTGTTTATTAGAGTTCCAGCTGCAAATTAAGGGTTCACGGCTAAAGAGTTCTATAGCGACACTATAAAAGGTAACACATCTGTCCTAGACACTGCGTTGATGTGCACTGCACCAAAATAAAATAAAGTCTGTTAAGTGGGAGGAGAAACAAAATGTGATTGTGTTAGGTGTAACAGCAGCCACCTGTACTTCCGCATAGAGGGGCAGTTTCAGAAACGGGCGTGCATTGGTTCCTAGTCCTGCGAGCAGAAGACTGCGGTTAGAGATTGGATTATGTTTTTGCATGACATAGGATGGTGCATGAATGACCTGTTTGTCATGAAGCCTACTGTCACTCAGAGCTTTGGAGAGGCAGTGGACTGTGAGTTGTGGTTTAGTATTTGAGTATATTCTGTTTGTGCTGATTTATTCCTGTGTGCAATATTACTGAGAGGAAAATTCCTGCTCTTCCCCCTGCCCCAAATTTACCCAGATTGTTTTATAGCATTTCCGGTATCAGTCATGCAGAATGGCTGTACAAGTTTTAGACACACAGAGTATATTACATATGGAAATACGACAGCAGAATGTGGATTTTAAAAAAAGCAATCAATTTTCTGATGTTCTCCTTTGAAACACATACAGTATTTGCAATGGCAGCACAGGACACTACATATAGAAAACACTACAGCAGGCCATGAATTTGGAAAACAGATAAAGTAAAATTTACTCTTGGCTGTAAATAATGAAAATAGGTTGTCAGATTTGCCCATTTTGCTCCACACATTCCCATGAGGATAGACTGAGAATGGTATGTTTTCTCTGTGTGACTTGTTTGACATTTATAAAACAATTTAAAGTGCTATTTAGTGTAGGATTTAGTTTAGGGTTTTAAAGTGCAAATTAGTGTATTGAGAATATACTCGAAATATGGCACAGCTCAATATGAGTTTTTTGGTTGAAAGGAGGAAAAACCAGTCAAAATGTGCTTTCTGAAGTTTCACAAATGCTGAGATATGTTAACTGAGTGGTATTGGCAGCATCCTACACCTCGGTTGCACAATGCTTATTACCTAGACACTGTAAGGCGATGGGTGGTCCTGCAAGTCTTTAAGGAAAGACAAACTCAACAGATAGACTTAATTTCAGGCCCTCTTCCAGATTTGCCTACCAGCTTGTTCTAAACGCTACATGATACTGTCATTTATTTTTCAGTGGTTTTGAAGCCAAGTAATAAAACAAGCCCAGAAGAAAAAATACATTAGGTATGGTTTGGAGATATGATTCTGATTCTCTGGTTTCAGATGGACAACATAGATGAGTAGTAGGCAACAGCCCTTTCAAGTTATATTTGTTGCTTTGCACACACACACACACGCACATATATGACACATACTATGCATCTATCCATGCACCAGTAATTGCATTCTATGTCTTTATTTTTATTTAGATGTCACTGGTTTCTCACAACATAAGCAGTCTTTTCTGCACCTCTGCCTCCTTTCTTCTCCATGCAGAATTAGCCAATTATTTCCCCAGGGAGGGAGGTAGTAATGTTTTGTTTTGTGAGCAATGAAATAATTAGGTGTCTCAATACATTTAAAAATGGCAAAAGCTACAGGTGCATTTTAATACTTGTAGACACTAATTTCAATAGGATTCTGAAGTTTTAAGGTTGCACTGAGTTGCAATTCCTTTCTGCTCATAATACTCACTGCTATTTAATACCACTCTTTGCACAAAAACCTGGCACGGCTGCCATAGTAACCGTGACATTGCAGGTACTGAGCTGTTGATTTAAAAATCACTTAACTGTGTTTGGGGAGAGCTGCTGTCCTCATGGGGATGAGCAAAGAACTGGGCTTCTTCATAAGCCTCTACTGCTACAAGCTGATGGGTCTAATCCTGAAATGAGGGAGGCAGCTGTGTCAGCAGAGCTCTGCATTGAAATCTCTGAGACTCCCACTGCTACACCTGAGCCTGGGTTTGCAAACTAAACTGTTAGTGATGGAGGGGGCACTGGTCCATTTCTGGAGCTCAAAACACCTCTAAGCAGCGTGGTTGTGGGTCAGGCTGCTCGCTGGTAACAGCCATTGATCATTTTGGAAGCAGCTTTCAGGCTGTGTTGTGCTTGAATTAAAAGAAAATTGACCTTCTTGGAATTAATTTCTTAAATAGCATTATACATCCCTAGGAACTTGAGCTGGAACTTGCTCTTGCAGCCTCCTCAGGGTCCCTTAGCACTGATGAATTTTTCTCTATAGTTGTTAAAAATCCACAACCTTGTTATTTTATTTCTAGGAAGAGAACAGAGTAGCTGGAGATACGGACAAATTGCTGAACTGTCCTACTAATGTCCCTTGAATATTCTGTGCATGGGCCATGCCTTAGGGATCACATTCTGGATACCAATGCTAATCCACAATGACAATTTTGCTAAATATTGGGGAAGCAGAAAAATTACCAGCGTAGAAGAATGCATCTATTGCTGGTGTATATAAGCGTTAAGTTGAGTAGTTGTGTTCCAAACCACTGCCTGCAGTACCTAATTCTGTGAAGGTAGAACTTGGCAATCACATCATATTTAATATGTGATTAGTCTGTTATGGGAATAAAGAAAACATCACTGATGTCATCAGCCCACAGTTAGAAGTTCCCATTGTTTTCATTAGCAGATCTACATGCCTCAGGAATGAGGCCTAAAGATGGAATGAAATGTTATTTTAAGTTGATTTAGGTTTCAATTTGCATCTTTGCTTTTTCCAAGATTGACTTGGGGTTTGAGAGAACTCCAGATAAAGCAAAACAGCTGAAACCATTACTGTTTGGTGACTATCCATCTAGTTATGCCAATGACAACTACTTCTAGGTGCTTATAACTTCTAAGGCTCGATTCTGGCCTACCGAATTCACGTGAGTCTGTCCATCCCTGCTAGCAGAATCTGAATAAGGCTTGTACAGCATTTTTTGTTCTTTTAGGTTCTGTGTCATGAAGAAAACTCAATGTTGTCTCTTTTTTACAGGTAGGTAAATCTACCATGCAGTGAAGTCACTTGCCCACTGCTATTTAAGAGGTTATTTACAACAAAATCCTCTGACTCTCAGCTTGGCACCTTATTTCCGTAACTGTCCTATCTGCGAATACCTAGTTAACTGCACCAGCTTTAAACAGTCTCCTGCAGAGATTTGGCTGAGAGGCTAAAGAAAGTATTCATCAGATCTCCCAGGTGAGTAGTTTGTTTCACAACTACCTCATTTGTGTGATTTTCACTTTCTTTTTTTCCTATCTTTCTAATTTTGTAGAAAAGTACTATTAAAATGCCTCAGGTGTTTCCAAGCAAACTCTGAATTTCAAAATGGGGTGGGGGATTCTGAGAAAAAAACAAACAACCAAACAAAAAAACAACTTTGGAGAACTGCTGGATTTTACATCAGTATGCTCTGCTTATTGTGGAGAAGCACAGTAGAGAGTGCCCATGTACTTGCTGCATGGCTCATCTCTTTTGTTACAGGAAATGGTTGCACACTGTCATAGTGACTTTACCAGTGCTGCTGGTTTTGATTATAAGCTAGTCTTGACACTTAATCTCCACCTATTTGAACTGCATCTTACATTCAGAGTATCAGAGGACATAATTGTATGATATATTCATTGACCTCAGTCTATGCTTGGAATTCTGGCACTTGTACAGAAGTGGTTCCTACACTGGGAAAGTCATCCCAGTCCTCTTCCCTTAAGCAAACACTGCCATTCTCCAAGAACTGTGAAGAAACAAGTTCCTGGTTTACCCTTCTTACCTTAGATGTCTTCCTGCCCCACCCCCTTTTTTCTCCCATGTGTCTACAGAGCTGTGAAGCGGTCACTTACCCCAATGACTGGATGAGTTGAAAGGCACTCTCAGGGTGGACCACTTTCAGTCCTTACAGGATTGGAAATCCAGTGCCATTTCCAGTCCTTATAGAAAATTCTGTAGGTCGTAACCACTTTGACTGAAACAGGGCTGAGAGAAACTCCACAATTCTTAGCATGGTATCCATGCATATTTACCCATGAGTCAATATCTGGCTACATGAACCATGCCAGATTCTTTGACATTTGACATAAAGAAGACGGGGTCTTGTCAGCCCTAGATCAGAAACACAGCAATTAAGAGACATAGTGCTGTTTCCTTTGGTCACATTAGGTCACTGGCCATCTCCTCCAGAACACAAATTGTCTTCCTCCCTGCTACCCTTGTTTAAGGATTAAAAGAAACAAGGACCCATCTTGAGTACCTACAACTTCCCTGAACAGCCATTTGACATTCCACAAAGGCTCAGGGACTTCAAGGTTCTGTGGCCTTGTTACAAGGGAAGGGGTTGACAAGCAGGAAGGAGATAGGAGCAGCTGAATGCAAAACAGGAACAGAACTCAGCAAGGAAGTTTCTTGAAGGATGAAGATCTTTCTGTTGGGGAGACCTTACATTCCACACCACCACCCCATGTACAACTACAAATGAATCTACAGCTTGTCTAGATCTCAACTGTGCTCTTATAGCTCTGATCCTAAACCTGGGATTGCCATTATTACAGTCTGTGGATAGTCCCACTCCTGACCACCTGAGGATGTCCTTTGGTTCTCATTCAGAGCTTGAGGGTCATTTTCATTTGCTCATTTTAAACCCCTGTTGCTAACACTAACATGCACAGTAGCTGCCTGAAGTCTCTTATGAAGAAGGATCTCCATGGGGTCCCTCACAGCAGAGACCTTTAATCCAACTGGATCCCTGAAGAAAGTAATGGTACATTGTCCATTGAGTGAGTTAATTACTCTTCTGTTTTTCAGTCCTCTTGCGCTTTTCTGGTGATATACAAGGGCTGTTAATGTGACAAACGTTAGTTGTGTCATACTATGCTGGCAAAGGGAAACTCTCTTGGTATGATGGTTTTCCCTGGCTCTTAGGCTAATGACAGAATGGTACAGGAACAGAGGTGGCACAGCCAAGGTGAGGGTGGAGAACTGCTGTGCTCTAGCTTTTCTTAGCTACAAGCCTATTAGCGGGAAGTAGGAAGTAGAGCAGCTGTGAGGCTGCCGGAGGACAGAATTTCCCAGCTGTCTTTATTCTAGAGAAAATGCAAAGATTTTACATTCCTTTTTGCATCATATTTTTTGCAGCACCATTTTTGCCTGGTACTTCTTGTGCTAAGCGAATTATTATCATGAAGTTAAGAGTATGAATCCAAGTATTCAAAAATGTTTACTCTGATTTGTGGAGGGGTTAAAAGCTGCTCAGCATCTGAAAATACCCATTGACTTTATATCCCTAAATTTCTCTCGGAGATGTTGCATGGAAAGGAAATATTTACAGTTCAGTTCCCTACTATCTTGTGCCTATTTAATTCAAATTTCATTCCTGTTAACAAGTTGTTTCTGGTTTAGTTGCCTGGGTAGTGTTTACTGTCCATTAATATTCATTGGCCACTCATCAATTACTTCAGTATAAGTCACTATTTTTTTATACTAGACCCCATCTAAACTCTGCTGTGCTTCTTCACTGATTAAGGGAGGGTCAGAGCATAACAGCAAATCAGAAAGTAAAGGAACTGCACACTGGGAAAAATATGCTGTTCTTGAGTTAGTACATGGCTATAGCAATTTCTGAGTTAACATAGAATTTACTGACACTTAAGAATAAGCTCAGTAGCAATAAACTTCGTGCTCTCCCTCTAGAAAATTATCAGAAATGTCTATCATCTATCAGCTATTTTTTATCATTCTTTCGAAGTAGTGTTTGGGGGTAGTTGGGGAGATTGTAAACAAAATACTTTGCACAGGACCTGATTCAGCAAAATGACAATTATGCTTCTGTGCCAGACCATCTTTGGCTTCAGAAATCAATTTTTATGGACTCCAGAGCCTCATGCAGGATTAAGAAACATGGATCCCATGGGTAGGGGTACATTTTTGTTGTTGTTAAATCAGGTCCTTAGAGTGAAAGGGATATAACTATATTAATTTAGAAAAAGAATTATGGAGAAGATATATTAAACCACAGACAAAGGATGATGAAATTATGAAATTACAGCCTGGAGAGTATGGAAGGAAGTATAGCATAGAGAAGAACAGCATAGAAAATATGGGTTTAAACCTTTGAAAATGAGTAATGATGTGTCAACATGGGCATCACTGGTTTTCAAAATGGCAGTGAAAAAAATCCTAAATTGGTAGGTTTGGGAATTTTTTCTGCTGGAGAGTAATGAAATTTAATTTTTCCCATGCAGACTATCTGAAAAAAAAGAAGGTAATTTAACTAAGTAGTTCTATTGTCATACCAAGTACTTACTCTTTGCATTAATACCTTGCATCAGGTTTTGTGTCACAACCTCAGTGAAGTTACCTATAGTCTGTGACATTCCTTGTTCTTTTGCATTAAAGAACTGTATTGTAATCTCCTCGGCTGCCCAACATGGAACTCAGGTTGATGGGAATTGGAGAAAAACTTCATAGAATAAAATGTGACAGTCTGTAACATACACAAGTTGCAAGCAACGTACAGTAATAACAAGTAAATGTTAACAAACAGAGTGAAAGAGAGAAAGAGAAAAAGAGAGAGAAAATGTGAAGAACATGTAAAAGAATTAAGATTCCTATGTAACAAGTCAGTTTTAGTTACCCCAATATTCTAAGGCCATTAAAATAAAAATCTTTATTAGTTCTAGATATCTTTATTAAAGTTTCCTAATTTTTATATTACTGCATAATTTGAAAATTGCTATGAAGCTCTTCTGCGTAGACATCACACCGATGGACTTTACACTGGCACAAGAGCAGAATTTAGTATGCTACATGAATATGCAGAATCCTTCCGACCCAACCTACCTCTTCAACAATTACTCACCACCGTGTTGACCTGGGTCCCTCCAAGAAGCCGTGTCCCCCAGTAAAGGCACTCCAGTGACGGTGGTGACTGCCTCTCCCAGTACTAACTGGCCAACATAGTAACGTCACTCCCAGAGAATATCACCTTTGAGAGGTACTACTTCTCGAAGTGAGGTGACAGTATGTTGGCTGCCTACCTACTGGTACCACTAGAGGAAATACAGGAGCTCTAGTTAAGTAGATCCAGTGCATCTTGCTATTACAGGTATTATTGGATATGTGCTCAATGCAGTGCTGAGAACTGTTGCTCCTGGACGTGCTGCATCGCAAAGAGCTCTGGAAGACCCTTCCTAGTTTTATCCTAACATTTCTGGGGTTTCAGTTGTACCCATTCTGGACTTTGAGAGTCTCTCTAACACCATATTCTGTAGAGCGTGTTGGATCATTGACAGGTCAGGTAGATGTTGCAGGAAAATGCAGTCAGGTGAGTCATGCTACAATCTGATATTACCACCCTGACTGAGGAATACAGTATGATGATCTGTACAGTATGGAAGGTGTCTGAGACATGGAACATGGATGAATACAAAGAACAATGACAGCCGGAATGGGAGATTGC
>NW_009259111.1:4219271-4224391 GCF_000687185.1 Egretta garzetta | reverse complement strand
GAATGGTAGATTGCTTGTTATTTCGGCTTTGTGCTTATAAACAGATAAGCAAGTAGCCAAAAGGCTTGGAGAAAATTTCCAGCAAGTATAGAACAAGAGGGATATTAGCAATTGGACTGGGCACAGAACTGGGGCCTCACACCCTAGACCCTTTTGTCTCTGGCCTTTTCTAGTAATGGGTAAGTCATCCTGTCTATGTCGTTCTACTGCAGCAGAGATGTACTTCTTGCACAGAAGTGCCATACTCAGTCCAGCAGAAGGCAGAGATGCCAAGAGTACCTCTTTTGTATCCCAGGAATGCATTCTGTGCTGGATGACATGGGAGGTGCAGTGGCAGGCAGGTGCTTGAGAAGGAGGATTTACCATATTTACATCTACCTTGTGCTGGAGGATTGGCACAGGTTGGCCCTATTTGGCTGGAGTGTTTGTGTTTTCCCATCACTAAAGGTGCCTTGTGCTCATTAAGTTATTAAGGCATGAAAAGTCCCAAGATTTAGTATTTAGTTTTGCAGTTGTTTTTCAGCTTAGTGCAGCCCTGCTCCTACACCTGCTCATCCCTGGCTGTGGCCAGACCACGGGGGGCTGTATGGGGAGATTTTTTTGTTGTTGTTATTTTTTCTTTTAATGTCTCATATAGTGCCAGAGAAAAGTGGGAAACCCAAAGTGCTGTTCCTGAATTCATAGTTCCTCCTTTTTGTTTTCAAATGACTTGGTATAGAGGATGTTATTTTTTACTCAGATTCTGAAGTAAACAAGCACAGTAGTACAAGTGACACCCACCGGTTGTATCTCTACGGGAAATGACAGATGAATAATTGTACAACAAAGTATTAGGTTATATTAGTTATAAAATTCTGCTTTGCATGTGATCCACAGCTATGAGATTGCAGAAATGCCACACGGGGCAGGGGACAATGAATAGATCCAAATTGCTTCCACCTAACTGTAGGCACTTAACTGAGTTAGAGTTAGATCTTAAGTTAGAGCAGCAGTCACCTTAGATCACTTATGGGGAAAGCCATGTCCAGAGGGCAATTCAGATCATAAATGAGTGAATTACTCTCTGAGACTGCCTGCTGCTTCTTCCAATATAAGGGGGACCTCAGGCAAATCCATCTTAAGTTAGATGAGAAGAACTGAGCGTTATTCCTTTTATTTTGAGCTGCTACAATTTCCATGTTAGATCCAGAGAACTCCATCTTCAGTGACATTAAGATGCAACCATTACCTCATTTGCTGTTTTGGAGTGATGAATTTTTGATTTTTAAAGCCTAGGAAGGCTAAGTATAGGGAGGAAAGATAAACCATCTCCCTATTACCTTTTTCACTGCCTTTTTAGTATTTTTTATGTCCAACACATTTAAACATCAAAGACTTTTGAGCTGAAACAGACCTAAACCCTTTGCAGTTACATTGCTGTCTACTGTCCATCTTACAGAGAAGGTTAAAGGGTTTATGACATTAAAGTTAGATGAGATTTTTTTTTTAAAATGCTCAAAGGCATTTGATCAGAGAATTTGCTTCCCAGTGGACTGAAGGACCACCACAGTGACTACATACCTATGGCTTTAACAATGCTTTGCTATCCATAAACCCACTGAAGTTCACAAACTACAGCAAAATGTTAGGCAGCATAATGGGCCTGTGACAAGAATTTCCAAGAGTCCCCAGCTCCCACTGAGCATTGGCACTAGAATTACAGTGCTCAGCACACTTCTGATGTTAGAACCAGTGTGTTGCACAAGGAATACAGGTTATTTAGGTTATGGTGACAGAAGGGATGAAAAATGAAGCCCTGAGAAAAGAGCAGCTCCTTCAGAAAGCATGAATGATAAAGCTGAAATGGGTAATTCCACATCATTTCTTTAAAAGGAGATCAGCTCTCTCAGGAAAATGCATTGAAATAGTAGGTTCCTAATGTCACAGCTTTCTCCAGTTCATCTGACCACGGAGTACACTGGAGTCACTGTAACTGTGTAGTTCTCCTCTGTCAGTGACAGACTTGTATTGCTTTAACTATTCAGACATAGGGATAATCGAGGAGTGGGTTATGGAAAATTGGGTTTGGGGCAGGTAAGTAAAACAACCACAGAAGTTTTTCTGAAGCTAAAGACTGTATTAGTAATGACAGACATTTTCCCTCTCCTCCTAGGAGCCTGAATTCTAGTAATATTTCTTCCATATTTTACAGCTATGCAATCAGTAGAGAATTTTGCCATCAGTACACTGTGGAAAAGGCTGCACAATACATTTGCATGAAGATATGATATCCTTGGAGTATAGCTTAAGTGAAGCTGCATGCAGAGAGGGATCAGAGATAAATTCTTATTTTGGCCATATTAAAGTCAATATAAATGCTGTGTGTGCTGGTGTTGTAAATATATATATGAAAACAATAAAAGGTTGGGGTAGATCTTTGAACAAACCCAGAATAACCCATCACCTGTTCTTATGTATTATGGATGCATTCTTAAGACCATAGCTCTGTGGCACCAGACAGTACTGTAGACATCAAATGAAGTTATGAATTCCACTCATATTCTAAATTTCTTTTACAGTGTTGGAAAATTACATTCATCGCTTCATCCTATGGCAATTTTAAGATGTAAACATGCAGTCAACCTATCCTTTGGCAGGAGAGTTGGACTAGATGATCTCCTGAGGTCCCTTCCAACCCTTGCCATTCTGTGATTCAGGTAAGCACACAGCTCACAGAATAGAGGGACTGAAGAGCTGAGGAACACTTTCAAAACAAAACTGAGAGCTTTCAAGATTTGTTTTGCATGTTTTGAGATTTCCTTACAAACTTGCATCTTAAAGTATTTCACTATGTGTACTGAGATAAATTAATTATACCTGTAGGACACTGTGTGGTTTGAGACAGAAATCAGCTAAGTTTAAGTGGTTGAAACTTGCTTTTTCTGTTTTGCTTCTGTTTGAAGCAAATTTTGCTTTGCTTTTTTTCTGTTTCGCTTCTGTTGTCGTATGTTTGGAATACTTAGAAGCCTTTAGATAAAAGGTGCTGCAGAACAGCAGACTATGGGTGACTGATGCTTATTCAGTTGTTGGCTTTACCACAGACCTTTCAAGTGATCTTGCTCAATTAAATTAAGTCCTGTGTCAAATGAAAATACCGGAGATTAATTCCATTTTCTCTTTGCTGTCTGCTTAGCCTGTTGCATATTTGATTGCAACGTAGTGGTTGTCACATATACAACAATGGCAAAATGAAGCCCTGATACTGAATGGGGCCTGTAAACAACACTGCAACATAACAAAGTTAATAGTTTGATATGGTGATGCTAGAACTTGGTGTGTATATTTTAAGTGATGGGACGCCTGGTCCTCTATAGTCTGAGATATCCCCGGGTCAAGGAGTTTTAGTCAAATTGGTCAGGTGACATCTGCTCCTTTGTATCAGGCCCAGTTCCTCCAGGCACCATGTAAGCAGTATCTTGAGAATTTATGGGCATCAGAAACTGCTTTGAAGACTTTTTTTTTTTTTTTTTTTTGTATAGGGTAAAGGCTTGCCTGCAGCAGTAGCTCTGCCATCCTCTACTCTGAAGTGCCTTTCCTCCCCTTGTGCTGCTTTCCCAGCCACCCATTGATGGGATTGGAAGGGATGGAGAGCAGGAAGGGTTGCTGCAGAAAGGGGAGGCATGGTAGAATCAAACTCTGACACTCTTTATATAAAATTAAAATCAAGTGCTGTTATTTAAAGATACCCTCCTGCCAGGTGTAGATTAGCCCAGGACTGAGCTGCTGAGAGTGCTGGGGACAATTTAAAAATGTAATTCAAACCTACCAGAATTTAAATTCAAACCATCTTTGCTTTGCCTGCAAATGACCATAGCATCATTGGCGGCAGCTGTGCAGCCTGTGGGCAAAGTTCTGCTGTTTTCATGTCCGTGCCAGGAAAGTGCTCCTTAGCCTGAGAGGAGGCACTGGGCCGTGGCTGTGCAGAGCTCTCTGTAGAGCCCCCTTGGCCCTGTGTGTATGGACCGAGAACAGCTGTGAACTGCTGACTCGGTGCATGAGGGAGCTGTAGAGAGATAGTCGTATGTGGAACTATTTCATACTCATCACTGTTTTGTGAAGCGTTTAACCATTCCACCACATATAATATATAGAATTAATAACTTCATGTGACGTCCTTTAAACCTGAGCAGCTAAACAGGCTTTTTTTTTTTAAAATAATGTGTTAGATATACATCATATGACCTTATATCGTCTAGACACTGTCACACTGGAGCTTTACAGTTAAAAATGACAAGAAATAGCTTGGACAACTCAGGCATTATTTTAGAAACGATAGGCACCCATTCTGTGTTCCTAGTACAATGTTAACTGGTTGTTTACAGTTAGGTGCTGTTAACCAATCCAAATATTTTACAGTATGGGAAACATTCACTGCTTGCAAGTCTCTGCTTTCATATAATGTGCAGGTTATAGTTTCAGGAACAAGTGTCTATGAATGCTTCATATTACATAAGTGAACCTGGATGTCCAAGGCAATGCAGATTTTGTTTTAACAGTTCGGTTCTGATCTTACTTATTATTTTTTACTTTTCTCTTGCACACATAGCTCTTTCCCTGTTAGGAAGCTAGGAGATGCAGGCAATATTTTTTGCTGCTAGTTGTGCATAATAATTATTAGAAACAGAACTCCAGCAAGAGTGTTACTGAGTCCATTTTGTTAGCTGAAGTATAAGTGTGCTTTGTTACTTCTTAAAATATATATGCTTGTATACGTATATAAAAATAGTCTCTCTTAATTATTGCAGAAATAGATAAGTTGCTGTTACTATCAATATTTCATGGATATTGTGGTAACAGCTGATTTTAGAGCACTGATGGTGGCAAAACAGTTCCACATTGAACCAAAATTACACGTATTCTCAGGATACCACTGTGGAATTGCACTGAGCTCGTAGAGTTCTTAGTCCTCTAATTCCCAGAGAGGACCAGGGTAGGTAATGGAACGAACTTTATAAAGCAAGGGATTTCTGAGAAGAAAGTCACTGTGTAGCTGACTGCTAAAGTACTGAAGCGTCTGGCATCACTCGTGCATTACAGGTGGTAGTTGGCATATTGCTCACAGCAGGAGACACGCAATATTG
>NW_009259111.1:4191958-4219054 GCF_000687185.1 Egretta garzetta | reverse complement strand
TCTTTCCCTCTTGATATGTGATGCCACGAAGACATCTACTAATGAGGAAGTTTGCTGCTTGGACATGAGTTGTGATAAGCATTTGCAACCTGAGGGGAATGGATGATAAAACCATACACTTATGCACCAAAGATACAATAGCAAAGAGACAGTCTATCAGTCACGTGAATTGTGATTGGCCTGTTGCAATGGAATAGCCTTTAACAAAAAAAATGAAAGCTATTTACCTCCTGATGGATTTTACATAGTTGCACAAAAGGGAAAAGAAATAAGAAAAGAAGAGAGAAGAGAATAGAAAAGAAGAGAAAGGTTCCCACCAGCTCTTCCCCTCCAAAATTAGCATTGGCATTGGTGAAGTCACACACAAAGGAAAGTCTCACTTTCTTTGTGCCTCTCACAATGACATCAACATGCATGGCTATGAGATGACGAGAGAATACCTTACTTACAATGAGTAACAAATTAGAATTTTCTTCAAAGTAAAAAAATGATAACACAAGACCATCATAGGTATATGCTAGCTCTTTCAAAACATCTCTTTTTGACTAGATGTCAGTTAAAATCACTTGACTGGCCATCTGTTCTGTCTAATACAACACAGGGGAGTATTCTGAATAGGCTGAAGAATGTCTACTATGCAACTTGGCTGGAACATCTGCCAAAAATGAAGTTGGCTTTGTTTTCAACATGGTTATCTACTTTGAAATTACTCCATAGAATAAATAGTGATATTCCATGGGTAGAGGTAGATTATGGGGTTTAAATACTCAAATTGGAGCCCCGTAACTTTATGTGCTATAGGAGGATTCTCATAAAACTGAGATATTCCCATAATTAACCACTAGCCATGGGATATTATAATATATTCCATGGTGACTAGTATTTTTTCCATTTCCCTCCCCCCTCCCAGTAGAATTAGTATGATTAATTTTGCTCTGGTTTCACCTATTGCTAACATGAATCAGTATAATTAAAAATAAGAATACCATATTTAGAAGCGATCACCGTTTAGGCCAAACTGGCCATTCATGACCGGTCAGACCTTTACCAGTTAGCCTTTGCTGCTAGAAGGTTGAAAGAGCTGTAACTCACCAACCCATACTTGCAAAAGGAGCATGTTTTAGAAAATGTGGTTCAAAACTCTTCATGGTTCTAAATGCTAAATTCTAGTGGAATATTATAGAATCGATTGATTTGCATGCCATGAAATAAACATCCTTACATCTAGTCTTCTCTCAGAGTGAGTCATTTTGCATTAGTGTCAAGAATTTGAGCTGTTGTTCTACTTTGCAGTTAATCATCAGAAAGAGACGGGATTGTCTCATGAATATGCATGATGATATAGCTGTCCCTTCAACTTACTAGGCACCTAGTTTCTGTAATGAGATGTACAATATCTGCCATTTAAAACAGCTGAAAGGTCCCAAATGGGGACAAATGAGAAAGCATCTGGCTGTTTCAAATTCCAGCCCTGTTTTGTCAGAAAACTGTAATTGCTGAGTACTTGGCTCCTACTCTGCTCTATGAAGCATTCAGCTCTCAGGAGCCTCTGAGATGCATTACACAGTCCAGCAACATAGCTGTAGAACTCTCAAAATTCTTCCACTAGATGTAACAGCTCTTCAAAATATCTTGAAACTTGTATGCCCTTAACCAGGACCAAAGTTTGGGCTCCTAGAGCGTGCTCTCATCCTTAGTTTTGCTGATCAGCCTCCACTGTACCATTTGTCCCTGCAACCTAGACTTCACACATATTATTCACTGTGTGATGGTGGGACTAGAATGGATAAATGTGCTACCCATTGCTCTAAGAAAGCAGTCTGGCTGAATCTTAAATCACTACGCGGGATGGAGGTTAACGGTCAGATGGACATTCCTCTAAGAGGTTTCCTACCTGCTCTGTTAATTTCTAAAATTTCTTCTTGGGCCAGTGGGCAAGTGTCGCTCTGAGTACTGTGGTGTGGAGAGTTTACGACAGATTTACAATAATTGGGGGATCCCAGCTGGGGTGGCCTCGGGATATGCTTCTTTTTTTTCTTTGGTAGCTTCTGCTTAGCCATAGCTAAGGAGTAATACATTCCGAAATTGTTCACAATGACAGGGACAGGCATGGCAATGGTCAGCACACCAGCGAGAGCACAGAGGGCCCCCACCAGCATGCCTGACCAAGTCTGAGGATACATGTCTCCGTAGCCCAGGGTTGTCATGGTGACAACAGCCCACCAAAAGCCGATGGGGATATTTTTAAAGTGTGTGTGTTCACTGGCACTAGGGTCATTTGGTTTAGCACCTATTCTCTCGGCATAATAGATCATCGTGGCAAAGATTAAGACGCCCAATGCCAAAAATATGATGAGCAGCAAGAATTCGTTTGTGCTGGCGCGGAGGGTGTGTCCCAAGACCCGCAACCCAACGAAGTGGCGGGTCAGCTTGAAAATTCGCAGGATTCGCACGAAACGGACTACGCGGAGGAAGCCCAGGACATCCTTAGCAGCTTTGGAAGACAGGCCACTGAGTCCAACCTCTAGATAGAAAGGCAGTATGGCCACAAAGTCAATGATGTTCAAAGAGTTTTTGATAAATTCCACCTTGTTTGGGCAGAAAGTGACTCTCATCAAGAACTCAAATGTAAACCAGACCACACAGACACCTTCGATGTAGGTGAGAAAGGCTTCAGTCTCTGCTTCTCTGTAGTGCCGCACCTGGGTGTCATTCCCGATGAATTCAGTTTCTGTCTTGTTCACAATGGGGTTAAATCTCTCATGGGTCTCGAGGCAGAAGGTGGTGATTGAGACCAGAATGAAGAAGAGGGAGGCAAATGCCACATACTGTGGAAAGAAAGATATGAGACAAATGTTAAACAGTAGGTTAAGTACAGGGGCTTTGATTCTGAAACACCAGGGAGAGACAAGAGCTCTAGTAAAGCTAAAGATAATGCCAAGCTTTCTTCCTGCGGGCTTAAGATGCCAAGTCTCACCTGAAAAGACAGCCTAACATTTGAACTTGGAGGGAGATCAATATATAAGTACATGCTAACATCCATTCATATACAGATAGCACTTTAGTGTGAGTGTAAATTTAAGCAAGCATTTAAATCTCAGAGCTTTCTGTCAGATTGAGGATTAAGGACATACTGAAATTCTACCTTCCTGAACTTGGTCTTCTGTCACTTCTCAGTCTTAAAGATAGAGCATGCCTTCTAGCCCAATTGTCGTGCAAGAGTATTTTCACAGCATTCTGTCAGTGGTATGGTGGTTGCGTCCTGCTCCCAGCTTAGTGATAGTTATGGTACTTTAGATCTCAGTACGGTGCTAGTAAGTACTAGTGGCAGTCTCAGGTGGGCTCTACAGGAAGGAGCAGAGTCCTGCTTGGCATCATCAGACTTTCTTGACAAATGCCAGGGACAGGTTGAGGAACAGTCACATATGAAACTGAGCTCTCCTAGATAAACATCTTCTATGTTCTCAGTTCCCTTCTCCAGATCTCTTGGGGGTGGGGGACAGGGAGGGGAAGAAAGAGGTTTCAGGTAAGGCTGTCATCTGATCCAAAAGGAGACAGATCTATTGGATTTTACCAGACAAAGTTTTCTTGAAGCAATTCTCATTACAATGTAAGACTCACACCAGAACTAGATGAATCTTTTTTAAGGCTGTTGGATTATAATTTGGTTAATCAAGTTACAGTGAAGGTGGTAGCAGCCCCGAAAATCAATGAGTGTTTATCTTAGGCATATTTGCCTCTTCTGCTTCAGTTCCTGCTTTTCATAGAATCATAGAACAGTTTAGGTTGGAGGGCACCTTTAAAGGTCATCTAGTCCAACCCCCCTGCAGTAAGCAGGGACATCTTCAACTAGGGCCGGGCATTCAGAGCCCCGTCCAGCCTGACCGTGACTGTTTCCAGGGATGGGGCATCTACCACCGCTCTGGGCAACCTGTTCTAGTGTTGCACCACCCTTATTGTAAAACATTTCTTCCTTATATCTAGTACGAATCTACCCTCTTTCAGTTTAAAACCATTACCCCCTTGTCCTATCACTACAGGCTCTACTGAAACGTCTGTCTCCATCTTTCTTATGAGCCCCCTTTAAGTATTGCAAGGTCACAATAAGGTGTCCCTAGAGCCTTCTCTTCTCCAGGCTGAACAACTCCAACTGCCTCAGCTTTTCTCAGGCTTTCCTCAGCCTAAATGAGATCTCTTGGTTGTATTCCAGAATAATTGAGGGGTACAGTCAGGCCAAAATTCACAACCAGTTAAAAATAACCTAAGCTACCAAAGCTCTCCTGCAATCAAGAAGTTCCTCCCGTCTGCTTTCCTGGGTAGACCTGGTGCAGAATTACACTTGACCTTCTGTATTAGCAAACAAAGTCAAAAGCAAGGATTTGCTACAGTTTGAGGTGAACCATTTAATAGAATGCAGAGAAACTGTCAGAGAATAAAATCACAGAATCATTTAGGTTTGGTACAGCCTCAAAGTCGGACCAGGTTGCTCAGGATCTTGTCTGGTCCAGGTCTGAGTATCTCCAAGGTTGGAGATCCCACAGCCTCTCTTGGCAGCCTATGCCATTGTTTGGCAAGTAAGAGCAAATAAGCTTGGTAGGATACAGAAGCAAACAGGCCCTTCTGCCTTTCAAATCCAACTTTGTTGCCAAAGAGGTCAGAACCTAGCCATTGTGACAGATTTAAAAAAACCCCAGTACCTTCCTCTAAATGCTTCAGGCTATCACAGCATTATTATGTGATGATCTAATATATGTGCTGATATGTGCTAAAATCAGTGTCTAATATAAATAGTTGTCTGGAAGATAAACAATCTTCCAGATTGTTAGGGGGTTAGGGAATTTGAGAAGCAAGACTGGGGGTATCTTTTTATCAGATTCTCCTGTTAAACAGGGAGATTTCTCCATGCCCTGTTTCTCCATCTGTAAAAGAGGTTAAAAAAAATACCGGCTGGTGTTTGTCATGTGCTTTGTGGTCCTAGATAAATATGTACAGGCTCTATATGCTTTCATTTGAATATTACTGACTTTAGTATATCGACAGTCCCCCTGAAAAATAAGTTGAAGAGTCTTTTAAGTGGTCGCAGTCGGTTTGTGTATGGTATTGTTAACACTCAGAGCTTAATTAAGTAGAGGTTAATACCCTGACTGTCTGAGTAAAACAAGAAGCAAAAAGCATCTTGCACCAAGAACTCAGGAGAATGTTCCTAGCAGCCTCAGCATGTCTGCTCTATTTCAGCCTCGAGCAGATTTTTACTGTAGAGTCGTAGAGCCCTGAGAATTCAAGCTGCAGAAGGAAACACTGACACTTTGTTAAGTCAGGTAGCGCTCACAGATAAGAAGCAGAGAGGGGAATAAAACCATTTTGCATTTTAAGGGGGCTGTGAAGAAGGCCCCTTTCTTTATGCTGACTCAAAACGCAGTTCTCCTCTTGGTGTATATGAATATCTCTCCTGAGTGAGTTTTTCCTGCTTAGAACAACCTTCAGGCTGACCTTGCACAGCAAGTATCTTGAAAATTGATGTTTTGCTGTATTAAAGGGAAGAAATAACCAATTTTGTCAGGACATTTAAGTTCTCTGCAGTGGTACATGCTAGCAGTGTTACCAGTAGAGAACATCACCCCCATGATCTGTCTTGCTGTTAGCCCTTGTGTGGGCACACCTTGGCTTCAGAGGGGAATTGAGAACTTTTAGTCCCCAGTTCAGCAGAGCAGGAAGCACCTGATAAATCAATGTGAAGTGTTTGCTTCCTTCTATCTGTATTTAACAACATCCAGAGCCCTTTCCCAGGGATGACCATGCTCTTGAATGCTTTGCAGCTTTGGAACTGTGACTCTGCTTTCAAGATTTCATAAAACCATGTCTGAGCAATGGTATTGATAGGAAGAATCCCAGTATTTCTTCTTCAATTTATCTTTTTTCCTCTGTTGAATTACTAGCTAATCTTAAAATCTCTTCTACATTTGAGAAGTAAAAATGCTCCTTAGTCATTCCATGCTTCAATACTGAAAGGACTTTATTTTTTGTTTTAGAAGAAAGACTGCACAGACTGAATGGAGAACACAGTGGAGAGCAGCCTTTTAATAAAGGTCCCATTACAGTTTCCCAGTCTCTTGGCTGATCCAAAGAAGTGAAGAAATGCTGGAGAATCAGGCCTGACAATTCGTTTGCTGGCACCCATCTCTGATAGATTTATCATCTGAAGCTCCTTGGTACACAGAAATTTAGCAGCTTGCCACAAATGAATGTATAATATGTCGTTGGTATAGATTTATGTTTGTGATCCCCAATTTATATTGCCCCCCACCCCTTTTTAATTCTGAATATTTTTCTTTGTTAATTAGCTGATATAAGATCTAGCAAGCTGCAGACAAAAGCCAATAGCACCAAATTCAGCAAGTGTGTTTTTCTAAGGAGACCAGCATTCAACAGGGTTAAAAAAAAAGCTCTCTTTGGCCCACCATCACGAGGCCAACAGAGACCAGCTATCATGCCAACATGATAGCTTGCCAAGTCCAGAGATGAGTAATGTTGGTAAAATCTAGTGAAGACTATGGGATTCTTATGTGTTCTAACATCTTTGAAAATAAGGCTATCTCTATTTCTCTAATAATGCCCTGAACACTAATCAAACCAATGGATTGCTCTTGTATTATTCAGTGCTGCTTAATCTTCTTTCTCCTTACATTTTACAACAGAATTTCTCTTCTTCCTAGGATCTGAATGGACTGGGGGAAAGGAGTGAGGATTTTATGAAGTGATGTCACGTGCTGCTGCGTTACATAATGGCAGCTAACATTTTCTATAATTAAAGACAATACCTAGGTAAAGTGTTTGAAGTGATCAAAACTCTTTTATCTGCTTTGACACATGTGAATGATTCGTATTTCACAAGAGATGCTGCCGCCATTGCTTTTTTCTGGCTCTAATACCAACAAAGGAAAATCTCGGGTTGTCCAAAATCATAGAAGAAGCCGTAAGAGAAGGCAGAGAGGAGATTTTAAAAAGGGATATTTTGATTAAAATTTAAGTTACATTAAAATGTCTTCATTCTGGAGAGAGAAGAAATTACACTCCTGCATAATTTTTGTTAATAGCGAATATATTTTAATAAAGTTATTTTGAAAGAGTCTAAAAGATACCATGCCCATAAGTAGAGAATTTCATAATCTAATTTATATTGCCTCTGATTAAATCTATCTATCTTTGTATCTCAAAGGCCTGCTTCTCCACTGCCCTATGTCTAACCTAGCCCTTTTTGTGAGTGCAGTGTGAATATGAAGTGCCAATTAATTCAGAATAGTAGTGTTTTACATCAGCTTTGCATAGCTGTAAAAGGAGCAAGGTAATAGAATCAGACTTAGCCTCTGAATAATGAGCTAGTATCTTTCCACTGGAAAGAAAACAGTCCAACAGCCTTAAAAACACAAATAAAGCTTCTAATACATGAGGATTAGGGGGCCAGGCTCATTCAGAAAAAAGGTCTGAGTCTGACCGGGCATTATTAAATGCACAGGTGTGGCTGCTTACTTCTGGGAATCAGTTTTTAAAACAGCACTTTACCTTGCATTTCTGAGATACTTCTGGTCTTGGAGATAACAAACCTTTTTTATCCTTTGTTTTAAACAAACAAGCCCAGCAACCCACTAGAATTAATTTATACAGCGCATGGAATTGCCAGGCTTCAATGCAGATGGGCAGTGAAGGCTGGTGATGAAAGAGATGACTGAGGCTCTTTTCCACTGAGGCTCTTTTCTAACATCCAGCACTGACACATTCTTAGTTTTCAAGCACGTGTGCCTGCATCTTTTGCACCGTCCTTTGTCTACTTTTTTTTTTTTTATTATTGAGATAGTAAACTCTTCCGGGCTTGGGACTGTCTGCCAGTTTGTGTCTGCCCAGTGTCCAGCCCAGTGTATGTCTGGAGTCAGGACCTGGGAAGGGAAACATTGGCTGAGTCCTTGATAAAAGAGACACCACTCTTTGGACCATAGACAACAAGAAAAGTGGGTGGTGGCAGTGGAAGCAGCACGGCTTTTGCAAGTAAAGTTTCAGTAACTTCAGAGTTTGTTTTCTAGGAAATAGCAGTCTACACGACACACCATTCATAATTCATTCCAGCTCACACATTCAGAGTGAGTTAGTAGAAGCTGCATGCCACAGACGGGTGCTCTTCTCCTTTGGTACTGCTCAGAATCATTTAACAATCCTGACTCAGGCTAGATGGGAGAAAAGAAACAGATCACACTCGGAGAAGATTTGCCAGCCTCTCCCTTTGCAAATGCTAACAGAAGTATTTAAAAAGTGATTCTTAATCCCTGTCCTTCTGCAGGGAAATTCAGGAAATTCTACCCTTCCCTGAACCTCTGGATGGAAGGCAGAAGAAAATGGCATTTTGTTTGAACTACATCTGTTGAAGCATCAGGCAGTTTTCTACAGAAGTGGCATCCTTTCTTTCCACTGATCTATTCTGGTGAGTTTTGGTTTTAATGACAAAAATATTTAAATCACTACATCATAATGTATGAGCAGGGCCTCTGAGCAGCATGAGATTTGCTGCTTGTCTCATAGGCGAACCCAGGGCTTGCCAAGACTGAAATGGGAGATGAGAACACTCTCACCATACATCTTTGCTTCCGAAGGAGAAATGATGGAGCTATTAGTGCTGTGGGGCTTCCAGAGGAGCATGTTATGACTCTAGCGAGATCCAGGGTGTTGGGGGTTGGGGTTTCTGGTTGATTTGGGGTTTTTTTTGTTGTTTTAGGGTAGGGGGGATGGGAAGGAGAGGGTGGGGGAGTGGGTGGGGAGAATAATAAAAAAATCCCAAGTCTAGTAATTTTTCAGTAAGTCTATGACTGGTAAATGCTGCATAACTTGCAGGAATAAGCTAGGCTCAGGAGAGTTTCAGATCAGTGCTGGCAACCCATGAGTTGTATTTTTACAAAGCATCAGTAATTCAAATATACCCAGAGTCCTGTGCTTTTTGCTAGACCTGCATAAAACCCTGTGATTTCCATTTACAAGGCATCTCTTCAAATACTTTACCAACATCCTTTTACAGTAGTTCTTCTGCTTGTGGTTTGTCTCTGTAAAGTATTACTTGAAGCTGCCAACATTTGCCTATCTGTGACTTGAATCACAAAGCTTTGCCTGATTTTTATTTTAATCTGAAAACTGTACTGCAACCACTCTTCATTTAAAATGTAGTCCATGTATCACCAAAATGTACTTTTTGCTTCAGCTCAGCCAAAGTAGGGGTTGAATGAAAGCTGCTTTAAAATACTTAGTTTTATAACCACTTTATTATCTGTCAAGCCCGATATTCCAGGCTTTCTTAGAGATATGGACCCTGAGTAAAACAAATGACTCATTTTGAATGTGCAAGTAATTCTGCTGAATTTTTGAAAGAAATACTGAATCTGTATGACTGATCAAATGACTAAATGTGGGCACATGACACTAGCAACCAGATAATGCTGTGGAAGTGAGCAAAAGCTAGGACTCTGTCAAAAGAAACATCTGCAATATTTCATTAAGAATCCTAATGTAAGATGTTTCGAGATCATTTGAGCAATGGTTATGAAACTGAAATGATTTGCAAGGGGTAAAATCCAATTCTGCTTTTGTAGGTGTGATATAAGGGCACAATCAGATGTTACCACCGAACTCTTCTCTGTGAAAGGAGAGATGACTATCTTGGCAGTTTGTCTTCTTTGAGTGAGATAAGACAATCGGTACAGAAGCACACATCAGCAAACATACTGGTTCACTCACAAGATTATTCAAATTCATGTTTCTTAGCGGAGACCAATGGAAGAAGTAGGCTTGCAGGTAGACAAAGCTTGCTCCAGAGTCAGATAGTCCACTAGCAGCTCATGGATGCAATGGTTATGTAATGCCAAAAAAATATATGACAGCTTGCAAAAAAATCTTGGAATGCTTAGTGGCACGCAGACATGAAACAGTGTGTTAAAAAAAATGTGCAGTCATCTGTGGAAAATATGCTTAAGTTATTTGGTGTTGACATTGCAATAAATAAATTAGAAGCAGATCTTTCAAATGTTAGTCCTAGCAGGCAGCCATGTGCTTGGACAAGGTAGTTACTGGGATAAGCAAGACTGCATCAGAACTGGAAGTGTGGTAGGTGTAGTATTTTCTCTGTGGCCACATGGCCAGCCAGCTTGTCACCAGGCAAAGGTTGGAATGTTTCTTTGTAGGTCACAGGCAAGTTTTCCAGTCTCATCTAGGATAGATTAAATCTTGAGATTTAATAGGAACGTTGTCACAGAAGAGAGGAGATGAGATTTTGCAAGCTTCCTTGCTAGCTCCCTAGTCTGGCTGGTAGTGAGAACTATGTGGAGACAGTATGGTGGGAGTAAGAAATGTTTCATATTGCTCAGCAACAGCTTAATGGGAACTTCTTATCTCAACTGATCCAAAAGGGCCCCAAGACTTCTGCAGCTAGGTATATGGGACACTGCAGAAAGAGTTAGAAGTAAGTCTTCTGTGTCTTCGAGGGACTGCAGAAATGTACATTTGGTAGGGACCTCCAAATGTCCTTCCCCTGTCCCAAAGCACAGTCTTTAATCATTCCTGAAAGATAGCTATATTGACTGTTATTAAGGACCTCTGATGGTGAGTATTGTAGAAATTCTACAGGAAATTTATCCCAGTGCTTCACCATATTTTATCTGTATTTTCTTTTAGTTCCTAATGCCTAACCTAAATCATCTTCACTACATTTTAAAGTTGTTCACTTTCGTCCTATCTATCACAGACAGCTAAGCATTTAGAAATTTGCATTCTTTTCCTCCTATTGTAAGCTAACAACCACTAAACATTCAAATATTCCTTGAGTCCTAGACTCCTGTTTTCATATGCTCATGCTTTTGCTGCATAAATTCAATGTGATTATTAATCTCATTTTCAGATGATGCCACACACTTTTATGCTGTCAGTTCTGTCAAATGCTCTAGAATTAAAGAAACTGAGAAAGTCATGTAACATCTCGTACACTGGAACATAAACTAATATATGACAAATGAAACCAGGGAACTTTAATTGCCCATTTTTGCTAGGTTTTTCAGCCTTTTTCTCTTAGGCAGTAACAGTTTTTGGACTCTGTACACTTTCTGTTCTAAGCTGAAAAGCAGAACTTTGTAGCAATGAGTGGTAGTAATGCCATGCATTAGGATTTTCAGGATCTCACATCACCAACTTTGTTCTGGATGCTATTTTATCTCCAGGGAAAATCACACTCCTTTCCTCTCTGACTTGCTGCCAGTCCTTCCTCATGGGAAGAGAAAAGGCATCTCTTACGCAATTCCTTGACAAAGGGGAATTCCTGACTAGAGCTAGGCAGAATCCAGCTGGGAAAACCCAAGGACTTGCAAAATCAGCTTAGTCCTGAGGCTTTCTATGGTTTAGAAGTAATTTTTATTTTAATTCTTCCAAACTGAATAAAAAATCACACACATGCTAATGGTTAGGATCAAGTGCAGCCAGATGAAGGTAGGTATGTATCTCTGACCAAGCCTTAAATTTTGATTTTTGGAAATGTGACAGGTTTTACTCTCTTACATGCATACACAAGTGTGCTTCCCCACCCCCACCCCCCAAAGTTGCTGACTTAGGCATTCCTTTGACTTGAATTCAGCTGTAGGCTGCATGAGTCCTGGGACTCTGTGGAGGAGCAAGACTATTTTTTTCCCTTTTTGCTACAGCTGCACTGGGACTTGCCCAAAGGTGGGTTAATTCGCATGCTCATGCTTATAAGGAGTACAGCCTCTCTGAAACCTGCTTTTAGAGTGGTGCTAGAAGCCTTTCATAGATTAGGAGACATATTTCTGCAGCCTTTCAGGACCCAGCCTGAGTGGGTTTGATTTACCAACCTCAGCTGCACACCAGCACTGGAGGAATGAAATTGTTACAGGTATGAAGCAGGCAGAGGGTGCTCAGTAGTCTCCAGCTCCATTAGAAAGAGCATGCCCTTCTTGCTTATTTTTTTGCAAGAGGAAACACTCCAATGTGTGGAAGTATTGAGTGCAATATCCACACAGTGAGGCTTTGTCCAGAATACAGATCTCCCTAACCTAACATAAAAGGCTGACTTTTCTCCCTGTGGTTTTTAAGCCAAGATATTTGGAGTGTATTCCAGATCGTGTTTGTATTCAGACAATAATGCTTCTGCTTCAAGACAAATTAAAATAAGCAGCTGTCAAATATTTAACAGTTTAAAATGTGGGTAGGCTGGCTACATAACAACCCAGGATGTGAAATCTAACTGCACATCTTCCACGTGCACTCACCAATAGCCTGTAGGGTGTGTCAGTCAATGGGATGCTGCCAGTTCCTGCGCAGGACTAAGGGGAAGATCCAGAAGGCACCAGAGGTGAGCAGTTTGGGTTTGCAGTGCCTGCGATGGTGGGGTCCTTAATCCAATTTCTCTCCCAAAGCATATCGCAGCAAAAGTAATTGTGATAGAATTCCTTTTTGGGGACACAGACCAGCCTTTTTCGTATTTGACCATGGATTTTTGAAACCTCAGTTTCTGACCACTCTGCGAGAGATTTTCCAAAGAGTTTTAAATTCTGTGAGCAGCTGAGTGTTTACCCTCTGATAGTTGAGCTGAGCACTTCAGAACTGAAGCACTCAAAATTAACTCATCACTCTGAAAAACTAGACGCTCTGGGATCCCTTTGGTGCCACTAAATGTTGAGCTCAGGATTTCCTGTTTTCACTGCAGTTCATGTGGATGAATGTCAGATGATGTAGTCCCTGAAAAGCCATGCTTCTTAACAAGGTGGCTGAAAACGAGGTGTTAGACCCCAGGCATTTCAATGACTGCTTCATTTTAGATAATTTCACATTATTCAGTGAAAACGTTTTTTCATGAACTTCTTTGTTTTCCAGATTATGATGAGCAGTGTGTCATAGACACTTTTCCTCCCATAGTGTTCACTTAGCTTAAGCCATAGCTACAAGTTTGTGCTTTTAAAGCATTATGGCCATTCTTTACCATTGTGCAATGTGTAGCAGAAAAGCCCTGCTAAGCTCCTAGATGGCCTGAATGTGTTACAAAATATTGAGACCTTTTGCGCCTTTGCTCTACAAACCCTAAATCTAAATTATCTGGTCCCATCACTTCAGTCAGTTGTTATAAAACATTAAGAAACTCCAACAACTATTAAAGCAAATGAGCAAATATTTTGGACAGCAAAAAATGTTTTCATTCCCCAGTTAGGCAGAGATTATTGCACAGCTTAATTTGTGCAAGGATAATGCACAGGATGGGAGCATCCTCGCTCATACAAAATCTCCACTGACAACAATCTTTGCCAATAGTAGGTTTTGACTGGCTATGAGCCATTTTAGATATCCAAATTAGTGACAAAATAACTTATAAAACTGTGTTGGTAGCTTTTTGGAGGCAAATTCCAAAATAGCCTTTGTCATATTGTCTGTCTTGGCTCAGACCAATGAGATTGAGGGTACTGAACTCAGTGAGTGCTGACTGTTTTTTTCAAGAGCAAGTTGAGTTCAAGAGTATTCTTACTCTTCAAGAATAAGGTGTTATGTTGCTTGCAACACAGGATCTCTTGCCCTAGGAATGGTTACCCATATATTCATGGTAATGCCGCAAAATGAAGGACTCTAATTAGGTATCTAATACCTGTCTCGAGGACTGTGGGGATGCCTCGCTGTAGCAGAACTGGCAAAGTGGCCTATTCTCCTCTCTTGTGCAGAGCCCTGCCAGGGTAGCTACCATTACTAGGGGTGGCCTTGGATTAAGAAGAACCCCCTGAATGGGAGGGACCTGCCACCCAGAGGAATATGGAGGCTGCTTGTGGGGACCAGAAGCTTTACAGAAATGGCCTCAGTGTCATGGCATGCCTGCAGCCTCAAAGCCCTCCTGTGACTCTTTCTGCAACACTGTGTTTCCAGGGCTTTTACTCTTGTAAGCAAGGAGAGGAAGGGCTCTTCCTGTCCTGTGTTGCCTCTCCTTCTTCTAGCCACAGCCCCTCTCCTCTCTTCCAGGTCTGCCAGGACTGCTCCTCCCAGGCAGAGAGGGACTGTGCTGGGACACCATTCTCTGGAAGAAGGCTTTACCAGGAGGACAGACTCGGGGCCAGCCAAGAGGATCACCTGCCTCGCTCCCAGCACCTGGGATGCAGTGTAGGCTTCCAGGTATTTTGCCCTGTAAAGTAACCATGCCATGGACAGGAGGTTTGCTTCTACTATCTGAATGCAGGTTGATCTCCTGTGCAGTGTTTCTGCACAAGACCCACTCTGATTCTGATTCCAAAAACTGAACGCAAGCCCTCTGCAGCACAAATTCTTGCCTCAGCTTTTACTACTAATACCTTCCCTTTGTGGAGTTCTGCTTCACTCCTTCCCAGGTACAAGATATATACTTGCTATAGTCTCCTACCTACAGATCCATTTGCTGCTGTGTTTCCAAATTTACCATGCCAGTGAATGAAGGGTCTGTGGTGGTGATACCTGGCATTTCATCACCCTCTTTTGTCAACATCTCTACTGACTCTCTGAAGAGGAGAATGCTTATGCTTGTGTTTCTGTGGCTTGATTCTTAAATGTGCCAGCAGTAAACAATTGGATCCAAAAGGTGGCCACTTTGTGCCAGTCCCCAATTCAGGTGATCATGCGCTTTGCTTCCCCAATAAATTTTTCTCTCTCTTTTTTTTTTTTCCCTTAAAACTCATGGGAAATGGCTCTTTCTTCCTTTATTCATGGTTAGATTCCACTGTTTTGTGGGCAAGTACATATATGATATTTAGGGAAAGGTATTTTTTTCTCAATAGTGAGCACCTTAGTCTATTGTAAGTATGCTAGGGGGTGTCTTCTTAAACTCCTTTAATAGTGTCTATATCTTTGCCTTAAGATATTATTGTTCATGTATGTGAAAAACAAGGAAAACGTCCTTTTGCTGCAGAGCTTGATAATGCTAGTTGGGTTTCCTGTTTTCTAGGATGTTCTAGTAACTCTTCTAAACTTAAGCAGCACTTTACATTTCAAAGATGCCTTCCAGAGTTTGAGTTTGCCTACATAAAAAGAATCACTTTAGGCTTGGCACAGAAGCTCTAGTTAGTTCTTTTTTGTCCACGAAGGTATCTCCGAAATACTGTGGCAATTCATGTGCCTGTCCAGGACTTCCAGTCATTAAAAGGCATACTGTGACCATAGAAAACCTCAGGAAGAATAGGATAGCTACAACCCAAACTCATGAGGGCACCTGCCACCCCATAAGTACCTATCATGGTATGCAGCACAGGGCAGTTAGTGCACATTCCCACTCCCCCTGCTGACAGCACTATCCTGATTTAAAGGAGAGGGTTCTATCATCCTTTTTTTCCCTGGTAAAATTTTTTCTCCTACTTTGCTATACCCAGTCTAGCTACACTAGAGCATCCTACAGCCATGCAAAAACTCTGTGCTTGTATGCCTGAGAGCAATTAAAAAATAATTTGTCCTAATTGTTACGTTTGTAAGGCTAAATTGATGAGTCACATATAACACCTGTGATACTAACCTGGCTATCAGTTATGCGTAGTGATCATCCCTCCCATAAGCCAGTTCAATGTCAGCAGCTGTGAAGTTCTTGCAGAGAGAGGATTTCCAGGTGTAGTGCTGCAGGGCTGATTGCACAGCATTGTTATCTTGCTCATGGCAGTTCACAAGGGCTCCCAACAGCCCTTTGCAGGTAGCTACTGTGAGAGCCACCATCTCATCTGGTGCTGGGGAGCTGCACTAAGTACCTCTCTCTATTAACCCCTCTTGGTTGGGGCTGCAAAAGGCTCAGTGCTACTGAGAGAAGGAGTCCTTTAAAGACCTAATATGAGGTATATTGCATAAGCAACAAGCAAACACTTTAAAAACAACCTCTCATGCAGTCAAGGTTAAAAGAAAGATGGAAAAATTAGAAAAGGAACGCAAGGTAAGTCATAGCCTGAACCTAGAGGAAAATTGTTTTCTGCATAAGATGAAAGGAATTTACAGTATTTTAAGAGGTTTGCTAGCGATATTATGCAATTGTGTTTAGCTTGTGTCCTGCAGTATACTCGTGGGATAATAGGATCCTCTCATCTGTTATTGTTTGCTGCATTCTAGCTGTATCATCCATGGTCTGTTTGCAATTTTTTAGTTTATTTAAGTGTACATGCAAGTATGATGTGAACTGTGGTTTAAGAACCAACTTAGTTTCTGAATTCTATCCTCCAACATAAAGGAAGTATCCTTCATTTGAAATAGCTTGCTTTGAATATTATGCATCTACCTGCGCTACGAAGAACCTGAAATGTTGCATAGCACTTAACAGCATGGAACTCGTTATGCCTTGAAAGTGCTGTTGAAACGTTAATACAGGTATCGATCCCTGCAACTGTTTTGGAAGGCAAAACAAGTAGATACTACTTCTGTTCCACAGGATAGAGACTGTATTTCTCAAGTATGTTGTTTTAACTTTGACCACACAGCTACTAGTATTGAAGTCTTAGATTTGGGCAAAATTAGGGGATATCGTTCAAAATGTGTCTTAATATCCAGACTTCCACAGGGATGGATAAGACTGTCATGTTCTGAGTGCTGAGTTGTAGTTAGGATACTGTGGCGGTTGGCCAAGATTCAGCCCCCCAGAACTTGCGTTTGCAGAGTTCAAAGCCATCAGGTCATGAAATTCCAGCTCAGTCTTTCAGCCATGCTCTTCCTTTTAAGCTTGCAATGCACTGAGTCCCAACACATAGCAAATGTGGTGGGGTATGTGTGTGTAAAAGATGGGGGGGGAAGGGGACAGTGGACAGTACTGTATGTTGGTGTCGGGTCTCAGAGTTTTGTTCTTTGTGCAAGTCTGCTACATCAATACCTTTAGAAATGGCTACTCTGGGTTAGAGAAGGGTGAGAACTTTTCCACTACCTTTTCTAGTGATTTCAGTATTTTGTCATGAGACACTGAAGTCCTCAACACTAAGATTTCTCATCAGATATTTTAACAGAATCAGACTGTCAGCTTATGAAAATCTGGCCCTTAAGGAGATTTTGGTTTGGAGACTCATTAGCTGTGAATCACCAGAAATCACTAATCACTTTTGGAACTCTTCCCTAGCAAGTATTGCCATATAATAGGCACAAAACTGCATAAAAAAAATAAGGGGAAATGGGTGAAATGAACTGTCATTGGACGTGTATTGATTCCAAGAATTTAATTTCTCTCTGGGAATGTCTGGATGAGTTGTATTTTCTCTCCTGAATGCGAGAGAGACTGCTGTCCCATGTCCTTTCTGCAGCATGCCCTTCTTTGCTTAAAGAGGAGCTTGGGCAAACACCTACATACAAAGACCTATTTAGAAATAAGGTATTTAAAAATAAAGAGTGGTCTATAATGCTGACTTGCTTGAAAAAAGCAATTCATGGACTTGTGGGTAGTAAGTAAGGTGAATAGAGTCAGCTACAGAAAACAAAGAGGTGGGGGAGAGGGGGCTGGAGGTGGTCAAAGAATGGAGGAGAAAGACAGGACTTGGCATTCTGTTAGCAGCAAGGACGGAAAATAGCATTTGCCCCAGAGGAGTTATTTTCACCGACTCAGTTTCTAATTCTTGAATGATTTGTGGCAATTGTGTGCTGCCATAGGCCTGCTTAGGGCATGAACTGTGTGCAAGTGAGAGCACAAGAAACTGCTTCCCAGGCAGGAAAAGTTAAAGATGATTTTAAAACATAGAGCTAGTTGGGTAATTAAAAGGTGCCAAAATCAAAGCTTGTGGTTATTTTTTAAAAACTTGTTATTTATTTCTCATTCAGAGCTTGAAGTATTTTTATATTTAACTTGCAGTATAACCTCAGTGAGGAGAAAGAGGCAGCTTCCCATCGTGACCTTCTCCTTGAATGCCCTGTGCTTCAGATCAAGCTGCGCAATTTTTCAGAGTGGTGGAAAAGCCCTTTTCTCATCTAGGTGCATTAGGTGCAAGCAGCTTCCTTAAACACATTACTTGCAACTTAGCAACATACATGCCCCTCTAACCTCAGGATAATTCAGAGAACACTGATTTGAGTGGAGTAAATTGTTTCCTGCATAAAGCTGTCCTTTCTGGACTGTATAGGAAGCCTATCTCGGGTACTGACTTGGAGTCAGGGAAGGTGAATGCACTCCTTGTTGCCACCTCCTTTGCCTCAGAAACAAGAACCCAGGATTTCTGACTCTTTTTTTTCCCCACGTTTCATTAATCAATCCAGGCAGCTGCCCTGTTGTGGGAAACCTCGGTAGACAGAGGAACTGCAACGTGGTAGGAGGCCATTTCTGCACCGTTTCTTCCAGTGAGCAGTACAGCTGGTTTTTGATGTGAAGTGTACTGAGTATGTGATGATCAAGCTCTTCATGACACAGTCTCAGTGAGCTAAAGATTTGCAGCAGAAGAATTAGCTTATTCTTAACCTGGCCTTGTGGGCTGAGAAAATTCATATTTTACAGACCTTTTGTCTCAATGCAAGTGTTGACATAGTACTAGGATTTTTTTTTTCCTTTTCAAAATAGTCATGAAATTTGGGGAGTGCGGAATTGCCTAGCATATTTTAAAGGAGCTGTAGCCATGGTAACTGAGGTACCTTCAGTTACCAAGGTAACAAATGCAGCTCAACTGCCTTGCTGTAAAGCCAGACAACTCTACTCATGATCTGTTGATTTTAAGATGCTTTATAAATTGTTGAGCTATTTTAGGCACTTAAATCCATAAATCAAAATGCCTATTAAAACAACCAATACACTGTACTATTTATGAATTATTCACCCCATTCTTATTTCACCAACTGGATTTTTTTTTCCCCATCAATGTATCCAGACTTCTTCCTCTCAGAGTTTTTCTTATTTATTGTTTAGAAAATGGTTCTTCTATCTGAAACAGATGATTCACATTATCAGTGGTTGTAAGTCTTATTCATTGGAGAAACCCTAGCACCCTCCCAATACCCCCCACTCCAGTCCTGCAATTTCTAAATGGAGCTTTATGTACTTCTGCCCTGAAACCACAAAATATATTTCACTAAAAATTTGCTAATGAATTAAATCAATACAATTTGGAATGAGTTCCATCTCAAACAATCAATACAGGCCCAGTGATGTACAACAGGCAGGCAGGTAAATTGGTCTAAATAAGTTTACAATTGATTTTACTTTTAAAACCAAATTAGGACATTTATAGTCTTACCAAATGAGATCAACTGCAACTTATGCAAACAAGTGTATTCCTAGGTTTTGTCTTTTCTAATACTAGTAGTGGAGCTGTTATTTTTTTATAGCTCAGTAACTTTGATTCCTGGGATAACATATATAATTTCTTGGCCCAAAAGTATGGTTTGCCTATTATTAAAACAGGATGGGTTTATTCAGGATTTCCCCTTATTAGATTGTTTTTGCTAATAATTTGTGGTAGCCTCTGCTCATTAACAAACACTTAAGGATTGCATAATTCAGTGTAAGTCATGCGATAGGTTTACACAGCTATGTCCTGGTATGGATGTGGAACAAAGGCCAGGACCTGCCTTCTGACTGTGCCTCTGGAAGCATTGCTAGCTTGGGTGGGTGCACCAGTGCTATGTGCCTTTGCTTTCCTCTCCCCCATCTGTACTCCCCACTTTGCAGACTTTGCCACTGGCTTGTGTGCACAAGGAAAAGTAGACCCTTGTAGGAGAATGCTTTTTTGTCCAAGTGGAGCATTGTGCTGAGACTCTGAGCTACTTGACTCTGGAAGGAGGATGTATTGGGACATGCAGTCCAAGGTCATCAGCACTGCATGTGCATAGAAAGCTTGGATCTGAAAGGAGTATAGCCATGACACTGTGCCCAAGTCTGTATGATCTGCTGTTCCTAATCTGCTAATTTAGAGGTGTTTCCCCTGCACAGATGACTCATTTGGGTACATGCAGCAGGCGTCTCACTGGGAGGGGAGCAAAATCTAGCTCTGCAGAAATATGCAGTGCCTGCTGCATTAGTTTCTTGTGTTTATAGCCATGTTGTTTCAATAGTTATGCAGAAGCTTACAGTCTGAAACCAAGTAAGATTCTGAGTTACTGAAAAGCTGAGTTGTAGAAAGTTTCCTCAGATTTGTTTATTTTGAGTAGTGGTGTCAGCAGTGCAGTAAGACTGGCAAGGCTATGAAGCTGCCTTTAGGCAGATGCCATGGGATTTAACACAGCCACTGGATTTTGAAGGTGCTTGGCTTATTTTCCCTGAACAACATATGCTTGCTCGTGAGCGTGACGTTACGGTCCTCTCAGTGTTCTTGTGTAATGACCACTAGCATGAGTCATTCTCCTTGCTGCTTGCTCAGAAAATGCTATTAATTCTTCACATGCATACACAACTCCCATTAGTATTAAAGATGAGCAAATCGGTTAATAGGTGTTGCTTTAACCCTAGGTTTTCGGCATATCAGATGAGACATCATTCTTGCAAGTCTTAGAAGTCAGAAATGCTGAAAGGTGTATTTTGTACATCCTGCTGCAACTGGGAGGCCTCTCCAGGGTTATTCAGGGGATTATAAGGGATGAATTTCTCTTCATTTAAGGCAGAATTCCAGAGTGGAATAGTTTTGGTTTGTTTTTTTCTTTGGCTGCATCATGCGCTTTCATCCAATTACTCCTATTTTCATGCCACTTTGTTTTGCACAGCTTTTCCCTCCTTGCTCAAAGTGCCTTTCAGATCATTGCAAACTACTTTTTTACCTCTTTAGTCAGTTGCTTAGCAAAGATGGATATACTGAGTTGGTTCAGTCTGTCATTTTATTTTCAGTTTTTCCAGCCTGCAGAGGTATCTTTTGGTTTTAGTGACAATTGCCTAAAAAATAAAGATAGGGAATGCTGGGATCTCTTCAAAGCTCAGTTTAGATCAGAATATTTTCAAATTTGAATATTGACCATTTCCCTGATGTTTGATTTGAAGCTTAAATGTTATTGTTGTTATTGATGGGGACAGTTTGGTATGGTGCACAGACGTGTTTAAATTGATAGCATGTTACAAGGATTATACTTCTCAATACCACAGTTTAAAAAATCTAATTAGTCTGCCGGTTTGTCTGCCTTTCAAACCTACTCAACAAGCAGCTCAAGTACAAGATGTTCTTGTCTGCTGCAACTGACAGATACACTGCACTTACCCAGCTCTCTCCATTGCCTGCCAGACAGGGAACTGTATCAAGATAGTTGAGCTGCCTCAACATCAAGAATACCAAGATTGATTCAGTGGCTCACGAATGCAGGAAGTATCATGCAATGTGTTTATTACAGTGCCGTGCTCTTATCATTGGACTTGAATTTCTGACCTGCTCTCTGGGGTTAAGTATTTTCAAAATTGACTAGAGGGTTTCTTTTCCCAGCCCTCATTTAGGTTTAATGGTAGCCATGTGGCTGAACTTCCCTCTCTAGGCTTTGAAAATGCCAAGTGGCATTGTTACTTGGGAGATGTTTGGGAAGTAGCCTGGTTTCATTAATCCCATGGACCAGGGCCCCTGGATGTGATGTGGTCAGAGCTAAAATAGAAGGTAATTGGGTCAAAGATGGGGAAGGAGAAAGCAGAGAGGTGTTACTTTGTAACACCTGCCTTTGTATTTTTCAAAAAAAGCTCATGTAGTGCAAGGTGGTATGTCAGCAATTACGAAAAGAGAGGTTAACTGCTGATGTCCTGCTAAAAGCCAACACTGGAGTTTCCTTCCACTCCTGACACAATGAATTTCTTAACTGTTGATTTTTCTAGGTTATAAATGGCTGTTGTGAAAGGCAACACTGGAGTTTCCTTCCACTCCTGACACAATGAATTTCTTAACTGTTGATTTTTCTAGGTTATAAATGGCTGTTGTGTTGACTCTTTTAGGCCACAGTCTTGTAAGCAGAAATCAGATAAAGCATCTGGTTTATCATAATTTTCTAGCATTTGGCAAAAGTGCTCGGGGTGGAAAACAATGCAGAGAACTAGAGCCTCATGGCTAATGGTGAAGAATGGTGGCTGTGGGAGCTGGAAAACCACCTTTCTTGGTGTGGTGTAACTAGACTGTTAACTCAGCCTCCAGTGCAGTCAGTCTCTGCTTGGCATTGCCGTGTCTGCCTTATTTTGATCCTCTAACCCCCTTCTCTTTGTGATTTGTATGTGCAGTGAGTTTCTTGATTCTGGGATGCCTTTTTCATCTGTGTGTGTGTGTGAAAGGGGAGTAGTATTTGTTCTTAGGACCTTCTGCTATTTCAAATACAGAAATAGACTGGATCCTTCTGAGAAGGCAATACGTTCTTCTTACAATACCAGGGACATGTATTGCTGGGTTAAAAAGAAGAGTGCTGATTCAAAGCTAGTCTGTATCTTGGAAGACAAAGTCTTTTTGCTCTCCACCACTTTGGAAAAGATTACTATTGTGGGGAAGTAAAGAAATAAAAAATGGGGAAAAGATGGTGTGTCTCAATGGTTTATAGTGGGTAGCTTTAAAATAAGGCATCTCTTTCATTCTAGCAAATGAATTGACATAAGCTGTTAGGTTTTTCTGACAGCCCTTTTTTCCTATGTGCACTGCAGCACAAATACAGAATTCTCTAAATTGCCCTCAACAGGAGCTTCACCAGTACTGCAGTGACTGTATGCCCTGTGGGAACACCTGCTATAGCTTTCAGCTAACTGGTTTGGTGGGTAGGTTAGCAGCAGAGCCCAAGCCTGCCAGCTGCTTGGCTAGAGATGTTACTGTGTGTTTCGTGGCCAAAGCTTAAGGGGTGATTTTTACTAATAAGAGCAAGTGCTTTGAGGAAGGGGGTGTTTCTAAAGGTTGACAACACTGTGCTTTCAATTCTCTTGTTTCTTGCAGCCAATTTCCCTTTCTCTTTATTCTGGGATTTCATCCTGTACAGCTGAGTTGAGGAGCAGTGTGCATGTAAGTGGGAAGGAGCAAGTGATGACAACAAGGAAACATGACATTGCACTAATTAGCTTTCTGCTGCTTGGCAACAAATAAATACTACTTGGGAGAAATAGGAGTAAGACTGAAAGGAAAAGCAGGTACCTGAACTGGGTTAGGATTTGACACAATTTTTTTTTTATTTTTTTTAATCTATCCTCTGCTCCTTACCTTTTTTTTTTTTTAACTCCTAAATAGGAGAATAAGGAACTGAGTGAGATTATTCCCTATCCTGGGATGTTTTCCTTGACAACATATAACTTCCAAATAGTATATGCTCAATGGTGGACTAAGTCTTGTGCACTGAGCAAGGACTGCACATAGGCGGAGGTATGTTGAGATGTGGTTTTCTGTGGTTTTCACTGGGAAAAGAATGGGAAATTAAAAATAATTATTTTTGATATAACTTGCTTGAAAAGAGACACTATCAAAGCAGAGAAAGCATATTAAGGTAAAATCTTCACCAGCATTTCACATAATCATCTAGAACATGCCACTGAGACTTACAGGATGATTACAGAGACTCCCTGTGGCCAGGTTTGCACCCAATGGCATCTGCATTGCTCGCTGGAATGCCCTGAGCTGATCCTCGGCCCACCTCCCCCGTGATGTCCCAGCGAAGGATGCGGCTGGCTCTCCCTTCACACCCCTCGCCCTCGGTTGCTCCAGTTGTTCCTTGCACCATGGAATTAGATTAGTCAATTTTATGCCTTTACTGTTTGCAAGTGACACTTTAATTTTCAGTCTGCTAAAAACCTACTGCACAAGGTATGTTTCTGGCAGTTTTTGATATTAATGCTTTGTAGAATCTCAAATGCGTGAGGCTGCCTACCAGATGTCAGAAAATAGTGGCTTTTTTCATCCATTATGATGGGCTTTGCTTTAAATAAAAGAAAAAAAACAGGTCAGGGATATGTTTGTGTGAAAAGAACATCAAATGCAACCAAGCTACACTGAAGTTAAAGAAAAACTCTTAGTGGCTGGAAAACAATGCATTAGTGGGAAAACAAAGCATTCCTGAAAGCTTTTTAGACCAGTGTTATGTTTTGGTATTCAGTCATCCTCTCTAGAAATCAGTTCTTTCAGTTGTAAGGCCCACATTGGCAGCATATGTAGTAGAAGCAACTCTACTGGGATACTTGGGACCCTTTTCCTGCTGGCACCGAATGTCACACTCTTGCTGTCAGTTTCCATACCTGGAGCAAGGTGTAATGAGACAGCAGGATTCCTGAGCCCAACTTGAGACTGTGTGTCTGAAAGATTGGTAGTAGTGCATATTGATTTATATTAATGAGGCTTATCGCTTTGTCTCTTGTATCACACACTGTTAGGAAGGTTCTGATCTGCTCACACAAACCTCAGTCCAGTGGAACTATGGTGTTGAGTCAAATTGCAGAACTGGCCTCTCTGTTTCAACTCATAACTTTTTGCACTTGACTACTTGTAAGTTTTTTACCTAATTTAAGGGGGAGAATGGCAGGTAGTTGGAGAGGGGAAAAGAAAAAGACATGGTTCTGCTCCTACTTCCCCTAGAAATCAGTGGCAAAGATTAATAGTTTTGCATTAAACAGATTTTCCCATGAGCATATCTCAAAATGATTTACAAAACAGATAGGCTCGCATTAATTCCCATTTATGGATGGGGAGGACTGAGATGCAGGGATTAAATTGGTTTTGTTCACTAGTGAAGTATACATGCTTCTAGGAAATAAATAAACACAACCCTGAACTTAGCATGGAACATAGATATAGCAAAAATGTCCCTTGAGAGCAGGTATTGCTTTTAAGCTACAGTGTCGGTGAGCATTCAGGCATGACTAAACATGATTCACTAAGTCTGTTTCTTTGAAAATTCTCTTAAGATAGAAGTTGTAAATGGAGCAGGAGCCAGCCAACTTCTAAATAGCGGAGCACTGTGGCTTATGATGCTTCTATTCATTTGCTGCGTTAATGGTACAACTTAATGGTACAGTAAAAGAAAATGCAAACATCAGTCTTTAGTAGCTTTACCCTGTTAGACATGTTTTGAATCTAGGGCCATTCAGAAAACAAAGTTCTGTAGTCCATTTCATGCTGTTTTGAAATTAGAACAAGAACACTCTTATGCACCTCTAAGGATCTTGTGTCTCCAAAAAAGGATAGGGCTTGCTGGCTTATTTTTCCCTGACTCATTATTTAGAGAACTAGTGAGACTGGAAAAAGATAGAAGCTTCATGTCACAATTTCATTTGTAGGCTTGTAACTTATTTAAAAGAAAATGGTTGTCCAATTAATTTGGTCAAGACATAGCTTTGGTTTTTATCCTCATTATGATCCTAAGTCCAGCAGATTTCAGGAAAGCACTTTGCTGTGTTTAAGGCAGCATTCAGGGTGCAGCTTTCAACTGGGGGCTTAAAATTATGTGTGTATGTTTTATCTCCCCAATGTGCACATCAGACCAAATTATGGTGGCAAAGGAGGTTGGTGAGATAACAGGAATATCATAATTGAAGGTAATTTAGCCCCACAGGAAATCAATTCCCAAGTAGCTATTAGTGAGTGGTGATACTGGTGGGAGAGCAATGACAAATTGTACATGCATATGCTGTGTTTGTGAGTTGGCTCACTGGCTTTATTCTGGGAAAACTCAAGTTTTGCTGGTGTGCAGAATAGATTTTTTGGAAATAGTTAAAGACTTTGCAAACTGGATGTTCGCAATTTTCTTGGCAGGCTGTCCTTTTAACTTGAGCATCAAGATATTCATAATAGACTTCTTTGTCATAGAGGGTTATACTTACAAAAGAGTGAACACACCTTTTTTTTTTTTTTTTTTTTTTTTTTTTTTAACTTGGGAAAAGAAGTAAGTTGTTCCTTCTAAAGTGGCCAAAGAAGAAACATTATGGAATCTGTCTGCTCATTGCACAGAACGACATGGTTAGAAGCATATGAAGACAATTTAAGGAATGCTTTCTACTGTCAATTTATTCCTATTCACATGGGAAAATAAGAAACCCATGTATGTCATTACTTTTGCAATTTATCGGTATATATATTTTTTAATTGCACCCCAGGGGAGATTACTTTAGTCTGAAGTGACTTTCCTGGGTGAAATAAGAAGCTTCTTGCGGACTCAGGAGCTACATGCAAGTCTTTGGAGTTCAGTACTTTAGCTGCAAGACTATTATTCTTGTCATATTTTCCTCCTTTCAGAGAAAATATCCACCTAGGCCAGAATCATGCTGCTGTTGAAATTGGTAGATACTTTGTTGCTTGTTTCAGTATATTGAAAATTCAACTTCTGGTGTCCATGGAGCAGTGAATTGTATGCTCTGTCCAAAGCTGTTTGCAGTCACTAGACCAGTTGTGAACCTTTCATTCTTGAGCCAGACTCATTCATAAAAACTCAGTCTATAGGTTTTCCCTTTCTCAGTTTCTTTTTGTCATGTGTTTGACATTGATTTTGCAGTGCATGGAGAGTTTATCCTTTCTACCTGTAATGAATTAGCTACATTTTGTAGCAGCTGTTGAAGTGATACCGAAACGTGAGTTGCTGGGGAGATGGAGAGACATTCTTGTGTAATGCACTGGGTGCATGTTGGTGATGAGTGAAAAGGTCGGGCAATTCATTTGGAATAAACCTGTGGTCTGTAATAGAGCCAGAGTTCTTCCATAAGCAAATGTGGCAGGGAACTCTGGAAACCCCACATCTATCTGTTGAAACGGAAATTTGGTATCCTATGAGAGCAGAACTAGTGGATGCCATTTGTCATTCTTTTGGGTAAGACAGCAAGAGATTACAGAGGTATCTTTATAAACCACTACCCCAATCTATCAGTTTGGTCAGTTGTCTCCCTTCTGAAGAGTAGCTGTCAAATATTTGGTTTTACCAGGCCTGAGGACTAGAACAACAAGTAAATCCTGGTTTCATGCCCTCTCCACTACCTTATTTTGCCAGGGAATATGCACTCAAATACATATAGCCAGCCAGAAATAGTGGCCCCTCATGGTAGGGGAATACCTCTCCTTTTAAACTAGGTTCCTGACTCTCATGCTGTGGGTCTCCTGAGGGCAGAACATCATGTCCCATATTTGTGAGGGACTGCCAAGAAGTACCATCAGTGAGTCAGGCAGTGAAATTCCTGGGCACACTCAGGACTGGGTAATGCCAGTGATGGAAGAAAGTGGC
>NW_009259111.1:4150085-4191912 GCF_000687185.1 Egretta garzetta | reverse complement strand
GAGTTAAAGCAGAGATACGTATACAATACATGCTAAACAATTCCAACTTCACAATTCATATAGCAACTTGGTATTGTTGACTTCAGTTTCAAAATACCGGATATCATATGTTTGTAGGTCTGTGCAACCAAGATACCTGTATCTTCCTCTGTTGTCCTCTATTTTATGCTGAACTATATAGCCTTGAGAGAACAAATGCTGCAACAGCAGGTTTATAGTGTCATTCAGACAGGTTTTTGTTACGCATGCAAAGTCCAAGGCCTTTTTCTTTATTAGGTTACAGCTGGCATTAGTTTTTCACTAGCCAAACTAGGACATTTGACAGCAGGTAGCAGAAGGCAGAAACTTCATATCTAATACTTTGCCTGTGTACCGATCATCTCAATAAACTAGGAGAAATATCTAAGCTTAACAGCTCTACCTGAGCTCATGTATCCTTCTTCACTAATGAAGCATCAGAACCATCTGCAGTGATCTTCCACTGAGTCTAAGGCAAGTCAGCCCTCCTAGCCGTTACCTGGAGAAGTCCTGTGTTTTCCCAGCATATTGTAGCCCTGTTAAGCCTTGCTAAATTGGAATTGGTGATGGTGTGGGGAGGAGGGTCATTGAAACAGGACCAGAACTACTTCAATTGTATGCACAAAAATGAATATTTGAGAGTGGAAGCAGCAACTCCTCAGCAGTCCTCAGACCTCCCAGACCCCATCTCACAACACAGAGGTTCGATCACCTACCCTGATCTACAGCTTCTCGTTTTGAATGCCTTCTGCCCAATACCATCCATCATCTCCCAGCATCCTGCATATTTGCAGATATTGCCACAGCAAATTGATGTCACACAATTATGTGAGAAGTTCTGCATTGGATAAACTGTTGTGTGACTCCATTTGACAAAAATGTTCTCTCCTTAATTTTCCTTGAAGCCACAGCAGAATTTCTAGCAATGATGAGTTCAGCATGGAAGTGACTAAGAGCTAGAGAGGCTCAGTGTGGAATTGAAGTGGTGATTTCTACGCAGTATGTGGTCGGGGAACAGCAGAGAAAGGTGGGCTATCTGTGAACGTACTATGGAGCCATGTGTATACACAAATGAATTGGAGCGTAAATAAGTGGTGGGACATATCCCATTTGCTTGTTTGTTTTTATTTTAGCTAGAAAAGCTGCATTATCTTTTTATGAGTCTCATGTTTGTTCTCTGTTCAGCTTCCTGACAGAAAAACAAACCATGAGTGGATTGTGTTTTGCTCAGGGCTGTGTAATTCTGAGCAATGACATACACATTCAAGCACTGTGGTATGTACACCTGGTGGCCCATGTAGCATGCTCGCGTCGTTCTTTGAAAAGCTGTTCTCTGCTGCTAAGCTCTAGTGTGTGTAGCAATACAAAAAATAACCCTCTTCATGCGTTATAAAGCAGTGAGCAGGCCAATTAAAATGGGAAGTACGCTCACCAAATAGTGGAGTAATAAACATAATCCTGCTTGCTAGAGAAATTACAGTAAAGAAATTGCCACCTAGTAACTCTGGAGAGAGGTCTTCCATGTATGTACTTATTTTTTTCTTCCTCCTCACTTTCCTGTGTTTGATTATGATGGGGAGCACCCACAGCAGATAATTTATGTACTATGGAGTGGTTAGCTTTATTGGAGGATGTTTAGGGATAGAGACTTTATTTTGCCAAGAGCTTTTGTGTGTTATGTTAGGTGAAAACAATCCTTATGCAGCCCATTTAAAAAAAAAACCAAAACAACAAACAAACAAAAACCCCAACAAAACAAAGCCAAACAAGCAACAAAACAACAAAGCTTTCATCCTTTCTTCATCTTTATAGATTGGCAAGACATTGTAAGGATCCAGTCGGGTATCACAGCAGTGAAGCTGCTCGGCATCTTAATGCTTCCTATGCTCAAAGAAATTTACATGGATTTAAGTGAGTGGTGTCAAAATGATACTTAAAATTTCCTTCTGAGATTGCTGGATAAGAACTGTTACCTTATATGACAGATCAGGAAAAAGAAACAGGTGAGGGGCAACGCGGAACCCTGGATTAATGGGAAAACCAAAAGAGTCCAGCTCACCTTCTATTGCTTCAGACGGCTCTGCCTTTCATTTCAGTTCCTGCTTTTAACAGCACAGAGCTGCACCTTGAGTCTAAGCACGGACAACCGGATAATTTAATAATAGCAAAACATCTTTGGACCAGCTAAAATCACAGAAAAATTGCAAAACAGGCTCTCAGAAAAGGTAAACATCCCAAAAATCAGTAACACAAAAATCACAGAAGGTGACGAATCTGTGTGCCTTACAGGGTCTGCAATAAAAACCACCCTGAGCTTTGTGTTAACGTCATGCCCTATAAAACTAGAAGAAGCTCTGAAAGACCACAATGGGTGTTTCACAGCCTGGCCTGCAGAACTTCTACTGTCTCTATAATTACAGTGTTTCTCCCTCCAGATTGGGCACTTTGAACATGTATTAAGTGTGCTGCTGAAGTGCAAACTGTGACCTGTTTGTAAGTTATTTTCTGGCTTGCTAAAGGAGTCATCTTAGCAGGAGCTTGTAAGTGTTGCTTATCCTGTTGAGATTCCATTTCCTGGACCTGGACCCTTACAGATGGAATTGCTTTTACAAACCAGCCACTTTCCTCAGCTAGCACTGCTGCATTATTAATGTGCTTGCCTTGCTCCAGGAAGGTATTTTTCCAGTGTAAGAAGTTGTTTAGGTGACAGGCTTTCATGACTTTTTTTTTTTTTTTTCTCCACTGCAAGCTGCTGCTGCTACCTGGCATTTTAAGCTTTTATTTTTCATCATTAAATTTGCGTCATTTTCTAGAACTTAAGTCTTGATGGATGGGCTACTGCAAGTACTCTATTGGCCAGGCATGTTATCATCTACATACATATTGCTAGGTGGTGATGCATTCCACATGTGCCTCCCTGGATTTAAATTAAACTTGCCCTCCAGTTGTTATTATTGCAAAAAAGCAATGAAGACAAAGTATATTAAGACTATTGCTAAGATCAACAGCAAATTTCCTTTGTTATTGACAAAATAACTGCTACTACTTAGTAAATGCACATGGTGACAAACCCTGACAGGAAGAACATCTAGAGAGATGAATTAGAAGGGAAGCCCAGAAGAGCAAAAAGATATGCTGTGCTCACACAGCAGGAGGTTAATGGCAGAACCTGCTGGTCTCCTGACCTGGCAGGACAAGAAACTTAGATGTCTGGAATTGATTCAGATAACAGAAGTTGCACTATTTTTTTTAATTTTGCTGTGATTAAAGGAGGTAATCTGAGGTAATGTGGCTTTTTGTGCAGAAAGGAGAGAGAGTTATAAATAACAATTTCTTGCATTATACTGCACCTTCTCTCTGTGGATATTGAAGCACTTGACAGATTAATTAAGACACATGACTCTCATAGGAGATCCATAGATCATCAAAAGCTGTTGAGTTACCAAACCCCTAATGACTTTTGCATGTCATCTGAGAAGCTCTAGGTGACTGGGAGCACCCTTAACCCATGGCAAATGCAAAGAAGAGTTCATTGGTATAAATCCACTTGAGTATATTTAAATCACAAAGGAGGTTAGTAATGACTCTGCCTGCAAGTGGTGACACAGTAAGCTGTGGTACTATGATGGTTTGAAGGCACGTTCAGATAATCACACTGCAACAAATGTCCTTTTCACAGAATCATAGAATCATTAAGGTTGGAAAAGACCTCTAAGATCATTGAGTCCAACTGTCAACCCAACACCACCGTGCCTACTAAGCCATGTCCTGAAGTGCCACGGCTACACATTTTTTTAACACCTTCAGGGATGGTGACTCCACCACCTCTCTGGGCAGCCTGTTCCAATGTTTGACCACTCTTTCAGTAAAGAAATTTTTTCTAGTATCCAGTTAAAACCTCCCCTGATGCAACTTGAGGTCATTTCCTCTTGTTGTATCACTGGTTACTCGGGAGGAGACCGATACCCACCTCGCTACAGCCTCCTGTCAGGCAGTTGTAGAGGGCAATAAGGTCTCCCCTCCAGGCTAAACAGCCCCAGTTCCCTCAGCTGCTCTTCATGAGACTTGTGCTCCAGACCCTTCACCAGCTTTGTTGCCCTTCTCTGGACATGCTCCAGCACCCCAATATCCTTCTTGTAGTGAGGGACCCAAAACTGAACACAGTATTTGAGGTGCGGCCTTACCAGTGCCAAGTACAGGGCATGATCACTTCCCTGCTCCTGCTGGCCATGCTATTTCTGATACAAGCCAGGATGCCGTTGGCCTTCTTGGCCACCTGGGCACACTGCTGGCTTATGTTTAGCCAGCTGTCAACCAGCACCCCCAGGTCCTTTTCTGCCATGCAGCTTTCGATCCATTCTTCCCCAAGCCTGTACCATTGCATGGGTTTGTTGTGACCCAAGTGCAGGACCTGGCACTTGGCCTTGTTAAACCTCATACAATTGACCTTGGCCCATTGATCCAGCCTGTCCAGGTCCCTCTGCAGAGCCTCCCTATCCTCAAGAAGATTGACACTCCCACCCAATTCAGTGTCATCTGCAAACTTAACAACAAACTTAAAACATCCAGAGGCAAGCAATGGATGCCAGCCAAGCAACTGAAGGCCAAATTCTAAAATGGGCTTGTCTCTGGTTTCAGAGTCTGGTCAAACTTTAGGGCTGCACCCAGAACACTAGGGGGTACTCTTAGCTTTTCTCCTGCAATGGAAGCTGAGTTTTTGTTGCTTCCAGTTGTTAGGGATGAGTCATTCAGAAAATTCTGGCTTTGTCCAAATGTACAGGTGGTGACAGCCCCAGAAATAGAATAAAAGATTTGAGGTGTTAGCTGCAGGAGCTGGGATTTTTTGTAAGTGAACCAAGGTGGATTAGGAACTAGAACTCTTCCCAGGTAAATGGGATAGGACATGTGATTTCTGAAGATTCCTCACAAAATCTGACTCTGTATAACTTTGCAAGATGCAAATGGATGCATTCAGGTGTTTTGAAATAATGACTGGAATCTAATCTGAGAAGCCAGTCATGCATTTTATTCTTCTATATCTGCACTTGCCTTCTGTGGCAGACTATGAACAGTTACTTTTTGGATGTAATTTTCTAAAGGTTCTGTGAGAAAACCGGTCCAGGAATAGCACCAGCAGACAGAAACATCAGACATCCTCTCCAGCATGTAGTGAAAGACTGAGTGACTTATCGACATGGGATTCCAATTTCCTGTGAAAGGATACCTGCTGTGGACCAAAAAATAAAAAAAAAAAGAGGGGTGAGGGGAAGCTCGATTTGCCTGGGTGGCTGATGATCAGCATTACTGGGAGTTTGTGTGTGCATTAGAGAGAGAGCATGTCCTAAGGTCTCCAGAGCTGTCATGAAGAAAGTGTCAGGGTGCCCAGGCAAGCAGAATGCACAGAAGGGGATCTGCACGGTTGCTGCTCTGGCATAACGGTTGACTAGAGTTGTCAGTTTGGGGTAATGTGATGTATGCATTAAAAAAAAAAAAATCCACAACAAAAAACCCTCTATAAAACCCCTGTCAGCAGCAAACACTTACCTTTGAACCTTGTACGCAATATGCAACATAACTATTTATATTTTTAATGCCAGTGTGTCCTCGCCTCTCCCCTCTGCTCATGCCCATTTCTTCCCTGTCCCCTTGGCCGTGTCCATGGAGAACAGCACTCCCAACTGGCTTGCATCTGTCAGATTTTCCTGTCCTGGACTCCCCTTTCCCTTTCTGCCATTTGTTTGAGTTTTGATCCAGGGCAGTTGGAAGCGTTGCCCTTCACATGCCGTTTCAAAGTGCCAGGGACATAAGATATGCTGCAGGCTTAGGGTATGATCCAAAGCCATTTGGGCTTTTGGATCAAATCTTTCTGTTTTAAAAACTGGCAGCAAGGCTGGGGACTCTGTTCTGAGCAAGCGTGGCTTCAGGTCACTGATTTATTTGTTTTTATGAAGTGCTAGTCCATGTAGCTATGATGGCAGTAATCTCTCAGGCATGTTGGCTTTCTGAAGGAGAATACAGGCAGAAGGCTTTTTAAACAAAACGTTTTCTACCTTTTCCTCCTTTTTCTTAACAAATTATGTGTTGCGGGAGCAAAATTAGCATCCAAATTACAGCCAGGCCAATGTGGCTGCTTTAGAAGGATGAAAGAGCAAGAGCCGGGAGCCTTGGGGCTCTGAGACTTCTGAGAGCTCCCTCTGAACTTGCTTTTCCCTTGTCTTCCTCCAGGTCCTTCCTTTTGCAGTCCTCTTCTCCTCTAACTCCTTACGCTTTCGCTTATTAGGAAATGGTTCTTGCTTCTATTATTTCAAAATATGGCTGGTGATCTTTCTCAGGCTTTTCTAGGTGCTTCCCAAGGAGGAGAGGTCTCACCCAGAGCTCCCCTCTGGGGCAGCCTGCATGTCCTCATCACTGTGAAGTGGGACTGGGCATACTTAATTTCTGTCCCTCCTCCCCAGCCCTGCTGGTATGGCATGGCAGAACTCTGTAATATCCTTAGGGGATAGGGTTATATTACAGGACTCCTGGGGATTTCAAGCATCCCCTATACGCTTTAGCAGAGCCATAGCAGTGTGCTGTGGGGCAGCCTGGCTGTTGGCCACGACTTTGAAACAGCTCTGAGAACATCCTGGCTACTGTAAAGCAGAAGGAATCGTCTATGGTGCCATTCCCCCTTGTCCCCCCAAATCCAAGCAGCTGCTAGTGTTTGTGTGGTGACTCCAGGATAGACAGAAGAGCCTCTTTTTTCTTACTTGCATTTAATCAATGTAAGAAAAACCAAAGTAGGCAGGATACCCTCTGGCTTGGCTCAGGAATTCTGCAGCCAGGTTCTCTGCTGCAGTTCTCCTGCCCCTTTATATCTCAATTATGGTATGCAGTATTTTCCCCTTCTACTCTGACTTTTGTACCCATTTCTGATGGTAGCAGATTTTGCAGTGCTTTGGAAAAACATCTTTCCTCCCTTTTCCTTCCCATCTCTATCTTTTTTTATTCCAACAACTAGCTTAACAAAGATCTCCAAATCTGAGGTTCGCGAAGGAGTATTGAAGGAAGTGGAAGCCAGTTATATTTTTCTTATTTAGTAACACTGTTTAGTTTCCTCCATTTTTTCTTTAGAAATATAGACTAAAAAAATTAAAATAAAGAAATAGATCTTAAATCAAATCATAAAAGTATCATGGATAGATATTTGGCATAGGCTATCCACAGCAAAGATAACGAATCAGAATAAAGAGAAGCAAGTAATTGCTTTCATTGGTCTGTGCTATTCATATGAATGTCACAGATTAATACATTTTACAGGATTTGGAAGGCTTTCAAAAGCCAATATTGCAGTGGGATCATCCCTATAGCAATATCTCAAAACAGCTGTTACTAGAGAGTGGATGAATAATGTGAAGCATGTTTTCTAATTAGCTTCAAGTTTATCTCTGTTCTACCTAACCACCTCTGATACTCCATCTCAGCATTAAATGCTTCCTCAGATTGCTAAGGGCAGAAGAACTGAGCAATTGCTTATCTACTGAACACATTTTGGACTTACACTCTTCTTCTCTCCTATATTTATAGTAAGTCTTTTTACATAATTAGCAGATCTGTTTCATTTTAGGAGTAGATTTTCATATTCAGTTACCTAAAGCTCTTGCAGGGGAGTACGAACATTCAGTTGCTTTCCCAAAACTGACATCTGCTCAGGCAACGCTAGGACTTGAATGTTCAGCTATCCTTTTGCATTCTTAGCTCCCAGGCAAGCACAGATACTATTTTTACTTGTAAAAATGAGTCTGGTGTATTAAAACAATAAAGACACATTAAAGCTAAGCACCAAAACCTAAATTATTCTCTTTAAAAGACATTGTTGCCAATCATACAGATGTCATTGAAAATTGACTCGTAATGTTACATGACAGCCCCTTCCACTTCCAACAAAATGATCATGAAATAGAAACCCATTTATAAAACTGCTGCAGTACGCATAAAAGCCCAAGACCTGTGAACCGGATTTTACATACAGGAAGATGAGGCACCCAACTGACAGAAGGAATATGTATGGCACTTACAAAAATTTGAGGTTCACCTTGCTTTGGATTGGCATGCTGGGCATACACATCGAATATGGACTTTTACAGCTTTTGCCCAAAATGTTTCTTCCATTAGTAAGGCAGAAACATTGCATCTCACTTCAGCATGCACATTAGAGGCCAGTGCAAGTTATTTTAGATGTAGTTGCTTCTTGGTGCATGTGTATGTTTAAATTCATGATTCATATTACGAAGCTATCCTCCCTGTAATGTGGTGTCTACCTCCATGCACAAATATATTCCAGAGTATTAAACCAAGAATAGATTTTTTTTTAAAAGCAGATTCCATTTTGAAAATTGAAAGCTCTTTTTTAACTTCAGAAAACTTCCTTGGTTTTAAGCTTTTTTTAAACTGAAACATATATTGAAGGTTTTACTGAGAAGTGTGTTACATAGAAAATTAGGATGGTTCTTTTGCTATGAAACTAAATATGGGAAAGTCAGCATTTATTCTTGTAGGTTTTCTTTTTCTGACCAAAGCTGTTCTTCTTACTATGTTTTCGTAACTTTTTAAGCTGTCTCGAATGGCAATTTTAACATTGGCAGAGTGCATGGGGCATCTCTAAGTGACACCAATGTACCTTCATAATGAAATTGCTTGGAAAGCAAAGATTTTGAAATGGATTTGCAGAGTTCATAATCTAAGCTGGGGGCAGGGGGAGCTGGGAGTGATTTGTGGTGATTTTGGAGTTTTGTGTGTGTGAGTAGAGCTGTACTGTATTGACTTTTATGCTGGCTGAGGATCTGATTCTGTACATTTGAAGATTTATTTGTGATAAAACCTCATTCTCAGTCAAGCGCTCCTACTTTTGCAGTGTCCAGTGATGAGGGCAGAAATGATTGTTTCCCCCCTGCTGACTCTTTTTATTCTAGAATTTAGGGTTTTGCTAAATCTATAGTGGTCAGCATATCTTACCCTGTATTTGTTATCCTCTTTCCTTTCTTGGGTTCCCTCCGGCCTTTTGTGCCAGTCCCCTGGGTCTGCTAATCACAGCGTTGCTTTTCCTCAGTGTTCTCAGACAGTTTCCTGCCTTCCACCTGCTTTGAGAAAGTATTGCAGCAAAAGCTGTCCCTGCTGTTTAATATAAGGTTCAGTAGTGCTGTGATTTCACCTGGCTTTCAACACCTAGTTAACAGTCTGCTAAATGTTTTGGAACAGGTAATGTAAAACTGGTACTGGTAATATCTAAAAGCCTTTCTAATTAGGAGCCAGGTGCTGCATTGGGCAGTCTAGGTGACAACAGAGAATGAGTTTGAAAGTAAATACGTAACCTTCACATTTTAGATGATGTCTTGTATTCTACAGGAATATAAGAATTCAAGCTAGTATTGATAGCTTTCATCTTAACTGGTGGGTTTAATTCTTATGGTTCAGAATATATTTTTAAGTCCTTATATGAAAATCATTACTAGTATACTTAGAGGTAGGTTGTGTTTTGAAAAGTTATTTTTGTCAAGTCATTTTTGCCAGGCTGAGGACACAAATTCAATTACGTGCTTTGTCTCCAGAATGACTGCAATGACCTTGGTCATGAACCTCCCTAGAATAATGGAAACGAGTTCTTTAAACAAGGTAACAAACTTTAAGTGATCCATCCCCTCCCCTTCTTCCTGTGAATTATTTGTCTGCTCAAGGAATAAATTGAGGCACAAGGAAAGTACTGTTTCCAGAAGCTTTTTTTAAATATTGGAAGTCTAAAGACAGCAGTAAGTAAATAAATTGGAATTAACGTGGTCCATTTATTTAGAGCTGCTGAAGTGTAAGATTAAATGGAAATAAAAGTACAGGTTTTGTGATTCTTGTCCTTGTATTTTAATGACAAGATCTTGTCTTCTTGAAGTACATATTTATGTCTGCACGTCTATTTCTATGTACCTTGGAAACGAAGATGTATTCCAAATGCAACCACATTCTAGAATGTGAACCTGTGCTTTTGCACTGAAGTCATCCTGGGTCTGAAAAATGTTTGAGATGTCCAAATCACTGTGGCTTTTTTAAAAAAGCTCTCCAGCCATTCCTATACATGAAACAGATGTATTTTAGAAGGAATACAACCCAGTCTATTACTGTGCTGTCCTGTTCAAAGGAAGTCTTTAGGTCTGTGACTGGCTGCCGTATATCTTTGAGTCTCCTTGAGTACTGTCTTTAATAGTTACTTTTTGTGTGTGTGTGTGAATTTCTCTAAAAAAAAAATAATAATGAAACCCACGCTGGTTAGGTAATGCTGTTGTAAATTACCTTAGATTAGGGCCCAAGAAGCAATGCACAGGGGCATGGTTTAGTGGTGGGATGGCAGGGTTAGGTTAACGGTTGGACTTGATCTTAAAAGGTCTTTTCCACCCTAAATGATTCTGTGATTCTATGATAGTGTCCTCTTCCATGCTACCCTCCTTCTCACTTCAAGATCCTTTATTCCCAGAAAAGCCTCTAATGAAGTAAGTACACAGAGTCAGCTGAAGTGCTGGGCCAAGACTCAAATGATGTAAAGGGTTTTTCATAGCTCTCCAACAAACTTCCTTCTCGCAGTGTCTTGGTCTTTTTCACTACTTACTGGTAAAATATGATTCATACTACTCTTTTTCTTACCTTTTGACAGGCCTAACCAGACTTTAAACTCTAGATACAGTCCATGTCTCACTATGTCTTGCTGTGCTTATAATTGCATCTATCATCTGTCTGGAGAAGACATTGTCAACAACAAATGCAGAAGTTAATGGTATTGCCATTGCAATAAAATGTCTCAGTCATAGTGGTGGAGGGATAGGTTCATGTCATGTTGATGGCAAAGGAGGAAGAAGCAGTCAAAGAGCTAGGGAAAAGCTCTTCTACATGTAGATGGAAGTGAATTACATATTGAGAAGTTGTTTATGTCTGAAGCTTTTTGTTATGCTTTGATGATACGTTATCATCAGCCCTCAAAAATACAGACCAGGCCTTTCTAGCTTTCAATGCTTTGAGCTTTTAGGACAGATGCTCTTGCAAATTAAAACCAATTGAAGAGAAAAGCTTAGGTCTGCTCTTGGCAACACAATTTCGGAAAGAACTCAAGCACTCCTTCTAGCAAAAAGGGAGCTATAGCCAAGGCTTGCAACTGTGCTGTCATCAGTTTTTATATCCAGGCAGTTTCTATGACACTCATTGTTCCCTCCCATTCACCATAGGGGAGAATCAATAATAATCGATATGTGTTAGTGTTTGCAAGCATTTTAAGTTTTTTTGCATATTGAATGACTAGGGAAGAAGGCTATTATAACAAAGAATAACATCACCATAAAACTGCCCATGTTTCTTGGACTGCTAGGAGTTCTGTGTTTACAAAAGGGTAGCACAATATGGGTCTGACAGTGACCTGTGATTCTTCCATCAATGTAACACTTTTATGAAATTATATGTCCATGAGAAGTAGATCCAACAGATAAGTTACAAACGTGGTCTTGTTCCCTTGAAGAACAACTACACTGGTCTTCAGCATAGGCTTTGTGTACTTTTGCCTCCTTCCTGTCCTTTCCCTTTTCTGTTGTGCTTGTTATCTCAGTATGAAACTGTGCCCTACCATGGCTCTGGATCACATGTGTTTGAATAGAATTGTTTTCTTCAGAAGGTGAGGCAAACAGATACATTTTTTGCTGAATATCTGTAGACTGCGTTAAGGACAGAACACCAGCTTCCTGCATGTTACAAATCAACCTAGTTCCACTTTCTTCAGCAATCACAGTAATTTAAACAAGAGCAAGTGGCTTTTTCTCCTTACCTTTCTGTCATGAAAGTTACTGACTACTCAGATACACTGCATCCTGAAGACTAAGCTCCTTATTTCATTCTTGAAGTAAATGGTTTCAAGGAGAGGGAAACATGTCTTGTATATTGTAATTTCTTGGTCTGTCTTTTTTGCCCCTGACTGTAAAGAGATAATTTTTGCTCCTAATGAAATCAAGATTTTACAAGCTATGATAGGAAACTGTTGACAAGATCATCATAAATTATCAATTTCATTAACAAAAGGAGTGTAAATGTAGATTTCTGGGAACACTAGCAATCAGGACACTGTCCTGATGTAGAGTGGTTCCAGCAGGGTGCTAACGTAAGTTTAGAGTGCAGGGTTTTTGCTTAGAAAAACTGTCTGATCATGGAAACGTATCTGAGTCTGGGAAATGCCCTGTGACTGGGAGTTGGTGAGAAATTGTGCCTCCTTGGAATATTTTGCCTCTAAGAAACATTCAAAATACAGGAAATCAAAGCTGCAATTATTATTATTATTGTATATTTTGCATCTTATGTTAAGATGACCTATTGCAGATGGACTTGAGGTCCATCCAGTATTTATACCCAGAGGATCTACCTGCTGAAGTGTGAAGCATCTTTTGGTAATGTCTGTGCTCATATTTCATTGGAAGTTATCTCCTTCCAAAGAGACTCTGGTATTGTTAAATTCAAGACACACAGGCTTTTCTGACGAAAAGCTAAGAAAGGGTTTTTTCCTGAGAGGACTTTAAAGAACTGGTTTGGAGAAGAAAAAGGGGAGTGCTTCTTGACCAAGAAAATACAAGCTGTTCTAGTTAAAAAGGACAGGTGGAAGACGGAAGTAGAAAAAAAAGACTTACGGGATGTCAGGAGCAAAGATGAGGAGCTTGGGAGAAACTAAGGACAGGCAAAGGTCTGAGCCACAGTCAGGGAAGCCTTTGTCAAGTGTGAGCAGGCTCAAAAGCAGGGTCAAAATAAGGACTTCAGAAAGAAAAGTAAGATTGACTTTAGTATTGCTAGTTTCCAGTGGAAAACAAAGGCACCTTAATGTGCAGGGCAGAAGTAAGGGAACTGAAGCAGTAGAATAAGATTTCTCAAGGAAGTAAGAATCAAGAGTGGAAGAGTGCAATGAAAATGACAGCAAGACAGAGGAGCAGAATTCCATGAGAGACTGAGGAGATGAAGGGTAGGAGATGATATCCATGTTGTGGCAAATTCAGAGTAAGAGCACTGGAGGGGTGTTTGGAATAAAATGAAAATAGAAGGGTTGGCCAACACAGCAAGATATGTCTTGGGTATGGTTGGAAATAAATGGGCAATGCTGGTGCACAGATTTGGGGAAAAAATCCCAAATAATAGGTTTAGGAAGCAAATCTAATATGTTTGCCTCACTTTTCATGAGGTTTATGCTTCTTAAGATTCTTGGAAGTTTTCCATGTGTTATCATAATAATTTGCATAAAGGTGTAGATATGCATAAAACAGAGGAGAGTGTAGAGAGTGGAGGGAAAGACTAAGAATAAAACTCTCAGAAAGTTAAAACAGAGTGGGAGAGAGGAGGGTGAGGATACAGAATAACAAAAATGAAAATACATAACATAGCACAGTTATTGAAATAGAGGTAGAAACCTTAAGAGTTGCACATCTTTTTCAGGTGTAATCATCTTCGTATAGATGTGAGCTGGCAAGGTACAAAATTATTGTAAATTATTCTAAAATGTGATTATCTTGACAGACTGATTATATTTGATTGTGTTGATTATGGCTATTAAAATAATTTTTTCTGATGAAAAAATATATCCTCATAGTTTAATTGCAAGTATAAAAACCATAGATTTAACAAATTGTATATACCTTCTGCTTAAAAGTTCTCTTTTAAATGTGAGGGGGGGAAACAAACAGATGCAAAATGTGATTATTTGTTATAGGGTGCTTCGAAGGAACTCTTTTCTGGAGAACTTGTGTTCTTCCTTGCTCATCCCTGAAGTAGTGTAGGCTACATATCATTCAGAGGAAATATTCTGCTGTCATTTTGGATTAAATGCTTAGGTAGTTAAGGTGAGCCTTTTGAGTAGTTTTACCAGAAAAAAAAAAAAAAGAAATGTTGTGTTGTGTTGTGGAATGTCTCATGTGAAAGGTGATTAAGGGAATAGTTCATCTCTCATGTGAGGAAAGGCTGAGAGCTGGGACCATTTAACCTGGAGAAGAGAAGGCTCAGGGGGACCTTATTAATGTATACGAATACCTGAAGGGGGAGGATGCAAAGAAGATGCCCTCAAAAAGTTTCAGTTAAAGAATTGAGATTATGTTTGGGAAGAAAAGAGAGAATGACCTGGAGATGGTTAAAAATTAGCTGCTAATCTTAGAGTTGAGATTTCATGTTAAAAAAAAAGATAATTTTGTATCACTTCTCTGCACTCAAATCTTGACAATTCTTTGTGGCCTTTTTTCAAGCATTGCTACATAAGCTATTGCACTGGCAAATTTGGTGGCCTTCTATGATGGGGTTACAGAATTGATGGACAAGGGAAGAGTGACTGACATAATTTACCTGGATTTGTGCAAAGCATTTGATACTGTCCTGAACAACATCCTTGTCTCTAAGATGGAGACACATGGATTTGATGGGTGGACCACTTGGTGGATAAGGAATTGGCTGGATGGTTGCACTCAAATTGTTGCCATAAGTGGCTCGATGTCTGGGTGGAGACCAGTGATGAGTGGTGTCCCTCAGGGGTCTGCACTGGGACCAGTATTATTTAACATCTTTGTCGGAGCCATGGACAGTGGAATTGAGCGCACCCTTAGCAAGTTTCTGGATGACACCAAGCTGAATGGTGTCGTTGACACACCTGAGGGAAGGGATGCCATCCAGAGGGACCTTGACAGGCTGGAGAGGTGGGTCCATGTAAACCTCATGAAGGTTTGCACGAGGCCAAGTGCAAGGTTCTGCACCTGGGTCAGGGCAACCCCAAACATGGATACAGGCTGAGTGATGAGTGGATTTAGAATAGCCCTGAGGAGAAGGACCTGGGGGCATTAGTGGATGAAAAACTGAATAGAAGCTGAAAATGTGTGCTCGTAGCCTAGAAAGCCAATAGTATTCTGGGCTGCACCAGCTGGCCAAGGGAGGTGATTCTCCCCTTCTACTCAGCTCTTGTGAGACCCCACCCGGAGTACTGCATTCAGCTATGTGGCCTCCAGCACAAGAAAGACATGGACCTGCTCAAGCAGGTCCAGAAAAGGGCCACAAAAATGATCCTTAAATTAAATCCTTATTACGAAACATTTGATGTAATTAAGTGTACATTTTTTTAAACCAAAATAAAACATTAATTGTAAAACTTAATGCACATGGGTAATTATCAACTAAGGAGCCATTAATTAGCATCCTGTACCAGGTCTGGCGCTTTTCCATGCCTGGGACTATGTGTATAAAAGCACTGCACTTATTTTTTTAATGTAAAATCACGTAGGCCTCTATTTGGAGATATCCACAATCAAAATCCTTAAATCATTCCTAACTATATGGTAGAGCAGTTATTTCTCCCAGAAAAAATATATAGTAGAGTTCAGTTGTCATTCACAGAAGAAAATTTCACACAAATCACTGCAATTTTCCTGTATGAACCTAGAACTTGAGTTTTATGAAGGTAATCCTTGATAGAAGCTACTACCTTCTATCTTTTTCTCCCAGGCTTATTGTTTTCTAGAAGTGAATGTGCATTTTTTATTTAACAGCTTCTCCTTTTATGTGGGACTGTGTGTGATTGTATCCAAGATAAAAGAAGCACCTGAGGTTTGTCTTGGAACCAGGATTTGTGTGCATATGTCTTGAGCTCTGTGACTGAAAGTAAATAGATTTTTTTTCAGAGAGTTTGAAAATCAGTGCTATTTTGCAGTGGTATCTAATGCATTCATCAGACCAAGCTGTGGATCTGCCATTTTGAAAGGCTGGTTGCCTTCTAAACTACTTGTATAAAATGAAAGATTCTTTCATGATATGTAGGTGTGCCTTAGTGCTGGAAATCGTGTTTGGCAGTTCATTTGGTGGCACTTTCTTCTGAAATTTGCACCCTATTTGTTGCCTCAGTGGCCCACTTTGGAAGGGTAATTGGAGATAAAGATCTCACTCAAATTTCACAGTGGATGAAATGTGGGGAAAGGGAGAGGGAAGAAAAATAAGTCACAGTTGAGTGTTTAAAATCTTGTACCAGGCTTCCAGAGGCTAGTAACGTTTCCAGCTGTGTTGACTCTGACCAGTTATTGGAGTCAGCATTTGTGCCTAGCACCTGTGCAAGTCACCCATGTCATACATGGTCTCATTTTGTCCCTTGGCTTTGAAAATCTCTTTCTTTTGATGGGGGAGCTAAAAGGAGAAAAATGAGAAAAGAAAGGAAAATGAAAAAGAAAAGGCAGGGAAAATGATGACTTAAAATGAAAGTTGAGACAGGTGTTTCTTTGGGAAGAAAAATAAATGGCCTATGGAACAGAGAATGAAAATGTAGAATATATTTCTAGATTAGATGCTACATGACAATGTTGACAGGAGGTGGGAGAGAGCAGAGAGAATTCTTGAGTGTTTCTGTAATTCTTCTTCATTCATGAATGTTTCTCCCTGTGATTTTGAAAGTCTGGAGTATTTGTGTGTGTGTGTCTGTCCAGTTTTAAAATGTTAAATAGGCCCAAGTGACTTAGGAGTCTAAAAGCAATTTCAAGAAGATTTATGCTATATTTCTCTGAACGTCTGTTGGACTAGAGGCCTGTCACTTTTTGATAATTGGACTTTGACTCTTCCATTATTTCAGGGTTTCTAGAAAACATTCTAAATCTTTACAGAACTATTTACTTCTCTGTTTACTGAATCGCCATAATTTCCCCACAAATTTCTTTAAGAAAATGAAGTAAGGTTTTCTCCAAATATGATTGGAATTTTCTAGGACCTGGAAATGACTGAATTACGTAGAAGTTATGTTTTATTTGGATGAATGTTTTCATTCAGAAATGATCCTGGGCAGCAGGCACTGAGTGGATTTCTATCCCCTCAGATACTGCCTTGGCAATTACCTCTATTTAGACCTCTGGAGTGCGAGAGCATAATTAAGAAGTACCTCACTGATTTCTTTAACCATTTATTTTCCTTTCCTGCATAGAGCTCTAATTCTTATTAAGTGACACATCTAGCTTGATGAACTCCTTTGAGCCATAACTTACATGTAGAGGATTATCTGACCCCATAAGCTATTTAGAACTGTATTTTCTTGGAGGCTTATGTTCCACTTTTTCCTTTTATGTGAGTTTTGATGTGTTATATTTGGTGCATGTAATGGCACTTTCAAGGCCATGGGCCGATGTATTTTCCTTAACTTTGTAACCAAAATATGCTTTTGAAAAAGGTCTGACTTGAAGACAAAATTTATGACAAGTTTCACTTTTTTCTTAAGCTGCTGAATGAGCAGGGGGCTGGAGGTTGCCATCAATGTTTTCCAGTTGTTGCTGTCTAGAGAGCTGCTTGCATAAGCATGTTTGTTAGGAAGTGCTGATGATCCATGACTCTACCTGGTATCAATAGGAGCAAAAAATGTGTGGCAGCTCTGCTAGTCAAACTCAGGCACCTTAAATTTGCATCCATTTGAAGATGTTGTCAAAATGTTTCATTTACAGGATTTTTTGCTTAGTTGTTAAACTGTGTGATGCGAGAGGCTGAAGGGCACCACAAACACCTGCTTAGATCCATGTTAGTTTGCATAGTGTCAGTTTACTGAGGACAATTGATGTAATAGTCTCATTTTTTAAGAATTAAGGTGCTCTTGGTGAGGGTTTGCAGGCTACAAGGGAAACTGTCCAAGCTTCTAAACAATTAGGACTTCCATGGGCAGCTAACTCCCTCCCACAAATTCAACAGACCTAAAGATGAATGCTAATTAGAAGAAAGTATGTGCCAGACACTCAGCTGGTGGAAAAGGAAATCATTCTCTTCCCCGCAGTGCTGCCAGGTTCACTTACATCAGATGAGAGTCTGACCAAATGTCCCGGAAGGCAGTGCAATGCATATAGAAGATCAGTATAGGAGAGCCTAAACCTTGGGACCATAAGTGAATACTAAACCTGCCAGGAAAGCTGCCTTCAAAACTTCATCAGAGATGGCTTTATCACAGTAATTATATATCTGAACCATCCAGGACACATCACCATGTGCAATAAATGACTGTAATCAGTGGTAGCAGGCAAGGGAGAAGTAATTAGTGGTGCTGAGTATATGGTCAAATAGCTCTTTCTTTTCTCCTCTACCTATTGGTTCAAGCTAATATTATACATGTATCTTCTAAGATCAAATTACCTGAACTAATAGGTGACATTTTCCCAACGAGCATTCATGAGCAGACTGTTGTTCTAAGGCAGACCTGAGACCGTCAAATGTTTGCTAATAGAAAAGTTAATTTTGGAAGGAAGTGTAGGTGTCTGTAACATCTGTGCATTCCCCTGACTAATGTCTTGTTGTCAGCTGATTCTCCATAGACTTTGCCAATCATATTTGTACACTAAAGAACCGGCTGAGCAGACATACCCCAGCAGAAAACAGAACTTGACTGCCTGTTTCACAATTTCTCTTCCATGGTATTGAAGTATCTTTAGGAGGAAATCACTGTGTGTGTCATCTTTTTCTCCTTACATTGGAATTGTGTGCCATCAACAGAGTGAAGGAAGGCTATCACTTCAGTCAAGAAGATCTTAATCCTATAGCAGTTTTGCCTGAGAGAAGTTCCTTTTGATTTGAGGACTCAGTCTGAAACACTGTGGGCTACTAAACCATTTTAAACACCACAAACTACCCCTTTGCCATGTATAGAGAACATTAAGCTCTATGGATTTTTACCAGATGTGGGGAGCTTTGTATCTGTAGATCATTCTGGTCCTCTTTCTGTACTGAGATTTGCCAGCTTGTGTTCAGAAGTCCATTTGGAAATAGTTGACATACAATATGAAGGACAATTACAGGCAACTGACACTTAAAGTCTAGATCAGTATTGTTTCACTGGGTTTCTGATTATGAAGTGGTTATTTCCATACCTTTCACTGTGTATTTTATGTGAGGGATGGAATGAAAGATGGTCAGCTCTGGGCACTGCTGCATGGACTCTCATCCTTTGGGTTTACGTATTCTACCATTTGTTTCTGCAGTTAAGCAGCATTGTCATTCAACTTTTGCAGCTTTGAACAGCAAAATCTACTTCCTTTCTAGTAGGTTCCTGTCCAACAGATCAGTCAATAATTTAATAAAAATTTTTGCTTTGTTTCAGTGGCCAAATCAGTACTGCATATGCTCTATAAACGGCAGTCTATTTCTGACGCATTTCCTCTGGACGCTGTGTGTGTGACTTATTGACATCCACAAGACCACTTCTTCTCTTCTACAGCACATACTTTTAACCCTGGAGGCAAAGTGGTTTGGGCTGTACAATACTTTGGCAGGATGGCATTAGGAAATGGCTTTAAATCAAGGTTCCTCATTATTCCTCTGCTTTTCAAGCCTCTCCTCCAGTGCTCTCAGACATTTGGAGATGTATCAGTCCCTGAGGGTCTGTGTTATTTGCGAAGGAGTGCTCAGTTCTGCACCCATTTTGGGGAGGGACGAGGCATTCAGCCATCTGTGGGGCTGTGGGAGAGCTGCCCTCTCCTCTGCTGTGCGTGCAGTGACACTTACCAGGAGGCAGTAGTGGGAAACTACTTCTTGCCTACTTGCAGAAACTGCAGTCACTGCAGAATTGAGTTGAGTGGGTCCCAGGGAAGAAATTTTCAGTCCCAGCTGGGACCTTACTGTCCAATGATGAAACTTGGTGTCTGTCTTAAGGCTATTAAGTTTGTTAATAGCCAGCTTTTCTATTAAATCACTGCTTTACATTGCCTGAAAGCTGTGTACTGGAAGTATCGCACTCTTTAGCAGCTTTACAATTGCAAGATAATTGTGCTGTCCAGCCAGTGTGTGTGTTTGGGTACATCACCTGACCTAGAATTAATTTTTTTTATGAATAGTAAATCTAGTATAGATTGAAGTTTGGCAAGTTTATTCAAAAGACTCTGTACAATTAAGCATTGGTCAGGGATTAGAAGGAAAGCCTGGCCTGAGCTCTTTGAGGAGTTGCAGGCTTTGATTCATGTGCTTTCCACTGAAAATAATGCAAAGTTGTTATATTCCTTGCAGTGCTTTGAAAATCTTGCCTTGAAATTCTGCCCCAGAGTGATATAAAAGCTTTCAGAGAGCCTGAATTTGCTATCCATATGCAACTGAGTTACTGAAGAGTGTGGAAAATTGTTTGCCTGGGTATAGTGGCAATCCACAGTCAATAGGGAATTTGGAAACGGGTGATAAGACTGTGAAATAAGGCTTTGGTGTAGAAAAATCAGTTGTGTTTCTTTGCTTTTGTTACAGTTGGAAAGTTGTTAAAGTTGAAAGCACTTTACACACACACATTTTCAGACAATGCAGAAATGACACAAGCCTATTTGGGGGGTAAATTAGGTCTGTTAAAAGTTGCTGGTGTTGCATGAGGGGTGATGTGGGGGGTCTGTTTAATTCCTCACTGGTCTGATCTGATGGGTCATCTCTGTTCTGCTCCACTTTTCATCTTTTGTCTGTCAGTTTACAAAATAATAGTCTTGACATTTTTCTTGTTCCGGGTAGTTGCATTTCTGCCTCGAGAAAAGTAAGACTACAATTGTCTTTTTTTAACAAGCTTTGCTTCATGACTACTGATAATGGTATCCTGCCTGTATGAGTATTTTATATTATGAGGAGTACACTAAACTGTAAAACATACCTCTGCAGAAAGGGGCCTAATTTAGAGTGTCTACTTTCTAAAAAGTGGCTTTAATGTACAAGACATTTACCAGGCAGGTCTATGAGATTTGTAGACCCCAATGCTTCTGTGAAGGGCATGCAGAGAGGACTGTATTTAGACTTTCTTGGTGGGATTCCATCCAAATATTAATTAAATTATGGATTACACTAAAGCTTTGAAATATTAACTGTGAAATAAAAATATGAATGCAGTGAGAATATATCTTTTTCTTCTCCCAATTTTCAGAACTTCTAAAGAGAGGCAGTAACACTTTAAAAATGTTTGCACTTGCAAATATTGTGTAGAATGAATTCTTGGATTTTCACACTATCCTGCCACTAGAGGAAATAATATAACAGTAATTCATTATGTACCCTTATGTTTTGATATGGATCGGTTAGGTTTATACAACCTCTTTTCCAAATATGTTTATATAGTCTTGTAGTCCTGAGAGGATAAAATAAAGTTTCTGAATGGAAGAGAGACTGATAACAATGCCCTTTTAGGACACTGAACAGAGTAACCTCAAAAAAGCTGAGAATCTGCTGAGGAAAAGCCATTTTTGGGGAAATAGAGGCATCCACAGTTTACTTAATCATTAGAACTCTTCTTTTTTCCTCATCTGAGACACTAGAAATTTACCTTTTACATAATGTGAATGTTCCCAAATGTAGTTTACTACTGGCTTTCATATGGCTTTGCTATGGCTTTTTTTATACAGCTTTGCTTCTGCTGTAGGGATTATTTTATCCAGATTTCAAACTAGCATGGCAGCGAAGTGGGGCTGTGTTTACTCTGTGTTAAATATCCTTTTTTAAATGGTACCAAAAGAGTCTGAAAGCTTTTTAAAATTCCACACACTTAGTAGTTCTAGCAGTACAATATTTAAAATAAAATCAGACATTACTGCAGAGTGATGAATTCTGAAAATGCAAGTCTTAGATTTGTAAGCCTAAAGTTAAGAAATAGAGTGAAACTTTGATTTCCTTCTCCCCATCCAAAGCTCTTGAATCCAGCAGTTCCCACAGAAGCCTCTTAAAAATGTTTCCACTCATTCACTGAGTGCTGAACACTTCAGAAAATCAGGTCAGTTCCTTAGGTTTCCAAATACAGATTTAGGATCCTAAATATAAGCATGTTATTCAAAAAAGAAATTGGCGTCTCTTTATATAGGTTGTGAAGCTACAATCAGATCCATTTGACTTATTCTATTTCCAGCTCTTATGAAGGTCAACTACAATTGTATTTAGTTCCTGCTTTGTGTATAAAATTGTCCTTCCTTGCAGGTGAGTAGGTGCAACTCTGTAAGTTCCTCTGGTTACTTGCCTTTCGTTATTAATGCAACAGGCAATATTTCTTCACTCCCAGCAATCTGGGAAGAATATTTGAATTTCCTCAGCTCTGCTTACTTTCAGAAAGCTGTATCTTCCTTTTGAGATCAAACCTTATCAATGTCCTTTCTCCAGATTTATTCTTTCTGGGATGCTCTAAGAAGGAGTATGCTTTTCTTACCCTTCCATTCGAGCTACCTTAACTAAACTCAAAGCTTAACAACAGGGTTGGCAGCCCCTTCCCATAACTCCAAAAGCAGCTCTCTGCTTTACCTCTATCCCAGCTCCAACCCCAGGCACCCACTTGGGCCTACGCTGAGCCCAGGAACCCTAGAGATGGTCTGGAGGAAAAACTTCCTCAGAGACAATGGTTTTGGCATCCTGCCTGCTCTGTGGTCAGCCCCATTCCAGCCCCCCTCCCACTGCAGCCCTTGGCATTGCCTCTGATTCATACCTGAGAGGAAAATTGCAATTCCCATGAAGTGTGATACACCTCTAGCAGTTTATTTTAATTCTTGAAGTAACTGTTTACTCTTGGGTGAGGTCCCCAGGGAGAGCTTTGTCCTAAATAGACAGTGACTGTGAATAGCACAGTAGGCTCTGAAAGAACATGCAGAAAATATGTAGTTAAAAGTATACTTAATCTCTAGCCCTCACTATTAAAGCAGTGTTTTCACCTAAATTGCTTCCACATCATTGAATTTTTCTTTTACGTAGGAGAGCTAAAACAGAGACTAATAAGAATGCCTGTCTTTTCTGTACTGCCTTTTATCCTAAAGCCTCTATCTGCAAGAATTCTTTTGCCATAAATCAGAGCATCTCTAAACCTACTCTGGTTTATCTCAACTGAGAATCCTACCATATACAACCATATACAACGTATGTGTATAAAATACATACACAAGTGAGTTTTCTCACCTCTGGAAATCAAATGGAGTGATTATGGATTATGTTTAGCCACTGTAATTAAGGACTGAAAATTGTTACTTATGCTCCACATCTGAACAAACCTGCTGGAAGAGCTGAAGTGAGCATGGTAAGGTTACAGTTACCCTATAGGAATCTGGCGTGAGCGCAGACTCTGTGCTCTGAGCCTTTGAAAGTATACAAGTCAAATAGCTGGGTGCTAATGGCCATCTGGGAGTTCAGTTGGCAAAAAAGGAGTAACGTGCTGGCACAGAGCTACTGGAGCTGGTTACTGCACTAGCTGTCCCACTGCTTTTCTGTGTTGAGGAGAGTGAGGGTGCGTGCAATGGTAATCCCCCGTCAGTATAGAGAGTGTGCTGTAGATCTCATTTCATGCTGCAGAAGCTTCTCCTGAGAGCAATCAGCCCTCAAAATCAGAGGCACACAAGTCCTTCTGCTCTGTGACTGCAGGAGGGCCAACACAGCTGCACTGAGAAAGCTACCACTGAGGTCTTTATCAATGGCAAATGACTATTGCCTCCCTCAGCAGTTCCAAAACCAGAGCACCTTGCAGAGAGGCAAGCTCCAAAATGAATGAACTGGACTTCAAGGCTGGGTGTGAAGTTGAGAGTCTCTGGAAGACAGAGTGCACTGGCAAAGCAACGCAGTAAAATCTATCACTGAGCCAAACTTCTGATAATTAAAATTTCATTGTAATGTACCAATGATTCCATCTTTTAATCTTCCAAATAGGAAGTGTCTCCAAAAAAATTGAATCTCTCTCCGTGCTCTCTGTTGCATAAGTGGGTCTGGAAGATTTAAAACAAAATTAATAATTTTCAAATTGTTGAACACTCTGAGTGCAAGTCAGCAGCTTCCCTTTAACTGTTTTATAGAGACATATGACTCTTGGGATTACTTAGCAAGGAAATACTACTTTTTTTTTTAAGCTTGCTCAAGGCCAATTTATCCCAAGCATTGAATCTATCCAGCTGTAACTGCAAAACCACCTGATTTCCTGACTGCCGAGTTACAGTACTTCAATCAATGCATGTAGAGAAGAGGGTATCAGTATTTATCAAAAACTGGGGGTCCATTTCTTCAGTTATACTTGCACACCTGTCTTTGTTGTTTTTGTAAGACAGCTTCTGGTTTTCCGTTAGTGAGAGGAAAAGAAAAACTGGAATCAATGAGTCAGATCCTTAATCACTATAAATTGTCGTAGCTTCCTAGTTTTTCTCTTTGAATTTTCAGCTGGCTGTGCTGTATCGACCTCAGCCCTGGATATCTTAACCATCAGGTACAGGGGTGATCTGTGAAGCTTTAAGCTCGTATCTCAATCTCTATTTGCTCCACTCCAGCAATGGCAAGGGAGGCTTGGTTTCCAAGGGGAATGTTGATGTTTCATTTCAGTTAGCTTAAAAATAAAGCTGGCTTCTTGAAATGGGGGAACGTGCAACATAAAGGTGAAATTACAACATTTGCCATGCCTTTCTTGAAAAGAGAATGCATTTGTCTGTTGACTCACACTATTCCTCGTAATGAAGGAACAAAAATAATTTTTGGTAGGGAGAATGTGGTTTAACAGTTTTAGGAGTAGGGATTTGCTATTGCTTAGGACTGTCAGTTGAGAGTTAGCTGACTATTTCTTTTCATCTCCTGCTCCAGAGTCCTGTCCTGAGGTATGGTATGGGTGAGGGGAAGAAAGGTTTGGCTGCCTATGTCTGAGCCCTGGAGACAGCCCTGGGAAATGGAAGGCAGAGCTCAACAAGGACCCTTGCTTCCTGCATGCCTGTGCACAAAGTGTAGCTGACAGGAGCTCTATAGTGGCAGCGGTGGAGTGTTTCTGTCTGTCCTTCCAGACTAGGTGGCAACACACAGGAATTTTCCATTGAAATAGATTTCAGTTAATTAAATTTGCATGTTCTGGAAAATCTGATTTTTATTCCCCTTTGTATTACTACAGAAAATTTCAATTCCATTGAAATATTTTAATCTTCTCTTAGAGAAACAGCAATTGAAGTATAGCACTTCTGATCTGTTCAAAATGAATTAGACTTTATATAGTAAGAGTTCAGTGCTTGGTGGGAATTGTACTGGTATGTCCTTTGACTCTTGCTTTTACAGTCTACTTAAAGAGCTCACATTGTCTCCCACGATACACAACAGTCCCTCTTTAACCAAGCTGTTCCATGAGTTGATGTAATCCATATTAGTGCATGCTTGCTCTCTCTCAGTTTGGGACAGAGAAAAATTGCTGCATTCCAGCTTTACCAGGCCCCTCCTCTTTGGATTCTGGGAGAGTAGGACATGCCTCAAATCCTCCCCACATTTCTTGGTGTGTACCTTCATTTAGACCTGAAGCATCAGACTAATGAATAAATCTAGTTGCCTTCCTCTCTCAGGGTGAGAGTAGAAATGACCCAAGAATGCCTTTTGGGTTTACCTTATATTGCATTGCGTTCACTATTACCAGCGTTCATCGTAGCACCCCTAGAGAGCAGATGGAGAACTGAACGCTGATGAAAAGGAGGAAGCAAAGAGGAGCACTGTGAGCAGAAATGTTTTGCTGCCTGAGGTATTTCCTTCCTCTGGCTTTTTATTCAGCGCTGTACAATCGTGCCCTTTGTACTGGCACGGGTGGTGGTGGCAGATGGACTGGTCATGGCAGCGCACAAACTACAGCTGTTGGTATGTGGCAAGCGGGTTTGCTGTCATGTGTTACAACGCAGCCAACAACCAGCCTGCAGACAGTGGGGGCTGAGATTCTGCACAGCTGGTCTGAAGAAAAGACAGCACTGAAAGCTTTAGGAAAGTGGGTAATCAGTGAGCAAGTTTTATTAAAAAGATCTGTAGAATTATTCCTGTAGTATTTTAATGTTACTTTCAGTTTGAAGTTATCCATTATTTATACTGTTTTTTCCACTTTTCTCTTTGCTGTGTTTGGCTCTGTTTGTGTTCTCAGCTTGAACCACAAAGTAGGTATTGCACAAGGCATTGAGAATGAATTTGACCCACTCAGCTGGCATCAAGAAAATTCAGTTAAAACCCAGTGTTGTGCTTAACAGCATGCAGTATATCCCACAGCTTCCCAGTAAAGGGTGCCTCCTAGACTCCTCAGAAGTAGCTGCATTTTATTGGATTAGAAGCTCCATTAATGTCCCCCAAATCTAGCAGTTTCAGCATTCTTATGGTGCTGACAAGACAGGAGCTGAGCTGCAGAAGTGTCGCTGTAAATTCAGGGCACAAACCATTTCACAGGAATAGAGAATGTATCTATTTCCCCTATAAACGTCTGCCTTTTTTCCCTTGGATAAGTGTATAACCTCTTCTCACCTTATTGTTCTTTCTTTCACATTGATGCTTTTGCCCTGTCCTTGTTTTGCTACGTGGTGAACTGTTGCAACTTGCATGCATCAAGATGCTCCCCCTGTGACTGATAAAGCTTCTTGATTTTAACCACAGGATTTTAGTCAAAGGCAAATCTTGACAGCACACAGAGTGGTTGGGGGAGGTGGGGGTGGTATAAAGGTCTTGTAAATATGGTGAAAGTTCCACTCTGGAATGAAAAGAGCTTTTTTGTTAACTTTCAGGCCAAAGATTTATAATTCCTACGAGGGGTATCTCATTACCAGAGAAAATGACAATTGGGGATATTCTGCCCCAGACCTTAAAGGTAAAAATTGCAGCATGACTTAGAAACAATCTGATCTAGAGAGCAGAATGAGAATAGCTCTTGGGCGTTTCTCCTATCCCAAAAGAAGATTAAAGCCAAATGGCGCTGACAAACCAGTGATTTTTATCAGCTCCCCTGTTCCAAAGAGAGGTTCTTCCTCCAATCTCAACTCCGCCATTGAATTTCAACCAAGATTTACACTCCCTTTAGTAAAATTGGTGTAATATCTCTTATTAGTCTCACAGGCTCTAATCACTTATTTAAATGTTTGAAAACAATTTAAGAATTTCAGGTGAATAATTTTACATAAATTGAGTTTTATCAAAGGTTGTGTTCATACAACCAATGCCTCTCTCTCCCCCCTTCCCCCCCCTTTTTACAGCACTAGCATTTTTAAAGGACAGGGAAGTCACAGTGAAAGTATCTAAATGAAAAGCATCACTTAAATAAGGCCCAGATAAAGAAATTAATTAAAAAAATTAGTTGTGTGCCCTTTCTTCCCCTCGGTTTGTGTTTCTAACCCAGGTTAGCCTCTCCCCTGTCAACTCCATCTAGATCTGTTTGAAAGCTACATTATGTTCTCCTCCTTTGTAGTGTTTGATCTATGGATTCCTTTTGCATGTTAAAACTGCTCCTAATTTCAGCTTCAAGTTTACAATGTTACTAATGACAAGTGCTCTGTGCAGGGTACGTCTGTAAGGATTGTCTTTCAAAAGATGTTTTCACTTGTATCGGAAACTGTCTTTGACATCTTAATTTTTATTTTTTTTTTAAAGAATTGTTTCCAGTTGGAGAATGGCTCAGAATGTTAGATGAAAGGAGAAGATGCTTGAAGGACAAAGCAAACCATTTTTTCCTTCATATTAGTTAAGGATCAATCATCAAAAACTCTTCTCCATTACAAATCTGCGTCATAAGAAAGTGAATTATGATAGTAATAGTAATTGGATTGGATTCTTTGAAGTGATGATATTCCATAGCAACTTCACAACCAGGCTAGTCACAGTAGCATTGATCTGTCAGAAATTTCTAGCTCTAATTCAACAGGGACCTCCACTCAGAGAGGAGCAACAATATTAAGAACAGCACAAAAGATACCCAACTTTCTTATGCTGATATCTTTTCTCAGTGCAGGGCACTGCGAAAGCAATTGTCTTTTAACATCAATGGTATTTGTGGAGGAAAAGTAGCTATTGATTGTTTGATCGTGTTAATGTGAAGCTCATCTATTACCATGCAAATGGGGGGAAAATGTTCTCTATGCTAGAATGCTATTCTTCACAAACAGCCCTGAGTCTGGGCAGCTGCATTTCCCTGAGCACAGCTGAGAAACTGATCCTTAGAGGCTCATGTTTTCTACAAAGCCATACTCTGCCCATGTCCCCACACTATATCCTAAATGAAAAAAAAAAAAAACCAACCCCCAAACCTTCAGATTTCCCAAAGGCTGAAGCTGTGTACATTGATAAGACAGAGCACATCTCCAGAATAGCAAACTATCGAGCCAAAGCTACCTTTTAACTACATATACCTGCAGAAGAGCTACCTGCTGCTTTCTTTGACCATCAATTACAAATCTTTATGCCAACTTATCTGTACTATCCTTCTCGCTATGTTTATATGTGGGGTAATACTGATACTCATCCTTGTCCTCATATGTGAATGTCAAGATGAGGAAAGCAGGGAGGAACTTTTCTATTGCTCATGTGTCTGTGCCAACATATTGGACTGGTCCATGATTTTCTGATTTTAATGAGACTGGAACTCAGCCCAGACTTGGTCACTGCAGTGAATTCAGATGATTTTCCTTTCCTGCATGTATTTTATTTTCTGTAACCCAGGCAGTGATGCAACAAAATAATTTTATTGATGTGAAAACTTTCACAGAGATGGGTGTAGAGACACCGAGTCTGATTTGTCATTCTTTCCATTTAGATCTTTAAGAAAGGAGATGTGGATGTTTTGACCCATGCCTGCCTTTCGTATGGGTCCTAAGCTAAGCCTTCATGTCTGAATGCTGCTGAATTTCAGCAGTTCAAAACTGAAACTGAGCTTTCTGACAGAAACTCTACTCCAGTGACACCCTCCGGAAGAAGTGTAACAGATCTTCAGATATTCCTAAGAGCAGTGGACAGTGTATTGTCTTAGCATAAAACAAAACAGTTCCTATCAGTTTTAGGATCCTTAAAGAACAACTAACAATAGCAGGGCAGAACACTTTTTCCCGTTCAGTGCTGATGTGAACTTCCACTATTATATCTCTGGCTCCTGCTGTTTTCCATTCAGGTTGCATCCTGTGAGCAGCATTTGGAACACAGCGCCAAAACAAGTAATGACCTGGCAGCAGTGGCTTCATACCAAATAGAAATACCAGGGTATAAACTAAAGCCTCATATTAGTTCATGTAAGGTTGAACTTCAGTGAGCTGGTACAATGTAGGAGAGTGAGGAGGGAAAGCTATTTTCTTCCTAATTAAAAAAAAAAAAAAATGGATTGCAAACACTGAAAGCGTAAGGCTGGATCAAGAAACAACAAAATATTTCTTGAATGATGGTTTTGTCTGATTACATTAGCAGGTTTTGAAATCAAATTTCAAATCACTTTTTTTTGTCGTTGTTTCTGGTTTTATCAAGGTATTCTTAGCTGTAGTGGAGCTTGTAATAAGCATTTATTAGATAATCCTGTGCTCGTACCAAGACCTTTCTCACAGAGTGATAACCAACTATTTCTCACTATGAAAAGTAAAAAATAAAAGCTGAGTATTCTAGTCAGGGTGGGGGGATGGTTTTGTTTTGGGGGTTTCTTGGGTTGGGGATTTTTTGTTGGGTTTTTTGGTTAGGTTTTTTTTGAGCATTCACTGTGTCGTGTTTTCCACCAGCAGATCTTTTTCAGATATCTTCAGCAAACAGGTGCAGAGTTCTTCCAGAATATAACTGTCATTAATGCACATGCGTATGTCCAGTACAGCTCTCATGATGTTTGGTTTAAAGTTCCTGAATGCAGTTAAATCAGACCAACTACTCTGTGAAATTAAAAGCTCGGTAATCTCACTTCTTCTTTCCACCTTCCTGCACTTAGCTGTGGATGCCACAGAACTGCGTCGGTAAAATCCTGAAGTCCAGGTTAGTTTTGTCCCTGTTTCAGGGACAATTCATTGCTTGAATTCACAGGAAACTTTTAATATTAAAAGTGCTTAAAAGCCTTAGCTGCTCTAATAATGGGGAAGTTATGGGGGTTAGTTATCCCCATTTTGTAGTAAGGAAATCAAAGGACAGAAATTAAAATGTCCTCTATTTCTGACTTGGATCACTTCTAAGTGATTTACTTAGGAGAGCTGAAGGCACTCACAGTCAGGATTACATCTGCTATGTACCTACCAAGAGCTCATGCAAAACTACATTTGCCAAAAGTTGTGGGGTTTTTGTGGTTTTGGAGGTTTTTTTGTTGCTGTTTTTAACTGTGACCAGTTATTCTTTTGTAAAAGAATAAAAGAGAATACTTAATTAATCTTCAGACGTGGAATACAATCCCTGAATTCTTGGCTGAGCAGGACATCATATGCTTGTCCTGCTCATTCTGTTGAAATTAGAAGACCGTCTATATATTCTTATGGCTGACAAGTAGCTGCCATTAAAATTAATGGAAAATTTCTGTTAGTCTAGGACCACTGATGTTTAATAATTTGACCTTAGTAATATACTTGTTGGTGTTCATTTGTCAGTTGTTATGCTCATTCCCACTAGCTAATTTATTTTACACTCAGTAGCAACACAAACTATATTAATTGCTGGTTTTGTGTTTTGTACTGAACTCAGAATAAATATATTTCTGTTTTAAAGTCTATTTAGTATCTTCTTTGGACCTAGTTTTCTCACGCTTAAATAGAATTCTTTTGGCAGTAAATGGGAATCTCATGAGGAGACTGTTTATCGGATCTGGTTGTTAGGTAACGTGGATTTAGGCCTGCAGATAGACTTGCACAGTTAGGGTTTTTTTTTTATTTTAGGGACAAGGCAATGATATTTCTTCTTCGTATTTTACATGTGGTATTTAATTGGTTGAAATTCTCAGTACTGCCAGTGCAATTTTCCTTTTGCAAAGGACAATGAGATGAGATCCATAGTATCTAGATATTTTATTGTGGAAAAAAAAAAGAAATATTGTGGTAAGGGTTTTTGTATTCAGAGACTGTAGAAGAAATGGGTATGTTTAATTCTTATTGTTTCAGCTTTTTCTATGACTTTCCTTTACAAATTGGGAATACAAGCTGTTTAGAAAATTATACTGGAAAGAATATTAGAGGATACGAGTATTATAAAGTATTAAGACATGAGAAACAGGAATTATTGTCTGCTTCATTAAGTTTTTCAAGTTAGATCATTTAATCTCTTTTTTTAAAAAATTCTTTTCTGCCAAGTTCTAAGCTCTCAAGTTCTGGTCATCTTCTCTGCCTAACTTATCAATAGAACCATTTACTCTGAAAGGATGCTTTAGGCAATTATGTTAAGCATGTGTTTAAAGGCATTGCTGGTTTAAGATGAAAATGGTCAGCAGCTGTTAGAAACAAGCCCGTAAGCCTTTATTAGAACACATAATTAATCTAAAGACTTGATGAGAAGGGAAATATTAATTGGGTTATTTTCTGCCAGGTCTTAAGTGGCTTCATTTTGTCTAAACGAAAGTAATTAAAAGAGACTAAAAATGTAAAGTTTGTGCAGTAGAGAACTGCATCTAGGCAGTTCTAGTCTGCCAAGTGAATTGATTTCAAGCAGGAAGAGCATTCTCTTTGAAAGCCAAGGAAATATTACTGGTAGGATATTTCTTCTAATCTTTTTGGAATTGAATGGTGTTTTTCTTACCTTTTGAATGGCAGTTTTCAAGTTTCGTACCAGAAGCTGCTATTAATTTTAGAGTCCTGACTGGGTTCACAGTAGGTCTTGGTACTGATGGTAGATCAGGCTCGAAGGACTTTTTACAATTTGAGTCAGATAAAAATTAAAATCCTGCCAGCTATGTTTTGTGTGTTAGGGGTCTGCATAAATAAGCATAAATCTCTTAGTTTCTTCAATAAAAGTAGATATGCTTCCTTGCGGCTTTAAATGTGGAATCTGGAAGCAAAATTATACGGGTTATGGGTTTGAATTTGGACATAAATGTCAAGCTTATTTAAAAAGAAGTGTGTCCAAAGAAGGGCAATAAAGCTGGTGAAGGGTCTGGAAGCGCAAGTCTTATGGGACTGAGGGAACTGGGGTTGTTTAGCCTGGAGAAAAGGAGGCTGGGGGGAGACCTTATCCCTCTCTACAGCTACCTGAAAGGAGGTTGTAGCAAGGTGGGTGTCCGTCTCTTCTCCCATATAATGGGTGATAGGATGAGAGGAAACAGCCTCAAGTTGTGTGAGGGGAGATTTAGATTGGATATTAGGAAAAATTTCTTCATCAAAAGGGTTGTCAAGCATTGGAACAGGCTGCCCAGGGAATTGGTTGAGTCCCCATCCCTGGAGATATTTAAAAGACATGTAGACGTGGTGCATAGAGACATGGTTTAGTGGTGGACTTGGCAGTGTTAGGTTAATGGTTGGACTCGATGATCTTAAAGGTCTTTTCCAACCTAAATGATTCTATGATTTTGTGATTCTATGATAGAAGTTAAATGATTTGGACTTGAGGTTCCACTCCTTTTCTTTCTTTTTTTGATTGAAGTGATGAAGTAAAAACACCTCATAAGGAAAAGATGATTGCTCGGGCTAGTCCAGTTAATGCACAGTTAATACAACACTAGAATTAATGTATCACTGTGGATTTAAAGTGGTTTAGTTGACCTGTAGACCCCAGTCCTCACCTCATCCCTCCTCTGGGAGTATCTAGAAAATTGGGCTATCCTTAAGGCAGATCTTCTTCCTCCATAACAGCCTTGACTCTAACTCCTTAATGCTAAGCAAAAAGGATTACTTTGGTTGTGCTTGGGAAGTAATTGACTAAAGATATGAAGTAATGACAGTGTATTAAAACATGTATCATGTTTAAATAGCATTTGTATGACTCCAAAGGGAAAGAATGGAGATGTAGAGTCATTCACAGCCTATCTAGGGTTTATGATATCCTGTGCACTGTTTAAAAAGGTTTACATCTAATGGTTTGGCAAGGTAGGAACATTTTCCAAATAACACACTGTGGAGTGAGGGTTGGCTTTCTCCCAAAACCAATGGAGGGAAACAAAGCTTACCTTTTAGTGTTTATAGTTGGTTAAAAGCAATAAATGTGCAACAATGTTATTGCATTTCAGTGATTTTTATGGTGTTATAATATATTGAACTAATCTCATAAGCACAGCCAAGAACACTGATATTCCTGTGCCTAAGAATAAGCAGATAAGTGGTGTTGACCATACTTCTGTGCTAGAGGTGAGAATGAAATCTGCATTTTGTATGAAAAATATTGACCAGGGCACAACCAGAGTTTCAGGCATATCTCTAGCCTTGAATTTTCACATTCTTATAAAGGAGCCACACCATCATGCAATCCTTATGCATGCTTAGAAATTAGTCTCAAGACAAGAGGTGAATTGGAATCCTGACCCAGCTTCAAATCATTGAGTGCTGTCATCGATTTCAGTGAAACCTGTCTTTCACTGTAGGCCTTCTTGAAAAACAGTTGATAAAATGAACATAATTTGAAAAACCCTCTCTTAATTGCCACATGACAAAGGAATTAAGTGAGGTATAGGATCCTGAATACCTGCGTTTTGAAATCAAGTGTGCAGAATAGGATGCCACTTCAGGGAACATTTCCTTTAATTTGGCTTTAAGTTCTCCTAGGGATGTAAGCTGGTATCTGGCTAAAAATGGGCCAGTTTTTCAAAACTGTTGAGTATCCTCCTTTCTTACTGGGATCAGAAAAGCATCTTAAATGCCTATTACTGTCTCCTTAATGGGGAGAAGGGCCCCATCCCAGGCTTTAACTACAGTTACGGTGCCTGAGGAGAACAGCCTCATCTTTCAGAAGCGACAGAAAAAGGTTAGTTGTAGGAGAGAATTACAGGAAACAGGCTGGGTTCCTGTGAGGCCGGCAAGGCAGATTGGCACAGCTGGGCAGGCCCAACCGTGGGGTGCAGGTGTGTGAGTTAAGGCAGGGAGGACAGACACCCCTCAGCTAGGTGAGGTGCACTCCTGCCAGAAGTGGGCCAAAAGACTTCTGAGTTTTGCTTGACTGTCAGTGAGGGTGAGGAACAGGCTGATGGCTTGAAGCAGTCTCAGCTCTTGGGAGGGTGGAGGCAGATGTTGAGAGTCTCCAGTGCTGTGCCATGCCATGCCGCACGTGGCATCCAGCACCTGGGCCATCTGTGCCGGCGAGTACCTGGCATAATGTTCTTACTATGGGTCTAAAACTGGGCAGACTGAGAACTGTAAAATGTGAAGGCTGTTTCCAAAGATTAATCCTTACTTGTATCTCCAACATATAATTAAAGCAGTTTTCAAAATGAAAGGGAGAGATGCGTTATGTCTCCTATTTCTGGGCCCTGGTCCAGCTACGCAAGTAGTAAATGTTTAATTCTGAAGAGTGAATAACTTTGATGCCCAGTTCATATGGGTTTAAGTTATTTGAGCCCTTTGCTAGATTGGGGTCATTTTTTTTTTTCTCCCTCTAATTAGTGCAACTGCTTAGCAAAGATACTTCCCATGACTTAGTGGTAAGTCACCACTTTATATTTCCCTTTTAACACTTCCAAACTGATTTCTTTTCAAAGATCACTACCAATTAGCACTAATCTTCCTGTGAACACTGGCAGACTTTCAATACTTTCTGATGCTTATGGACTGCATAACTTAAGTTAGTTTTAGAACTGCAGGACAAGGGACACAGGGTTGGGTTTTTTTGTAGCATCACAGTTATGTATCTTTAATAATGATTCTTTGGTACTGAAGACATTTCATAGGGTCAGAGAGCTCCAGTTATTTCATTAGAATGAAATGGAGAGTACAGATAAGTCATTAAGTAGCCTGTAAATCCCTGCTTTGCGTGCAGACTTTTTTTCGTAGTGATTTATACTAAGCTTAGAATAATCTCTTTAGAACTTTAAGTACAGTAAACAAGACCAAATTTCACCTTACAGTAGAGATTTCAGATTGAACTTAGTAGAATTATGGTAGGGCTAAATCTGACCAGCTCTGTTATGGATTCTCTGGCAGTAAGATATGAGAAGGGAAGGAGCAGGAGATTAGTGGTTTGGTTTTGATCTCTTGGGACTCCCTGTAAATCAGTAAGGCAATAATCTAAAATTAAGGCAGTGACCATAGTAATAGTGGTGTGAGAACATACTTGGATTCGTTAACTCCTAATTTCAGCCACTACGGAAGGGCTGAGGCTGTAGGGTTTGCTCAAAACACTGAAATGCATTGTTGCATTTTCAGTTGTGGTTCATGCCCAGCTGGTCCAGCCACACCGTCGGTACTCACCTCTCCATATTTCTCTGCCTACCTGGCTTTCCACCTGCTTTAAGTATTCAGAGTATCCATGCAATGCTGCAGAGTGACAATTGTAAAATAAAGTTGATATGCTAGTGGCAGTGGAATTGCTTTCTACTTTTTTATTCCCAAAACATCGCTTCCTGTTAAATTCAAATTAAGAGAAGTCCTGCTCCTAATTAATTTCTTCCCCTTTTGTGTCAAAAAATCATCACTAATGTATTTTCAGGATTTTTCTCCCTCACAAACCAAGCCCTGAAAAAAAATCGTTCTGTGATCTCTGTGGCAAAATGGTTAACAGTGAGCCCAGTAGCACAGCCCCTGGTTTAGATGTTCTCTGCAACACACGCAGAGGGACTAAGAAATGTTTTGTTGCTGCTATTTTTTGTTAGATGATCCTAGTGAGAATTAATCTTGAGTTTAGCATCCTGTTTATCCTTGTGGCTGGAAAACAGAGTATCCCAATGTGCAAAAGGACTTTTCCTCTTTCTCCTTCTCTACCAGTTCCCCAAGCTGACTCGCAGGGGCTATCTGAAGGAAAGCTGATACTAACGCAATCTATCTGGACAGTCTTTGCCTCTGGAGGCATTAATGACTTCAAGGCCTGAGGGCCAGACCCAAGGTGGGAGGACTTTGTGACTATGTTCCAGGTTAGCATCCCTCCGAAAGCACTTGGTCTAGAAAGGAATGTGCTAAGAGGGGAGAGATTGCAAGACTCTTCCTCTCATGTTGTTCAGAGATTTGTTTAACAGAATTGGTTCTGGGAAGCAGCGTGGTTGCACTGTTTCTCTCTGGTTTTGTTTTTTCCTGAGGAAGTTGAATAATTGTTAAAAAAGGAGCCTCATTAAATCAGAATGAGATTAAACTATCCTGGTTCATTCTGACTGTTATATCTGTTAGCCGTTTTTTAATTTTGGTTGTGTGCAGTGTGTTTTGCTAGCATTATTTTTGTTTGGTGAAAGGGTAAGCAGGAAGGAGAATGAACTCTCACTGTAAATATTTGGAAAGAAGAAAAACAGGATGTGTGAGAGAGGGAAATATTTGAGCTATGTGCTTTCCAATGTTGCTGTAATATCTGGCTGTGTTCTACCTTACATACCACAACACAAGAGAGACCTCTGTTAGGATTCTCCTCACTAGTAAATAAAAAGTTTCCTGCTTCCCTACAGGCTACCTAATTTTCTCCCAGCAGTTCATAAAGCTGTGGCATGTCAAAAAAAGCTCTTGATGTATTGACTTGATTTTCCATTGAAAATTAATTGCTTTCTGTTTGATGAATGGTGATAAGTAACGACCTTGGAAGTGTGCTGCAGTCTCAAGTATACTTAAAGCTCAGCCTTTGGTTGAATGAACTTTACAGGTATCTGCAAGTCATGGCTTCACAGAGGTGACATAGGGAAAAAAGCTTTCTGTTGTAAAGCACCATGTAGGAGTTAACAGTCTAGCTGCAAACTCTTAACCAAAAGTTTGAGTGACTTTAACTAACAGGTTGTGTATACGAAAGCACCATTGTTGTCCTACATGAGTTAGTGTCACATCAAGATCTGGTATCTATTTCCTTCTACTCCAGAAAATCTGAATTCAGTGTGTATTAAAAAAAAAAAAAACAAAACAAACAAGACAAACCCAAAAATCATGTGCCTAGCCTGGACGTTATTCCATGGGCAGATTAAAACACTGCCCAACCAATTTCATTCACTTAATTGGGGGAGCACGCGTGTGTGACTTGAACACACAACTGGAAAAATTGCATGCCTTTCTGTGCCCACCCTGCTTAAATGAACAGGCTTATGGTTTCCTGTTAGTGTCAACTGCCACAAAATTACAAACAAATTCAATTATGTCGTTTTCTTGTATTTAGCATGTTGCAAATTGTCTCATGTCTTACTCCAATCTGTCCAGCAAATTCTGCCTATGTCCACGCCTGTTCTGGTTGTCCTAAAATGGACTTAAGTCTCAGCTGTTCCACATCGTTCATTGCTATCATCTCCTGCAGCTCCTGTCATTTGTATCCTCTTCTGTGTATTTACTTTACTGATTTTTGATTTCGGGTTGAATTTGAACTAATACTTCTGTTGAATTTATATATCTTTGTACTCCTCCTCACTCTCCTTGGTTTTTTAATACTATTTTTCAAACACTGCAAAGCACTTTAGAAAACATTAATTAAAGAGTCCATGCAAAGTAACTTGATTTCTTAACTGGGCATTGTGCTCAAAAGTCAAAAAGCTCTACTTTGTTAACCAGTTTTGCATTTCTCCGTTCTGTTCTCCCTCTCTGGGTCTTTCTAGTGTTGCTGAAAGCTTTGCATGAAAGCTTTGCATGTGGATGAAGCAGAGAATGCAAATGAGGAGTGTGGTGTATCCCTAAGGAGACAATTGTCTTTAAGTGTCATAGTGGTAATGTCTTCACACACCACACCATCCCCACCTCCCCAGCCCCCCTTAATTTCTTGTGTCTCTGGATGGCATTCAAGAAAGTCAAACCTCTTCTGTCTGAAAGCAAAGTGGCATCTTTTATGTAGAGAAACTGCATGGTGGATCCCTATGCAATTTGCAGTAAGACTGCTGGGTTGTGTGCGTGTGAGGGTGGAGGGTAGACAGAGGAAAATCTGCATGTAGCACATCAAATTATTATTTAAACAGTTCTGGCAGAATCTGTCAAGGAAAGTAAGATAAATCAGGGTGAAGGCAAAAACATTGTGTAAGGTAGTTTATACAAAGCAGTTGCCATTATAAATAACAAAGCAAAAAAGCATCCTTTGGAGACTTTCCAATTCATTTTTACCAGTTCTGCCTTAAATAGCTGACAATTCTGCAGTACTTTGTGTTCTCACTCATTGCTCTTCCTTTGCTGTGGGAATCTCCACAAGTACTCTTGGCTTCTTGGTTTGGATCATAAATCCAGATCTTTGTTTCTTGCTCTTGTTTGTTTGTTTCTGTTTTGCATCCCACATCCTAGGACCTAATCACTAAGGCTACATTCTTTATATAAATCTCTTGGCATCCAAGGCTTGCTTCTAGCCAGAACCCTCCCAGCTAAACAGAAATGTGAAACCTTGGTCATTAATATACTGTTCTACTGAACATCTTCCCAGAAAGAAAGAATTGCCTAAGTACAGCGTAAGACCACGTTCTGACCAGTGCCTATATACATGGGCAGAAAAGGTAGACTACATGTCTTTAGTACACCTGATGTGTTCGTTTATCATTGACCTGTCCACAAAAGCATGGGCTGTCCCTGTGTACCCTGGCATTGCTTCACAATGGAGTGGTCAGCAGCAGCCTGAAGCAGTCTCCTTTTCTGATGGTGACTTCTGAGCACATGAGAAATGACCATCAGCTAAACAGATTATGATAGTTGTGGCAGCAGTCTGTTCCTAGATGGCAGTGGTCTGAGGACCTTTCTTCCTTACCGCATTTTAATATGGAGGAGGGGAGGCTAGGGACATTGTCTTGAAAGACTTTGGGGATGTTATGCTGATGACGTGCTGTCATCTTCATAAGTCACAGGAAACTGTGAACATCTACATTTTTAAGAAGTTAGACTGCTAAGGGATTCTGAACAAGACTATAAGAAGACATTGGAACCAATCTCTCATTCAGCTTAGGAGCACACAAATTATTAATACAGGCTTTAAAATCTTGGGCAAAATACTCAAGAAAATAATTCTTCCTGTCAGGAGTAGTTACAGAAATGCTGTCTCTGATGGCCTAAATTCACTTGGCCAGAGAGAATGCTGCCAATTGCTGTATTTAGCATCAGTGCAACATAAAAGTCCTGCTGTCCCAGACATCTGTCAATACCAGATGAATTGTTTGCTTAAGCGTGGAGAACAGAATACAGGTGAGGTTCTGTTCCCATTGCAGTCAATAATGAAATGCTTGCTGATCTCCAAGGGCAGTGTAATTAATATCTGGGGAAATGTTTAAACCCATGGCATCTTGAAATATTAATTAGTATCTTGAAATGCCTGATTGTTTTGCACATACCTTGCTTCTCCTTTCTGCTTGCATTGGGATAATGGTCTGATTACTTAAGTCTGAGGAATGCCATAGATATGATCACTGTTTTAATTCTAAGATAAATATTAGCCAATCGTAATTTAAAAACATTTATCTCCTAAACCAAAGGGTAGGTGATGGTTTATGTACTCAAGCAACGATATGTATTTCCCCTGTAATTAAATAAAAATAGGGAGTGGTGTTTCTCTTGATATAGTGAAATGCTGGCCAAATAATTAGCAGATTTGTAATTAACCTGCAAAAGTTGTGTTAACTTCAGTAGAACCAGAGTCAGCAATTTGTAAAAGAATCGATATTCATCTCTCTCCTTTGTTTAGAATATATCAACTAGTGAAGGTGTACTACAGTCAAAACTCTTAACCAGCGGATCATTTCTCAAAAGGACAAATCCATAATTGGATTTGTTAATTTAGGTACCAATTCCTCTTAAAATCATTCTTTATTATTTAAATTTGGGAAACTTAAGCACCGAGTACTTTTAGGGTGCTTTAAAACTCTCTTTCAGTATCCATCAGGTGCCTTAAGCATTGCCTTTCAGCATCCACCAGGTAATACATTCCACGGAAATGGATGCCTGAACTGAGCACTGAATTCTTCATTTAAAATCAGGCCTCTGGATAGACAAGCTGCTGACCATCCTTTTCCAAGGATGTAGATTGGATCCTATTTTCTTTTAAACACAGGGTTATGTAAAAATCCTGAGTAGGAACAGGCCCAGACTGAAAGTGGATTGGGCCCAGATTTGTCCCTCTGAATTGACAGAGGAGATTTATGTGATAGTACTGAAATGTGAAGGAGAAGCTACAGCAAGGAGAAACGAAGGCTCTGTTGACACTTGGCAGATGTGTAATTTTAATTGGTTAAAACAGAGCTAATCCATCGGGGATATCTTTAGTGTGGCCTTTAGGACTTTGCTTTTTTTCCTCCTTCTTGCCCGTGCTGTAGTACCAGGCAGCCTCGGTGCCTCTGGTGTGAGAGTAGCCCTGGGTGATCTGAGGCTGTCCCCAGTGGAGCAGCTCTTGAGCTGGAAGAGGAGGGTTGCTGCCTGCCTTTCAGGGGCCATCTCCCTTGCTGTGAAGCAGCGCTGACTGCAATATGCTTGCAGCTCTGTAGCAGTCCTGGTGGTGACAGCCTGATATGATGGAGAGCAATGACGAACAGCCAGGAGGTGATGGGAATAGCTCTTGCCTGTTGTGAAAGGAAATGCTAAAAAGCCAAAGAGCAGCATTGCCTAGGAGGACTCCCCTGTGAAAAGCAACTCGAGGTCCACCTCCACTCAGAAACTAAAGTAATGTGCTGTACCAGCTGGAAGTGCAGTTGTTAGCACCGCTGAGTCTGAGTGCTCCAGGATGAGCTGGAAATCTCCATTACCCTGGCTCATGGGTACCACAGGCAAGTGAAGTCAGCTTTGCCATGGTCAGATCGAACAGCAGAACAACTGGAGTTTTCAAGCACAATATTTTGTCCTGTGGCTGTTTGGTTTTGGCCATGTAAACACTACATCAAGTGATGTCCATAAATAGCTCAACCTTGCTTCTGCTAGCATAAATCTGTTATTGACTCAGTAGGATTTGGGTTGCAAAGCATTTGGTATATGTTAACATATTTCTATGTGATGTTTGGTATTGCTATTGCCCTTCAGGTAAGAAAGTAATTTACTTGAGAACACTGTGGTTATGGCAGCCTGAAATCTCTGTGTTGAAGAGCATTCTTCAGAGCTGGACTGAGAGAAATGAATGACTGTGCCCCATTTTTTAAGTAGCTAGTCCTGTCTCCTAGCCAACACAAACACATTTCATAAAACATATGTGGATTGTGAGAAGCTGGTAGAAAACTAGTTCAGGAGTTTCCATCCTTGCAACTTGTTTGTCTTCCATTCTTATGTTATTTTCATGACTAAACAAATCAGTCTGGATGCCTTAGTTCCTACTCAATGAAACTTCAGTACTCTGCAGGAATTCAGTAAACCAGAATCGTGGCTTGGTGCTTGAGAAGTTGCTTCCATTTTGAGAATGTGTGTCTAGAGAAGTAGGGTGTGAGTAGATGTGGGTAGTGAAAGAAATGGCACCATCCATTGCAGTCTTGATTTCTGAAGGCATTTCCTGAGTTATTTTAAAGGCTTTGCGTATGGTTACTGAAATCTTAGCTCTGAATATGAACTGTCTTTCTAAACGAAAGCTACTAAGCCTTGTCCTCTTCATCGCTTCATTTTGGTCACTTGAAGTGCTTACACAGCTCTGGTGTTCTGACCTGAGTTTGCCCCCTGAGATGAACACACATCAACTTCTTCCATGAAAGTGGAATGGAAAAAAGCTTTACCTGCTCTTATCTTTCCCATCACGTTATCTTCTATTTGCTTTGGTTTGCTCGTATATATATGTATATATTTTATACTCTATAATTTTATATTTTCTAGCTCATGATTTTCATTGAGAGAGTTTACATCTGATTTGCTAGGCTGGACTAAAGAATGAGTATTCCCTGTACGGACAAAAATCAAATGGGTTTTATCCTAAATTAGAAGTTGCATTTACGTATTGGCAAAGTATGGCGTATAAAGTACATCATATAGGACATTTACTTAACGGCTTCCAAAACACAAATAATAAATACTGTAGACATTAACAATTACCTTCCAGAAATGGATCATCAACAGAATCAAAAGAATATGTATGTAAAGCAGAGCCCAAGGCAGCTGTTTACATGTTAGCAATTTACACCGACTTCTTCTGTGCCACCCCTTCTTTCCCT
>NW_009259111.1:4146338-4149979 GCF_000687185.1 Egretta garzetta | reverse complement strand
TCAGTTGTTACCACAGAAACTGCAACAACACATGGCACTGGGAGAGATAAAGCTCCTTCATTAAGAAAGACAATCACTAGCATAAAAATTCTCTTCATCTTATCCCTGCTGTTCGAAGGGTGTAAAATGCTGGTATGTCACAGTCTCATTGCAAATAATGTAAATTCAGCATTTCGTAGGGAAATGCTTTTAGTTATGCCCATTTGAACACCTTGGACAATGCAGGTTTTACTGAAAGCTTGTCTTTGTGCTGCTCTTGGGTTGGAAACAGCCCCACAGTGGGGTTTGAATGGAGCATGGAAGAATTGGGACAGAATTAGCTACCGCCTTCAGATATTCTTTTACTCGTTAGGGGGAACTTGTTTTGATTTTTCCACAGGAGCTAAATAAATATGCATTCAGAAGCTCTGTGTGGGTCATTCCTGAACAGAGGGTTTGAAACTATCTGGACTCAGTTTCCATGAGAGTGCTGGTGGAGGTGAAAAAGACCTAATTTGCCTTTATCATTTTCTTTAAGGCAGAACAAGAGGTTGGCTGCAGACTGAAAACCCATTGGATTTGAGGGAATTTATGGGTGTAGGCAAGTTGTGTCTCCGTGGCAATACAAGGGTGGACAGGGACTCTTCTGCCATCGCTTTCTCTAGAACCAGCTGGGCTTAAGGAATGGAGAAGAAAAGTGGGTACGAATTATTATCTCATGTAGTCAAGGCCCTTAAGGAAGGAAAGGAACAGACCTTCCTGCTCCCTAAACTCAGAACAGTCCCCTTTTCCTTTACATGAAACCCTGCCTTTAGGCTTTGGCTGGACACTCATCAAGAACGGATGTTTTGTGGCGTTCCCTGTGGGATCCAGTCTGTCCTTCTGGGATCTTTGAGCAGGAGTACCGTGAAGAAAGAGGGGGGCAAAGGCTTTCCCAAGCTTTAATTATGGGTATTAATATGCAGGAACCACTCTCTGCGGGAGCATCTCTGTATTTCCATCTGTGCTTTTGGTGCTTGCTGGCTTCCCTCATCTATTTTGTAGCAAATGATGGACACCAAATTTGCCTCAAAGGGTCTTTCTGATTCCCATTTGCATAATACACAGGACAGAGTTGTGACACCGAGCATGAGCAGTGTTGGTACGTGTACGTGTTTGTTGTCAGACAGCACCAGCTTTGCTGCTGAGGCATTAGAGATCACAGTTAAAATACAGGTAGCTTCAAGAAGCCAGTATTCTTTCTGGTTACCATAAGGTAGTGGAAAAGCAGATTCTCACTTTGTAGAGGGAGAAATGATAATTCTCACTGTAATCTCACTGTTAAGTATCCCGTGAGATGCTGACACTCTTTGCTTTAAGAAATGGGTTTGAGGTAGCTCAACTTCTTTTTAGGAAAATGATTTAGTAGATTGTATAAACCACACTTTGGTATGATAAACTTGCATGGATACCAACAAATTTAGGCAGAGTTCTACTCCTGAGCTGCTCTAGACCTCTGTCTGGTGTTGTTGTATAGCTTTAAATGAAGACATTGCCATCAATCAGCCTGTCACCTACCTCACTACCCACTTGTATTAAATGATTTCACTATCAGCTAAGATGGAGCACACCAGTGAGTGGCATATTATAAGTGTCTAGAGAGATTAGATACTGAAATTAGATGGATAACATCCAGGCTGCTGCACTGGATCTCTTGAGCTCCCGGTATTGCGGTTGCCAATGTGTCCTGCTTCAGTCAGATAAAACCTAAAGCTGCGCTTCCTCATTCGTTTCCCTGAACAGAGGGTGCAAACTAGAGGTGTGTAAAGTCAGGCTCCTGAGAAAGTCACAATAACTCTGTGCTCTATATAAGCAATGTGGCATCTAATTCTTTTATAGAAATAGTGTAGCACATTACAGTATATGCCCGAATTTATCAGATGCCTCAGCGAGCTCTAATCCCTTCTGTTTTAACTTCCTTAAACCAGTAGCTTCTCAATCTGTTTTTCCTTGGGGTGGTCATAGAATCATAGAATGTTTTGGGTTGGAAGGGACCCCTAGAGGTCATCTAGTCCAACCCCCCTGCAGGGAGCAGGGACATTGCTAACTAGATAAGGTTGCTCAGAGCCCCGTCCAACCTGGTCTTGACAAAAGATGATTTAAAAAAAAAAATAATTGAAGTATCAATAAAAACTGGTCAACTAAGGGATCTGAAAGCTGACAAGACCCAAGATGACAACCATCCTTGGGGAAAGTATCCTTCTCCCTGGGAAAATTTATTTTATTATGTTGGAGTAGCATGGGATTTAAAATTGTTTAAATGGGCATTAATGTACTGCCTTAGTTTCTGTCTTATGATAGCAAAACATTCTGCTGAGAAAAAGGTATAGTATATAGGCAGTAAAAGAAAACATAGCTACAGGTATTGAGAAATAGCATTTAAATGCCTGTTTCCACTGGGGCTATCCTTGTTTTACAGAGGGGCACAAACTTTAGAAATATGCAAAGGGAAAACTGGGTTGATTGGTGGACTCTTGATCTAGGAGGCCAAAGGCCTTGCCACAAATGGGTGGCTGTGGAGTATGTTAGACAACTGTTTTATGAGTGCTTTAGAAATTACTCAGGAATGTGTAGGGGTTACTTAATTATTCATAAGTTACACCTATGCAAACAAATAAATAGCCTGCTATTGGTTCATCTTTTCAGGGCTCAAGAAGAGTACGAAAACTTATTAAAAATCCCTGTAACTTTTCTAAATTTAAAAATGTAATGACTTAGGGTCCCAGAGGTTAATGCTGGGAGAGGACCTCTGCTCTATTTTCTGCAGAAAGATGTCTTTTTCTAGTCTCCAGCTAGGTTCCACATTTGTAGAAAAGAAAGAAATGTTTCTCAGAGTTTAAATATATATATATGGATGGATGTATCTATATAAATTAAAGATCTTTGGCTCATTAATTACCATTGAAAACAATCTCAGTCTCTCTAGTTAAATAAGCTAGCATAGCATGGCCTTGTTCTTTACTGGGGCCTCTGGGTGTTATTCCAAGAAAATTACTTAATAACATTCAGGACGGTAAAGTAATAAAGGCTGTAGTACACTTTTTAAATAATTTGGGGTTGGTTGTTTTGGGTTTGGTTTTTTTTTTTTGTGGGAATCTTGTGTGATTTTTTCATGGTAGAAAAGTTATTTTTGGAAATCTTTATATTCTGTATCTATCTATTCCTGAGCAGCAGCATTTGGCAGTCTTGAAACAGAATTTAGATTTATGCTGATCGTGCCCTTAATTCATATGTTTTCTTAAAATCATTCCCTGTAATTTGTGTTAAAAAAGATTGGGAAAATAAAATTCTCCTTTCTTGGTGTTCTCTTTTATTTGGGTGGAAAGTGAAAATAGTTGTAAAATAAAAATTTCAGCCCCGACAAGATCACAGATAAGAATTTCAGCTCAGCTATGCCAGCGGGTACAGGGTGGCAGGGGTCAACTATCAAATAAAATACAACTACTCAAGAACTCCAGGAGACGAGCTGAGTCGTGCTTTATTTAACAGAGACCTACCACAGAAGTTTAAGGTAGTCAGGAAGTCATTGCCCAGACTTCTGTTTAGCAAGGAGCCTGAGCTTTAATGCTCCATGTACAATGGCTGATCTCAACTGATTAACCGAAGGATTGCTATAAGCAGAA
>NW_009259111.1:4123795-4146327 GCF_000687185.1 Egretta garzetta | reverse complement strand
ATAAATTCCACATGTGTGGGATTTAAAATAGGACCCTTAGGCAATCCCATGCACAGGCTGCTGAAGGAAGGTGAAGGTGTTCTAGTACTATTTAGCATCCTTTGCTGGAGTAGGAGATGTCTGACTATGATGGAAATTCTGCTGAGGTTCAAAGTAGGAATAAGAATTACAGTTTATTGGTGATAGTTTTAAACCAAGCACCTTGGAAGCCAGTATGGTCAAGTCACAAAGGGTGGCATTTGCAGAGTTGGCAAGGAAGAAGGTGAGAAGGGCAGCTGCTGCGTTGCTGCCAAGGAGAGGAGTGAAATGTTTCTGCACTCCCCTCTCCTCTTGAGGGATTCTTCTCTCATTCGTGTCCTCAAGCATGACCAGCTCTGTTGACTAATAATGGTGCAGCTTTTATTTTCATTGGAATAGCAAAATATCCCCTCTCTCGCCTCTCAAAAGGTGGGTCTGTCCCACCTTGTGTGGTCTCTTTCTCTTGCAGGCTGCATTGGCTAGCAGCTCTTGGCCTCATCCCTGAGTGTGGTCAGGAGGGGATGGGGACAAACCTATGTCCCTGCCTGCATCTTGGTGGCACTCAGTGAGTCTAGTAAGACATTAGTTTGTTTTCTAGAGAATGAAGATCAGTATTCAGGGAAGAGGACCAAGATGTTGTGACAGCTGCCAATCTGCCTGGAAAATACTAAGTCTTTGCTACCATTCTCAGGGAGAAGAAATACTAGGTTTTACAGCAGCATCTGTTGGAACTAAGCGTGGCACAGGTTCTCCTGGACTTAGCATTATTGCTTTTGATCTGTTTAGACCTATTTACAATGGTGAGTCTGGTGAAATCTGGCTTTTTTTTTTTAAGAAGTGGGAGGCAGGATTCCTTTCTCATTTCTGTAAATGATTTCTTTTGAATAGCTGGAGAAAAAAGTGGGATCTTCCTGTGCCTCAGTTTGCACATTTTGCGAGAAAATTGGAAGAATACTTGCGTATCTCACTAGAGGTGCTGAAAGGATTAAGTAATTTCTGTGAAGCATTTTGAATTTCTGCAAAAAGCAAAATATTATTCTCTTTGCATAAATACTAAATGTAGAAGTTGAACAGTGATACCTACGATAATCAAAAACTCATCTTAAACATTTATAAATCCTCCTCTTTTTTGGCTATTCTTATAGGTCCTATTTCTGAAGATGCTCGCTGTCAGCAACTTATAGGGAAATCACTGGAATTTAGGGGTGCTCAGCCCTGATGCTGATTGTTTTTCTTTGAATGTATTTCTTCCTTGGAGTATTTTCTTTGAGCTCCATGTAGAAGGCCAAGTTCTCAACTGGAGTAAGTGCAGGTAGCTCTGCTCAGCTGAACATCTCTATAACTATTTGTATTAGCTAAAGATCATGCCCATATCCTGACGTACAAATGTGTCAGCTTGCAGTGTGAAAGCTATTGCTTTCTATTTTCCCAGTAGTGAAGATACTGCAGAAGAAATAGGCTTCAAAATTCTGCTGGTCATCTATAAGATGGTTTGGAGTTCATCCTGTTCATCCTAATATATGGCATTTGTAGTGTGGGATCTGGTGAAAGAAATAGTAACAGGAGTAAACTAGAACAACCTCATAGTTGCCAACATCAGCAGAGGCAACTGGATGCTACTGCAGGGCTTACCTGGTATTATTTCAGAATAAAATCCTTGCTTTAGGGCTTTAACTCCTGCTGACTGTCTGAAATGCAGCTGCTGTGCTGCTGAACTACCTGAAAAATTCTAGCATATGGATAATTTCAGGCTGTCAGCAGTAAAAACAATAGCAGGCAAGGAGACTAAAAAGAATGGGTTAAATCACAGACTTCCTACCTCTTCGGTATTCCTGGATAATAATCCACCTACAGTGACTCTATACTGTGGGTAGAAAATGCCTACCTCTTTTAAAACATAATTTATGCACTCCTTTGCCTTTTGAAAAGGATAGACACCAGCCAGATAGAAGACTGCTCTGCTGCATTAGGGCTCAAACTTAACCATCAAAATGTGTGCCTGATGTGCTAGTCAATCTGCCAAGTCATAAATGTTACAAACAGACATTTGATTACAGTGTATATTTATAAAGCATGCTTTTTAGCTATGTAGCTTTAGCAAATATTGCTTCTTCCAGTCTGTGCTCAAAGGACAGGGATACATATGCTGTTAACCTGACACAATATAAAGTCTGCCATAAACTGATTTCCCCAGAGGATTTCTTTCTGCAAGGGCTGTGTGCTATGAGGCAGTGTCTCCGGGATGATTCAAAGTGCCCTTGACTTGATCTGCAGTAAGCAGGAAGGAGGGTGCCTGATAGTTTCTTCTGTGATGCAGTGGTGGCATCTGAGGAGGCTGAAAGTGTGAAGGAGACTTAAAAGAAAGCTCTTTCCTTGTTTTTTTTTTTTTCCCTTATGAGAAAAAAGTTCTTGCGCTTGGACCTGAAGGGGTTGGTTGGTGAGAAGTTTCTGCTTTTGAAGTAAAATTCAGACCTAGAAAATTCTATGGTGGTTGCATAAGTATTGAAATTACAACATTGCTAAAGCCTGAAAAGCAAGTAATTGACTGGGGAACATATTTCAAATATAATTGCTTTCTGACCCTTTTTTTGTTTTGCTTTGAGTTTTGATTAACTTCACATTAATTATAATCAGTGAACACTGGGGAAGAAAGGGGTTTTTTTGGTTAAAATTCCAGCAGCTTTCCCTTGTTCCTCCATTTGACCAAAAAAAAAAACCAAACCAGGGAGGTCAAATTTGACACTTGAATTAGACAACCAGGATAGAAGCAATTTCAGGCCATTCCTGTATGCCATAAAGAAATAAAACCATGGTAAATATGAGTTAGAATTAATTCTTCAAAAGCAGTGCATTTTTTTGAGGAACACAATGGCCTCTGAGCAGTATCAAAGGCACCTAGCCATTTTCTGCTCACCTATAGCAAGAATTACCAGACTATTACAGTGGAAGGAGGTCCCAGCATGTGGGTCTTGCGCCGTTCACATATCTCCAACACACTCTATGGTCTGCATCCTAGTCAAAGGGTATTTTCAAAGAGATTGGTGTCTACAAAGCAGATGTGCAACTCTTGTGTCATCTGCCTTGCTCCTTGAGTCTTCAGGGGAATAACTAGCGTACTCCCTGTCCCAACACACTGCCAGTGACAGAAGAGGTCCAAGTGTCATTCTGCTGTGTCTGTCCTGACTTCTTTGCCTCTCATCCTGATCTGTAATAGTACCTCTGCCACTTCTGGCTGAATGTCTCCTCAGGAAGAGAATAGCTTATCTTCAATGTCTGTCTGATGCCTTTGTCTCAGAGGTCTCATAAAGATGATCCTGGAGATAAAGCCAACCCAGCTGAGAAAAAGGTGACTGCTCCCAGTATGCTTTGTGCCTTTCTGTGATTGCTCAGGGAGCTTCAGCATATGTCAGGCTTCAGCATATACAGCATCTGCTCCGGCATCTTATTATGTAGGGTGTTGGTCTCTTGGAAGAGTCCCACTTTGCTTAGACACAGCTCTCAGTTCATACTTAGTCTGCCTGTTCTGGGAAGGCAATGTGTTTTCTGGCAACAGTCAAGATAAAAATCAGGAGTTCATTTCTATTGTCACTTCAGGGCTGATGTGCAACTTGCTCCTTCAATTTGAAATCGTTATTCAGAATGGAGACAATGGGTTAATTCACTTGGACTATTATCTGGCTTTATGGTGTTGCTGCAAACTGGGGTCAGTTAAAATGTAAGGTATGATTAAGTCTGCTAGTGCTTTAATTTTGTATGTTTTGTTTTAGAATGTCTATTTGGGGATATATGTATTCAGTTTTTAGACTTTGTCATTATTTAATTAAAAGTTATTTAGTAGATCTGTCAACAGTCTGTTATGCACATTCTGCTGGGTGTGTCGTGCTAATTTTTCATCTGAAAGAAAAAAAAGAAACTTCTGATTTTTTAACTGTTGTTTAGAAAGGCTTTGTAGATGCAGTGCTAAATATTCCTAAATTTTACCTTCCTCATCCATGAAAGCTTTTCTTTCTCATTTCCTGTCAGTCTTACTGAGGAATGCTGAATAATCAGAATGAAGCAAAGATATGATTGCTTTCTGATCTCTCTAATTTATTTTGAGAACACCTTTAGTTCTTTCTGTGTCGAAAGGATGTCCTCACTTCACCCACATAAAGCAAACATGATACTGGAAATTCATTCAGTATCTCCAATTTATCTCCAAATTACTGTGCAAGCATTAATTAGTCTCCACAATACCCAGAAGAGGTAGGTAAATAATGTTCTATTATCCTGATTATAGATGTAAATCACTGTCAAGAAGTTGCGACTTGCCAGAGGTCACATTTGAAGTCAGATCAAGAGTTGGTGCATTCCTGTGCTTCCTACACAAGATCGTACCACTTCTGCCTGCTACCTTATCTCTCCTTGTTGCTTCAGCTACATCACTGTATCTGCTACTGAATCTTAAACATATATCCATATTGCAGTCCTCCCTGAACAGAATACATTAACAAGCCCCATCTTTTCATTAGACAGCATATATTCTCAATTAAAGATTGTCCATTTATTTTAGACTTCTTTTTTTTTAATTGATGTGATCAAACAAGGGCAAACAGGTGCTAATTGTCCCATGGATTTAACGCGCAATAAGAATCACCCCCAGAATAATACTTGTGGGGACTGTCACTGGAACTTACACGACATCTTTTAGTCTGACAGAGCAAGAGCCTGTGGCTCCCTCTCACTTCCACAAGTGTCCTATACGTTTATTAGGCCAGTTGTTTCCTCCCTAAATCCCATTTAGTCTTGGATCACAGCTGAAAGGAATCAGTACGTGTGGTGAAAGCCATAATTCTTGTGCAGAACTCCTAAGACGAAAAGCTGGTTTGGCTAGGTTGGAATGCTGAAGTCTCTGCCCTAGAGCTCTTAAAGAGATGAAGGTGGCTTCTTTGGTGGTTTCCTCCCCACCCCCCAAACTCTTGTGCCAGCTGCCAAGGTGTTTGACCTTCACAGGCCACAGAAAAAAAATGAGCGCATCAGATCATGCCATCCAAAATCCTCAAATGTCCTTATAGCAAAGGCTTCCCTAGTGCTAGTACTGGTGATACTACATGAGACTTTTCACTGTGGAGCCTAACCCTTTCCTTATTCTTTCACAAGCTTGCAACAGCAAAATTGTTGTTTTGACCACAGCTGTTTTGACCACAAAATCTATTACTGCAAATTCCTTTCTTCCTGGGCTTTTGTGAGGGCTGTTTTCTTGCTTGTGGCACATGCAGAACGTACTGGCATATTGCTAACTCATTTGAATTGTTTGATTAGATTGTTCTCACCTTGCTGGAAAAGGATTTGTGGTAAGTTGCCACAGTCTGAGATTTCAAGCTCTTGACAGCCTTGTTTCTCGACTAGTAGACTGGTGATTTGTCATCATACATTCCCTTTCCAAGGCCCCAACACTATTTGTTATTCAATGTCTAGTGAACGTTGAAGGGTGAGACTTCCCTCTCCCCACAGTGATTTGTTCTTCTAATACTGAAGCCTCCTCCCATCTCCTATTTACTGTTGCTACATCCTACTCCAGGCATTTTCCTTCTCATTGCTTACATTGGAACCGCTATTTTCTGTAGTTCCGCTTCAAGAGAGTGTCCTTCCAATGTCTGATGATGACTGCAGTTCCTCCACTGCATAGCATCCCATGCTCCGTGAGCAGATCAGTTATCCAACAACAATTAAAATGTTGCTTGAAAAACAGAATTTGTGCTACAGCCTCTGGGTGAAAGATGAACAATCAAAAGAACAAGATGATGTTGATCCTTCTAAAAGGAAGAGTAGTTTCATGTCCAGAAAGGGCTAGAGAAACACAGAGCAAGGCTGAGAATCATCTGAAGAAAAACTCAGGAGCAAGCCTGCATTTTCCTGATCTACATGGAAACCTGGTTTTATTCTCAGTTGATTTAAAAACAAACTCCACCTCAAGCAAGCTAAAGGACTGCAAGCAGATGTGTATTTGTAAATAAATCAATGGGAATTATCAAAGCAATTTGGAAAAAGAGAGATCCTTTTTTCCTTGAAAACATTCAGCAGAATTTGTCCTATTTGTCCTGCAGACTTCAAACTAGCAAAGTTTTGCAAGCTTTAGCAAAATTTTGTGCAGAAAATTATTTGCTTTTTATCTTTCAGTCATTTCCTATTCAACTTTGCTGGTTTGTTCTTTCTTTCTGACTACAATTTTACTTTTTCACTTTCTATTAAGTAAGTGTAAGTGGAGAAAAAGAAAGTAATGCTGGAGGGGAAAAAAAACCTTGGGATTTTTCTCATGGAGAAAAGCAAGAAACTTTGAATAAACCTTCCTTGAGAGGAGGGGGAGAAATGGCAGAAAAAAAATATTTTCTTGCCAAAAAGAAAACCTATCTACATTTATTTGACCAGCTCTAGATCTGAAACTGTAGAACACATATAATATTGTTGATACTCCAAAACCTGCTTCTTAGCCAAAAAGTCTGTGTATTGTGAGAAGGCTCCCTAAACATCATCTGCAAAGTTTCCAAAAACACAAGCCCCAAAAAAATCATCAACCTTTTCCCTCCCTCGCAACCCTCATGAGTAGCTGGATTTGAAAGACAAACAAGTCTGTGGTATAAATGTTAAGAAGGGGCTGGTGACATGCATGATGACTTTACTTTTGGCTTGTCTCTTTCTAAGTGCATGTTTGAAAAATAAAATCACTGCCTCAGCATAATGGGAAATTCAAAACCACGAGTGACTACTTAGCATTTTGATGAAGGTAGGTGTAGTTTAAGAAAAAATGTATTCTACCCTAAGCTGCAAGCCTGTGTTGAGTTTTGTTAACTAGATGAATTCATAATTTGGGCTAGTGAGTTGGCTTAAGAGTGTTTTTGTGGCCTGTGGGTATTTTTTAATAGCAGGACTGCGGTGAGCACTTGCAGTGAGCACTAGCAGGAATTATGCGGCTTGGTAGCTTCATCTCATCTTGAAATTTTTCTTGATTACAGCTAGTACCATATTCAGTGCAGGCAGTGAATGAGAAGAAATTTTTTTCCATTTGTGTCCAAATCTTTATTGATATGCCTCTCAAAATACAGCTTCTGGTCTCTCAATGAACATGGTACAGGGCTTGTGAACATAGTTTCCACGCATAAATTGTCTACTGCCTTTTTCTGAATGTATTTCTGAGCCCTTTGCCATCTGTGTACATTACAGCTCTTGTAGGAAGACCTTTAGACCAAACTACTGCTGTATCTGGACAGTCATGTACGAGTGTACGAGCTCATAGTAGAAATCTCTTTTTTTTTTTTTTTTTTTTTTTTTTTTCTTTTGCTAAAGTTGTCAAAGCGAGGAGCCAGGGATGCCCCAGAAAGGGGTTTCTACTGTAAGTTTTGCAGTTCCAGGAATTAATCATGTGCCCACAGCTACCGTAAGTGGAAACTACATCTGTTAGTCTGGCTTTGCTAAATAAAACCTGGTTGGCTATTGGGATGAATGATGTAATCAGATGTCCTTGTGGCAAAAAAAACCCCCCAACTGTTGTTCCTAATATTCACATCTAGGATCTCTGCTTAAATTTACCGCAATTCTCACACCTGTAAACATGTATGTCTTGCTTCTAAAACAGATTTAGGACAATCAAGATAAAAAGAGATTACACGAAATTTGTTGCTGGTCTGAATTAGACCTTGCTGCTGAAGTCAAGAGAAGGAAAAGCTTATATTTACAAGAAATATTATAAAATCAAAGAGCAGTTGTGTGTAGTGTTCTCAGCAGACATACAGCTACTTTGAAATCCTACCTGGATGAAGAGAGTACAAAAAAGTACTTCACATTGGTGCTATAAAAATGGTACTTGAATGATCAGAACAAAAGCCTATGGATCCAAAGTCCCCTTGTGCAGTATTGCATAACCATGTAGATCCAGGGAGCAGAGTAGATGCCTGCTTTACCCAGTTTTAATTCCTGTCTGATGGAGGTTGTGTAATGTGACTCTCTGCATAAGGGAACAAATGGCTCTAGATGCTTCATAGCAGAGTCCTCCACCTCCTAGAAGAATGAAAATAAGGATGACCTCCCCAGATTCCTACATGTGAAAGGTAACTTTCCTCTGCTTGCAAGAACCCAGCAGAAACTTTGTGGACGTGTACCCCCTTCCTTTGAATTTTCTTACAAGGTGACTTTGATCCTAATTGTCTTGAGCATTTTGCACTTCAATATTGAATACTCGTTTAAAATTGTAATGACACTTTGTTTATATCTTGTCCTTTTTGTAGAAGTTTTAAAAAGTATTTTCATAAATAGTTAAGACTCACAGAACCTTCATAATGCAGGGAGATACTAGTACTGGCAGTCTCCTTATCAGATGATGATAAATAGATGCACAAAGCTCTCGCAATTGACATTTTAAAAAGTTTCCAATGCCGAGCTTAAGAACTTTTAGGGATCAACTTGAAGAGACTGTCTGCAGCTGTCATTGACTTCAGGGGCAGCTATGAAATTCAGGATCTGGTGCTGAAAGTCCTGTTGTGACCTTCTTTGTGAGATCAATGTTTATATCTAAAGGGGAATTTTGCTACTGCAGGATGTCCAAGGCTTAGCGAGACCACTGACACAGGAGTTAGCCCAGTGTCTGAAACCTGCCTGGGATTAGCTTTTTTTCAGCATGTTTTCAGGTGTGGTAGTGGGCCTTTTCTGATGCCAAACACAGAGTCTTGAAAACACTGTTCTTCTTGTTGCAAGAGAGTAGTTAAAAAAATGTACATATTTACTTACAAAATAGGCTGGAACGGTTTTCATGTAGAACATGAGGCCTAGGAACACAGCTCCAAACTTTCTGAGTTTTGTTCATATTCCTTACCACAGTTCCCAGTAAGATTTCTCTTTCATCTACATTTGCCGTAGTCCCTACTTTCTCCCTTTCTAATAATTTAAGAGACAAGATGACAGAACAGATTAGAAAAATATCTATAAATAATACCGTACATAAAGAGGCATTTACCCACTGAGTCTTAAAACTCATTCCCTGATTTGGTTCTATTTTTATAAGCTTCATCTTACTTGACACTGACAATGATTCATATAAATATTAAGTATTCATGTTTAGTCCACTGCACATAAGTGAAGCTAAACTGTAGTGTTCTTTGGAGTTTTTACCCTGCAGGTCCTTACTTAGGATAGAAAGAGGTATAGGAGGATTCAGTTCCTGACTACTCTACAGTTTGATCCTGTGGTCCTATATCAGATAGCACAGATGTAGCATTTTAAAAATTTTCAATGCCATTCATATTTCTTTTTTTTTTTCTGCAGGATATAAAAAAAGGACATGTTACCCTCAATTAAAATCTAAATCTGAAGGCTGTGGAATATAACATGATTTCTTATTTATACCTATTTGTTGTGTTGTAGTTATGTAGAACAACTCTATCTAGAACAACATTATCCTTTTGCTATATATTGTTTTTAATTAAATCAGTTTTTTACATGTTTTATTTATTGTCTAAAGGTTTTGTTCTTTAGACTGCACAGCAAAGCTATTTAAAGAATGAAAGAAAATACTATTTTCAATATTTGTCATTTCTAAATTCTAATACAATTGTGTTTCTGTTATAGCAGGAGTAGATTTGATAACAGATGGTAAAACTGCAAAACTGCCTCTGCTTCATTAGAGCCCCTGACAAGACTCTTATACGAGGTAAATTACAGTAGAGAGGGATATTTAACAATATACCCTTCACCGTTTCCACTAAGATTTTGAACTAGTATTATGTGTGTCATGAAGGCAGTGAATCTAATAGCTGGAATGTTTATTGATCGCTTCTGTGTTGGTTGTTAATGCCAGACCTAAAGCGTACGTGCTGTAAAAGGCCCTAATCTTGCAAAGACTTGTTCTAGTGCTTTTCCAAGTTAAATTTATCCTGGCAATAGTTTAATTTAGATTGCTTTCCTTTAATGGTGATAAAGCACTTTGAAATATTAAAAAGTAATAAAATGTAAGTGATCAATTTCCATTTAAATTAAATTGTTTATGTTAAAATATTGATGAAAAGGCAGCCTTCGAAGATTTAAAAAATGCTTGTAATTACATGGCATGACTGAAAGGTCACAGATTGATAGCCCTGGGAAACATAGGTCTTTTCAAAAGAAACTATGTGATGTGTCCTTACACTGGCTTGGGAGCTCGCTTTCCAGTGTAGCAGAACTGCTCAGACTCTGGGGTGAAAAAGTTCTCTCTGCTTCTGCATATCATCTATTTCTGGGTACCATCTCATACTTTTCTGTGCATTTTGTACATTCCTTCTCCACAGGGGCTGCACAGAGATCACGAAATCACTGCACATGGCTCATCCTGGAGTCAACTGCGTGATGACGTGGTTATTTCCTAAGAGGAACTGGCTTCAAACTAGTGAGTGATCGAAAATAAAAAACTATCATTGTCACACGCTGAAGTTACACTGTCTTTGAGAATGTCACTACACGTATCTCTCTTCTCCTGTTAATCTTGCTGGATTCAGTAGCCCAGAATTACCACACAGGAACAGCTTCTTTGTTCCACTTTATTGGGAAATGCTGCTTTGGCCGCATACTCGGTATATTGGTTTGTGAATTCCTCATGCTGTGCAAACTGGATCAACTTCACTAACTGCCTGGATTATGCAGCTGTCTGAAGTTGGGAAGTCTCTTGAGCAGAGATAGATAAAAATTTGAAATCCCGCAGTTGGAGGAAGATATTAGGGATGCAAAAAATAATAAAAAGGGATTCTACAGGTATATCAGCCGGAAAAGGAAGGTTAAAGAGAGTGTACCCCCGCTGATAAGCGAGACCGGCAGGCTGGTAACAGCAGATGAGGAGAAGGCTGAGGTACTCAACAACTTTTTTGCCTCAGTCTTCACTGGCAGCCTCTCTCCTCACCCCTCTCGAGTTGATGGATGGCATGAGGAGGCCTGGGAGGGCAAAACCCCTCCTGCTGTAGGAGAAGACCAGGTTCGTGACCACCTGAGGAACCTGAATACACAGAAGTCCATGGGACCTGATGAGATGCATCCCAGAGTCCTGAGGGAATTGGCCGATGTAGTCGCTAAGCCACTCTCCATAATATTTGAAAAGTCATGGCAGTCAGGTGAAGTCCCTGGTGACTGGAAGAAGGGCAACGTTGTGCCCATTTTCAAAAAGGGTAGAAAGGAAGACCCTGGGAACTACCGACCTGTCAGCCTCACCTCTGTGCCTGGGAAGATCATGGAACAGATCCTTCAAGGCCAGGTTGGATGGGGCTCTGAGCAACCTGATCTAGTTGGCGGTGTCCCTGCTGACTGCAGGGGGGTTGGACTCGATGACCTCTAGTGGTCCCCTCCAACCCAAAACATTCTATGATTCTATGATTCTATATTAAACCTGAAATTTCGCATTCTGAGCAAAAAACTGTAGCCGCTGGATTATTGCATCTGGGAAATTGTTTCACACTACAAATATCTCCTGTTTTTATTTGAGCATGTTTTTGAGAACAGCTTATATTCAGTGTGTATTCAGCAAGCACATTTAAAAGACTGTGCCTGTTAGTGAAGAAAAATTATGGGCATTAACTGGGCTTTGATATAAGGCAGTTGCCAACAATACTAAAGCAGTTCCGGGCATAGGCATAAACAATACTGCAGGCACTGGGAAATTTTAATATGCATTTTAAAAAATTACATCTGCAGGGTTAGTGTTTTGGGAATTGTAAGTTTGAGCTCACATGGCTACATCCTTTCATGAGTCTGGTCTCAGAAGTGAGGATGTGGGAACTGACTGCTAGATTTCTGTAACACTGGAGTGATGCAGAGATGGTGGGTACCCACCCCTGCTGCCTTTGCACTGGCTGGAACAGCTCATACACATACTGCACCTCTTGAAGAATCATAGCTTTGGGTGATCTTCTGCTCCAGTCCAGGTTGGTTTGGGAAACACTGCATCTGAGTATAGTGTAAATTCATCCCATGGATGCTTACTGTTAACTTGCTGGTTTTAAGGCAATAGCTTTTAGAGGCTTCAACAGAGATTATAACCTTATTGTGCTAGTTACTGCAATAAATAGATGCTAAGGAAGAGACAATAAAAATGCAAAGCAAGTAACCTGAGAAAAGTTGGTTTCCTATTTTGAAAATGAGGTACTAAGATTAAGTGTCTTGTATGATCCCACACACAGTAAAATTCATAGAAAATGAGAAGGGCTGAAGCATACCCAAATGACGTGGCTTAATAAGCTAATATAACATGCTGTTTGTGTGCTTGTGCCATTGCAAATGTTCATTTGCTGAGCTATATGAATATGGCCTGCCTTCATACTACTGGCATGCTGTAGATGCTAGCCGAAACCCCTGAGAGGATTCTTCAGAGTTAACATATGCAAGCATGTAGGGTGCACAAATAATGACTTTAGTCAGATCTGCTAAGAAAGGCTCACTTGATAAGCTGTATTAATGCAGTTGCTTGCAATCATCTGTCCAAATGTCAGGTTTGGGGGTTTTTTTTAGGGTTTGGTTGGGGTTTTTTTGCTTGTAAATTCACACCATGTAGATCTGTGTATATTTCTGTGGACTCATGTGGACAGTTTTGAATGAACGTTAAAGGTCACCTAATAAGATCAAAGGCTTACCCTGTTGTCTTAGCCAAGATATCCTTTAAGGACAGTAAATATGCAGTTTTAGGAGTTGCTGCCATTGATGGTAGTATGTATGTGAAGATAAATTTGTGCTTTGGAGATGAAGATGCTACAGAATTGCTACTGAATTTCAAATTTTTCATTTGCCTTTAGTCCATGTCACTGACACTTAGCAGGCAAAATGAGCTGCTTTTCTTAGAGGAACAGGTTCTCCAAAAGATGTTTTCCTTAGAACAGTGAATGCACTTCTGCACTATTGATTTCCTGCTGCTTAGACATAACTAACATTACAAGTAATCTATACAGTTTTAAAATTTACGTTAGGTCTTTTAATAAAATCACCAACACCTTTGGGACTTCTTGGTAGGATTAAACACCAAACTCCTATCAGCTGAACATTAAATTTCCATACTGCTTAAGCAAAATTCAGATATAAGCTGATCTGCTACCGCCCCCAAAAAAAAAAACCAAACACCTTCCCCACCCCCAGAAATTGACTCAGTCTGGTATAGGTTGAGCTATCATAGCGTGGTTAGGTTGTTAGGTTGTTCTTGGTTTGTTCTTACAAAGTGCTTTACTGAAAAAGCCTGAGTTAAAATCAGTTCTGCAGTATGCGGGACACATAGCCAAGAAGTGCTAAGACGTACTGTCACTAGATTTCTTGCAAAACTCCACACTATAAGCAATGGGGAGATCCAAGCTAAAAAAAGAAACAGGAATAGCACAATGTGGCTGACATCATGTTGTCTTGTTTTTAGAGTAGAGATCAAAGGCTGCTGTGAAGGCAAGCCCTTTTGCATTGAGTATTGTGGCAATTGCACAATTGTCCTTGTCCTGAAAAAATTTGCCTGAAATAGGTCTGCAAGGGTTTCTGTCTGGATCCCACTAAAATCAATGGCAGCTGTGGCAGTAGCACTATGAGGTGTGCATGGGGGGCATTTTACTGACGGTCTCTTAACTCCTTGCCCACGTCCTTTTCTGCTATAAGACATGACCTCCTTCCACTGGAGGTTTTAGGTGCTCAGCATTTTTAGGGCTTTCTCCCTAATCATTTTTTTGAAGCCTGTTATCAAATTAGAAGCATTCCGATTGAAGGTTTTAATTTAATTAATAACTGGGTAAATCACAAAACTGATCTCCACCATTTATACCTGTCAATTGATCCAGCATAATGAAGACAGCAAGAATCCAAACTGAAAAGTGGAACAGGGTTATTGGAATGAATTTTCAAAGTGAAATCTGCAGCTGAATTTCTGATGCATGTCAAATAATAAGTGACCTGAACTGACAGATCTTTCTGTATTTGAATAGGGAAATGCAGATAATGTTTTAAGTGGGGTTTTGGAGGGCAAAAGTGGGCAAGAATAGGGATTCTGCTGCAGCTGAAACAAGGAGCTATTATTCTGTTGGTGTGTTTCTGTGTGCATTTTTTTTTGTGAGTGCTGAGTAGATGATCCAGGAAATTCAGGAAAGCAGATGGATTCAGTTTGGTTGTGCAGACCAAAATGCCTGTTTTAACTCATACTTGTCTCTGGGAAATTATAAGACTCTGCAGGAATAGGTTTTGCCCTTGTTATTTAAAACCAAATAATCCATTTTACTGCTTCTTAAAAGGGACATTCTTGCCCAGATTTTCAAGTAAAAAGCCAGTTAGGATATTTTAAACAGTTTCATGCAGTCACAGCACCACAATGGTCTTGACTGAACATTTTCTCAAAGTAAATCTAGCAGTGCTAAGATTTACTGCTGCTCCTGAAGTATCAACATAATTACGTAAGTGTGTGCCAGCAGCGTGTGCCTGTGTTGGTAGCTCGTGTGCGGCACACACATCGCCGGCTGTCTGCAGTGCACTGAAATTGGAGATTTATTGCATTTACAAAGGGCCATTACAATGCAGTTCTAACTTACTGTCATTAAAGGGTCTTACATCATAAGCAATCACTGCAAAAAGCCGTGGACTGAGATTTATTCATAATTTTTATAGCATGATTTATTAGACCTCCCATTATATCTTATAAATCATATCTGAAAGAAATGAAAATCAATTAGGGCCTGGTCCTTTCACCTTTACCTGTGTTGGGTAGTACCTTGTTCTCAGCCTGAAGGAAAGAGGGATATTCCTGGAGTAAGCTATCACTACAAGAGTAGGAGTGAAGATAGCAAAATCTGGGTCCTTACTGAGCACAGGAGAGAGATGTAAAAATTATTCTAGAAATTACAGCATTCGGTTTATATTCCAGGGGGAGGGGGTGGTTCTCCACGGATTCATAGATTTCTCTGATTTCATCCGATCCTAACACTCCTGTGTACCATTTGGAGTGAATCACGTATTTATGTAATGCAATATTCAGCAGAGAAAGCCAAGTCAGCCTTCTAATACTGTTCTTTCGTCAGATCAAATTCAGCATATAGTAAGTGAGAAGCTAATTGCAACACAATTGCAAAGATCTCAAAATGGCTGTTTTATTAGTCTTATCCTCCAAGAATGCATTGAAATTGCAAAATGAAAACAGTTTTGCCATCTGCATTTGCATGAGAAAGAATTACGCACTTGATTATCAATTAGGGCCCAATTTTTCCATCTGAATACCCCTGCTTGCCCTTTTTATTATGAAATACAGTGCTTGGATCTTATTTGGTTGATCATTAATTGAAGCCATGTGGCCTGAATGGGGATGTATTCTATAGTCCTTTGCAGTAAAAAGTGCCAGTAAGATCATGAAGAGCTTTGTCCGTATTAGAGCTCTATGTTTTGATGCAATGTGCTGAAGATGCCCGTGTCTTTAAATGATTATGAAAATACATATTTGAATATGTATGTTCCTAATAAATTGCTAAGATCTATTGCACTCCAGTGCTTTGGAATGGAAATGTGCAACGTATCTATTAAAAAAGCAGTATGCTGCAATTAATTTGTTATCCTGAACCATACTGCAGGAAAATTCATTTCCCTGCTTGAAGTTAGCGGTAATTTCAGCACTGAATTTCAGTAACAGTAAGGCTGGGCCCTCTGTTGCTGATTTGCTAACATCTCTCCTTACGTTAAAAGAAAGGCAATATGTACAGACTTTACTAAAGTACTATACATAAATATACACAGATCAGTCACGTATTTTTAAAAATAAGAACGATGAATACCACTGAATACTAGACTGCACAGCAGAAGAAAAAACAAGATGGAAAAATAGTTTTCTTAGGTATGTTCTAATATATCGCATTTTTGTGAGCAGTTCTAAAATAGAAATATTGTAATTGCTCCATGGATCTTTTTATCCTTTGTCTCATAATATACCAACAGAGAATACCAGTATTTTGTTGCCTTTTTTCCCTTACCAAAATAGCAAATGTCAGGGGAAGGGCAAAGAAAATAATTGAAGGCACATAGGGATGGATTAAAGAGAGAAGGGACCAAATATCATACTGAAATCAGTAAATTCACATTGATTTCAGTGGCACCAAGGTTACATTTTCAGAAGTATTTTGGGATGGTTTAATTCTGAAGTCCTTCCTCATATGGAAATCCCACTCAGCATCGTAGGAGGTGGCAGTGATAGGAAGGCATATATATGTGTATGCATATGATGGTATGATCCATACAATCACAGCCTTGGCTATATCAAGTAAATTTTGTAACCTAGAAACATTAAGTAAGATTTTTTTTTAAAAAAAAAAAAAATTAAAATGGCAACAGATGCTGTTCTTTTTTAAGGTTTTAGAATAATAGAAATAAAATTGGAAATAGGCAAATGGATTAAAAAAACCCTTCCTTGAATTGAAACTGCTAAGTCTGTACTAGCCAGCCATAGATTTGTCAGGTGGATAACATCATCCCTCTCATCTCCCTGTGAGGCTGTGACTTCAAAGAGATTGTAAGATGTTCTGGGCAGACATCATATCTCCCTATGTGTTTCTGAACAACTCAGACCAATAGACCAATGAAGTCATGATTCTGCATAGCTGCTATGATCTTTTTTTTTTTTTTTGTGGTGGTTTTAAAATTTATTACTTCTGAAGTCAGAGGGACAATTCCCAGGAGTTATTTGTCAGTGTGCCTGCTCCCACCTTGGCTAACTCAATAGGGACTGAACGTGGGACTTGGTGTGAGCGGTGAACGCTTTCTAGCTGGCATTGCAAAGGCTTCTTTGGACAGGATGCAGAGAAGACTATACCAAGCTTACTAATGGGTTATATAAGGATTTGCAGTAACATGTCCCTTGATGGGAGAAAATAGGAATAAAATGGGATTTTAGGAACTATGTTAATAATGAATGATAGAGTGGTAGTTAATGCCTGTCTGTAATTCCATTACACTACAAGTGCAGGGGAAACTTCATTTAATGTTGGAAGATTCTCATTTTTCCAGAGCTGTAATGCAGCGTGCAGTTAAAATTAGGCTGTCTCGTTAATTGTCAAAGTATATAGTGAGAATTACTGCAGCCAGCTTCAGCGCAGGATTAGATATGCCTCTGCAGGGGAGACCTTGCAGAAAGGCCCAAGGTGGGAGAGCAGCTCCATCAGGGCCCCTTGGATGGAATCTCTCCCCAGGGAGAGGGGTGCCTGTGGGTAGGGGGAAGCGTGTGGGGCAGCTCTTCTCCTTCCTCTCCTATCTGCTCATGCTTGGCGGGACTCCCCAGAGCACTGTCCGTGGATCACTCCTGTGTGAATCGTGTCCCACGTCAGACGGCTGCAGAATAAGCTCCCCTTGTGAAGGGTGATGAGGATCTATTCCTACTCCGATTTCCTGAGCTTAGCCATATGGGGCCAGGGTAAAGGATGAGCAGAAAACACTCCAGCCTCTAAGCCTTGAGTCAGTATGGTTATTCAGGAACTAGGATCCCGTAAACCTTCTCGTACCTACAGGATGCAGTTTATATAGAGAAAAACCAGTTTAAATTAACACAGCAAGGTTGAAATACTCTTGAATGTACAAAAGAAAGCTGGAAGAAATCCCCGGGGAATACCTTTTTCCTCACTTCTTCCCCACTATCCTTTTTTGCTGTCTGCTTCTCAGTGTTGGAAGCTTGTCCTTCAAAAATCACCCACTGGGGAAAGCAGATTCTTCTGCAGGATGTGAAGGGAGAACATGAGGGAAGGGTGAGCGAGAGTTTTGCCATAAGCCTTTCCTCTTCCAGATCAGAGCTGTATAGTATACGCCAGGATGGCAAGTCAAGCTGTTGAGGACTTTCCATAGGACCCCAACCAGCTTTTATTTAAAGACAGTAAAAATGTTTTTTTGGAAGGACTACAAAAGCTTTCCTGAGGGTTCACTAATGAAGCTTAACTGCCAATTTGAATGTGAGCACTAGCACAGAATCTCAGCTGAAAGCTCCTGGTTCTCAAACACTGACTAACCTAACAGCTGTGAATTAATGCAAACAGAGCCTTATCCTGCTGGGTAGGAGGAGAAGGAAGGGGGCAAAGATGTTAGCTACCTGCAGGCCAAACTCCCCAGGAAGTCAGTGGCAGCTTTGCTAGTGTAAGAACAGCATGACCAGACGTAAATATAAAGGAGACAGAATGGTAAGAAAATATTTTTCACACATTTGTGTACTGAGGGGCCTATGAAGTCTAATGAGTGCAGAAGGCAGGATCTCTGTCACAACATAACTCTCAGATATGCTGCTTTAGCGTATGTAGCAGCGTAGTATGTGTAGCTTTCTGTGTGACTATTTCCTTCTTCGCATCTACTTACGAAAAATAAATTTAGAAAGTTGCCTGATGATGCAAAAAGGACAGTTCTAATAAGCTTTAAAGAAACATCTCACCAATTTAGGTGCACAATATCCATTGACATGCAGTATTTAGCTGCCTGATGAGGTGCTTTTGAAAATCCACCTGGATGCCTGTCTATCTACATATGCACCCAGTATCTGTAAACCTGATCTTTTCCATCACCTTATCTGTTACTCTGTTCAGACCTCCAGGTACTAGACTTTGCCTCTGTTATCCACATGTGAATTCTTTAAGTCACAGAGAAGTACGACACCTGTTTATCTTATTAAGGTAGGTGTCTAAGGCAATCTGTGATTTGAAACAAGCTACCTTTTCTTATTAGAGATTTAGAAGGCAATGCAATTTTTTAAAGTGTTTCATCTTTTTAGAAAGAACTACCTTATTTAAGAAATTAGTGTTTAGAAAAGTAGGATTTAATTAAACTCAGGCATTATTGTTTTATCAAGAAACTGTTGACTATGTTGCACCTAAAGACAAACAACTAGTGACCGGGAGCTTCTGTTTTATCAAAGTTTAGAAAGAGGCAAAATTTGCAGGGTGAGCTGATTTTGCCTGACATACGCAAATTCTCTTCCAGCTTTCCCTGGCGTCTACAGTGAGATCAGATGTAATTTAGTATGAGTTACGTGCTGGTGAAGCAAACCAGTCAAATGTACTTGTATTTGTAAGCAGTGTCCATTGAAATGCTCCAAGAATGCCTAGCTTATGTAAATGCTGAGCTTTCCGTAGCCAGTTCCTAAACATTCACTGGATTAGTGTACCAGATATAGCCCAGAGAAATCTGGCTTTCTTCAGATATGCAGGTTTTCATTTAATCTTAATATTCATATACTGCGTTCCTTTTACTTGCCCAAGTGTAACAGTATAATGGTTATGTAAACTGATGCTTATATTAAGAGGTTATTTTGACATACATTTTGGTGCCATACGTAAACACCAAACATGTATAATCACCACCATTAGTACAATCAGATCCAATTAGGATGAAAACATTTTGTGATGTATTTTTTTGACAAAATGGCAATGTGAACTTAAGTTTTTGCATGACTGAAATTTGTAATTGAAAGTAGTGTACACAGCTAGAAGTGAGGTAACAGTGGATTTGCCTGACTACTTTACTAACGATTGCTTTAATATACCATTCACTTGTTAATGATGCTATCAATTACTTTACTGTAAATTAGCTATTGTAAGTTTGAGGTCTTTTTGCAATGTCTGTGTTAGGTTACAGGAGCATAAATCAAACTCCCATCTCTTTTTACATCCATAACCATAACATATGGCTTTTATTAGGAAATGTTAAGTGTCTTATAATGTCTTCTTAATGGACAGTGTGTGCATGTGTTGATGATGAAAGCCATCTTCCTTCATGCAAAATATTAATGCATATGGCCTACATCTCCATAGATACAAGTTAAAGAATCATATTTAACCCATGAAATATTCAGTATACACTTCAACTTTACCCAGAATTCACATTTCTCTACTGTAACAATCCTTTAAGGAAAGAACAAGTTAGAGGTAAATCAGGGGTTGAATTCTACCAGGTATGCACATGTAATTGTGAATAAACGATATAATATCCACTGAAAAAAAAAAAAAACCCAAAAACCAAAAAAAAAAAAACCCAAAGGGAAATCACTTTATAAAATGCCTATTCCTAAATGAAAATACCCACAGAGGATTAGAAAATGGAATTTATGTTCCCCTAGAATTCCAGCTTGTATATCACAAAGACTCTTAATGTTGGTTATAGATTTTGTCCTCCAACCTAAAGTATCATAATGCTTCCAAGCAAAAGGGTGTTTTAGCCTCTGTTTGCATCCTTTTCATTGGGGCAGCCTTACCCATTTGGCTTTTGGACCGTTCCACAAAATCTTGGACAAGCACACTGCTTTGACTTGAAATGTTTTTTACCAACAGATTCCTGGGCACCAGAGAGATCTACTGTTCAAATCAACACCTGCTAACGTTGGGCTTGATTAAAGGAAGCTAACTAAGCCTTTTGAAGGATACCCTGCAGCCTTCCTTCTCCGTTTCCATGCTCCCTTGGCAGAAATCAGGGATTTGAAAGCTGCAATTCAACATCATCATCCTTTCATCTCGTGGTAAATATTTTATTATTCCTTTATCCTCCATGCTGTTTAAAGGAATTCATTTAAAATATTAACTTCTTTGTTCAGGGAGGAAATCTCCAAAGTGTATGCAAACAAAAATCTTTAGAAATGCACCAAGATAAAACTCCAGGCTCTGCTCCAGCTTTCCCCATTCATTCAGTCTGCAGACCTGGCGGCTCCCTGCTGGAGATCTCTGCTCAGACCAAAAGTCTCCAGCAGCTGCTGGTTCCACCACCCATTCATACACAACCAGCTCCCCTGTCCCTGCATTTCCACTTCTCTTTCCTCCATCCGTCCAATATGCTCCCTAATCTGATCTCACTTCTTTGATCCTCCTCAGGAACACCGATCATCCTCCCACGCCAAAGCACCACTCATCCCTACCGAGGGCTGGCAGCAGTTATCCTGTAAGAAAGGTACATTTAAGAGAGGAGTAAAACCTACCCAAACCAATTTCTTTGCAAAGGTACTATCCTTCCTGTATTTTCCTGCTTATCAGTATGGGTATCTTGGGGGTTAATCCTGCTGCTGTTCCTGAAGTAAATGTTTTCTTTACTTTTGATGCCAGGAGCAGAATCAGGCCCTAATTAATGTAATTATCCTCCTATGTAATAGTATGAAGGTACCTCCTTAGAGGAGGTGGACGACTATTTAAGACCATCTTTATCCACAGCTATGCTGTGAACTGCACCAGTGTGCCTTCCCTTTCCAAAACAACCGCAGGCGCCAGGAGGGGAGGAGTTGTCCTTCAGTAGCCAGGCAAGAAACCTGTCAAACACAGTGTCCCTTCTACATGAATGAACCCTCTCCTCTGATTAATACTTTGCATTTCCCACAAGGGAAAAGACAGAGCGAGGAGGTAAGTGAGCAACTGAATTACCCATTCTCAGGGAAGCATGATCATAAATATTTAACGTGGTACGTATGAGAAAAGAGAAAGGAACAGACTCCCTTTCCAGTCCAAGCTGATAAACTCCAAATCCCTTGGTCCCACAGGGACTGCCTGCTCCTGTGATCCTTTCTCCATCTCATAAAGGGGAGAGAGCCGTTAGCTCATAGGAGGGCTGGACAAGGTGTCTCTCTTTACTGGGGAATGACTGACTGTAAAAATATGTGCATGGAGGGAAACTACCTGGTATAATGGAGATCTCCCTGGCCTGTGAATGGGACCTTGCTCCAGGCTGTGGGTTTTTAGGAGCCTGTTAGAAAATAAGGGTCTCTGGAAGCCCACATACAAGTACATGAGCTCACGCCTTGGCATCCACTTGTGCCCTGTACATGGGGCCTGCTTGAGAGTGTGGGTTATGTCCCCATAGCCTGTGCGTGACTTTTGTATGGCCACACACATGGATGACTGCTCTGCTCTGACAGTGGAGATAACCCTGATGATGCTGGGAGGAAGTGGGGCTGGAGGGAGGTTCGAGTGTTTTGATGTGGGTGCTGATTGCATAGCTTACCCTTGCATATCTGGAGGAGTAGGGATCCTCAAAGAGCGCCCAGATGCGGGGCTGCCACCGTCTCCAGAAGCCCCCAGACCTGCCATCTGGGGAGTCACTAAGTGCTAGGCGTTTTGTCATCTCCAGCTCCTCTTCACCATCACCAGAGTCTCCGGTGCCATCTATGTCTCCGTCCTCGGCACTGCTATCCAGGGGCGCCCCACCAAAGCTGTCCAGAGCCTCTTCGGCGTCGCGGTGCTGCCGGTAGGTCATCCAACAGCAGGGCTCCACATCGGTCTCATCGATGCCCCAGAAGGCCAGCTCCTCCTCATACAGGGGCCCGCACACGTCCGCGGGGCAGTGCAGCTTGCCAGTGCAGAAGTAATTCAGGATGTGGGCAAAGACGCCCGGGTGCCGGTCAAAGAAAAACTCATCCGTGCGGGGGTCATAGTCGAAGTGGCTGTGGGCATCGGGTTCGGCGATCCAGGCCAGCCGAGTGCCGGGCAGGGTGCGTAGGGTGCTGCGGTAAGTCTGGTGCCTAGTCCCTCCCACGTTGATCACAATGCGGTCGCTCTCGTCGCCCTGGCCCATCTCGTCTCTTTTTA